>NC_041823.1:14471739-14789968 GCF_900964775.1 Scleropages formosus | reverse complement strand
ATGCAGTGGGGGTGAGTGCCACTGGGTGATAGTCAGCAGCCAGTTATTCACTGCATGTTTTTCAAACTCGCCCTGAAATTATTTATTTTATGATCGTAACCTTTTGTATTTTTAATCTCAAAAAAGGGAATAACTGACATGTAAAACACACAAGAAGATCAAAGGCATGAGAATAAGAGACATATATTATGACACTACCAACCAACCAATTTCAATAACTGCTTGTCCTGAGCGGGGTCGCAGTGACCTGGAGCCTATCCCGGGGACATTGGGCACAATGCTGAGGGGTGGGGGCTGGGTGGGATTCCAGTCCATTGTAGGCCCACAACTATCTACCCAGTCACACAGCTGGGTGAAGGTACTGGAGCAATTACAGGGCAAGCATCTTGCTCAAGGGCACTACAGCTGCAGGCGGGGATCAAACTGGCAACCTTCAGAGCCAAAGGCAGCTGCTCCAAGTTCAACCACAATGTCATTTCTCTAGACTTAGTGTTTCTATTTGTCTTTATCAAAACTGAAATTTTAGTTTCGGGTGGAAGCATCTACTATGAACATTTCAAATATTTCTTTTTATTATTGTTTCAGTTTCTATTGGGCAAACACTGTAGTTTTAATATACCGGCTGTATGAGCTATACTGTACAGCGATACGCCGAGAAGGGAAGGAAAAGTAGGCCGAGTGAATGTGGACTGACGGACTGGGACGCAGTGAGTAGAGAAGCCGTGTTACCCAGTAACTGCAGCGGAGGAAACGCAGCTTCTCCCTCATTGGTCCGTTTATTGGAGCCGCTTCACTCAGCGCGTTTCCTAAACTGCCGTCGCTGCCGCCGCTCAGTACAAGTGAGTCGGGAGAGACTCGGTCGGAAGCTGAAGGGTCGGTCTGTGGTCCCCAGTTCGCGATGAGCTTCTTTGTGTTTGTCGCTCTGCTCTTCGGGGCTCTTTGCGTCTGTTCGCGCGTCCAGGGTAAGAAGTTTAAAGTGTCTCCAACACTGACTGTGACTGTACTGAGTGACTAGCCGCCAACGACGTGTCCGTGGAATGATGCGGTTCATTTATTAAAAATCAGATGACTGCGAATACGAGTTTATTGATTATTCCACCAAGTCAAGTGTGTCGTAAACTTTACGAAATAAAAACAAATCATGTCATTAGTCATCAGCTGCTGTTTGTCTGTGCAGAGAGAGTATAACACAGACGTAAAC
The DNA here is from genome assembly GCF_900964775.1 of Scleropages formosus. Taxonomy (NCBI): domain Eukaryota; kingdom Metazoa; phylum Chordata; class Actinopteri; order Osteoglossiformes; family Osteoglossidae; genus Scleropages; species Scleropages formosus. The sequence goes on along the minus strand of NC_041823.1, from coordinate 14,788,767 downwards.
ATATGACATGTGACATGTGATTATATATCTGTAGCTGATAGGTGTTTTTTTACGATTTTTCTCTCAGCTCATGTAGATATACTTGTTGTTGCCTGTCAGACCGGTAACATTGACCCTGAGGATGAGAAAGAGCTGGATGGAGATGAGTTGTTTTACGTCGATTTGAAAAAGAAAGAGTGGGTGGGCACAATGCCTGACTTTCTTCAGCAGTGGGACGGTCGGAACTTTGTTCAGGCGGCACTGGCGGCCCAACAGGTTTGTAAGAACAGCCTGGATGTGCTTGTTAAAGCTGAACAGAACCCACCTGAAGAGATCGGTAAGATAACTCTCTTAACCTTTTACACAACACACCTAACCTACACAGCTGTATGCTTACAACACGAAATAACCAATGAAATTTTGAAGGAGATTGGTATTATTTTAAAATATATGCATACACAGTTCCCTTCAAGTAGGAACAAAAGTGGCACACTACTTTCCACTGTACATCGAATAAACTGAAATTCACACAAAATGAATGGTTCCTTACTGATGTTCAAAATGTCAGTATTTTTGCAAATACTAGTTAAAATGGTTTTGTGTTCCGTCTCCCTCATTTAAGTGATCATATTTAAGTGCTTCCCATAACAGCAGAAAACCCTGGTCTCACTGATCAGTTTTTTCTTCTCTCCTGATACTTTGTCAGGTTTTACCTGAAGCCACACAGTCGGTGATACTGCCTCCTCACCGGTGTGAGTGAGTGAGTGAGAGAGAGAGAGGGGGACACAAAAATGCAGTTGGTGTATGATGGTAAAATAGGTATAAATATAGTCACAGGTGAAAGGGAACATTGCATAATTATGTTATGCTGCATTGGGGGTGCGGTGGCGCAGTGGGTTGGACCACAGTCCTGCTCTCCAGTGGGTCTGGGGTTCGAGTCCCGCTTGGGGTGCCTTGCGGCGGACTGGCGTCCCGTCCTGGGTGTGTCCCCTTCCCCCTCCGGCCTTACGCCCTGTGTTACCGGGTAGGCTCCGGTTCCCCGCGACCCCATATGGGACGAGCGGTTCTGAAAATGTGTGTGTGTGTGTGTGTGTGTGTGTGTGTGTGTGTTATGCTGCTTAAATAATAAAATCTCTGATGGACTCAGGTTTTTTCTGTGGCGTATATTCAACATGTTTATGTGAAGGGCCAATGCTTGGAAACGTTCAGTAAGGAATTTCAAGTAAAAACTAAAGGTTGAAGCTTCTTGAGTGGCCCACTTAAGGCTCAGCACTGAATCCAAGAGAAAGTCTGTGGCTAGACTTGAAGACTACAGTTCACATATGACCAGCCAGCATCAAAGAGCTTGAGCTACTTTCCCATGAAGAAATGACAAAAACAGCAGTACGAACAAAACCTGGAAAACGATCAATTGGAGCTCATCCAACAGGGCAGCTGATAGTACAGTAGTCAGGACTCTTACCTTTGGATCCAGAACTTGCTGTTCTGAATCTCATCTACTGCTCTAGTACCCTTGAGCAAAGTGCTTACCTTAAATTGCTCAAGTAAAAATTACCCAGCTGTATAAATGGGTACATAGTTGTAGGTAGCCTAACATTGTAAGTTATCTTGGAGAAAAGCATAATCTAAATGAGTAAATGTAATGCTGAATTTGATTACTTTTACTATCAAAAGAAATTGTCAAAATATACTATAAATGCATTTTTAGTCAAAGAATGGATTAAATTATAGTTATAATGTTAACCTACCCTCCTGGTTTTTATGTTTAATATTGCAGAAACTTTGCAAAGAATCCAAAAGATGACGATATGTGTATTGATTGTGAAGATCTTTCCTATTCCCTCTCTTGAGCTGCCTTTCTTTATGTCCTATACTGTCATTTTGAAAAACAAGCATATGACAGTGTTAGCTTATGGTTATTGCTCATACTCCTGTATTTGTTTTGAATTGGAGCTCTGTTACAGGCAGGACTCATGGGCTGCTTTAAATGTAGAGAAACTTGTTGACAGTGCATGTGTATCAATGATTTTAAACACTGGCATGTTTGGACATAGACTTGAATCCACCTCCACCTGACTGGAGTTTGCATCTTCTGCCATGTTTGCCTGGGTTTCATCCATTGTCCAAAGTTCTGTTTCCTATTAATTTGTAACTAAATTGTCTGTAGTGTGTGTCTGTGTGTGGCTACCCTGCAATGGGCTACTGTCCTGCCCTGTGCTTCTGGGACTGGCTCTGGGCTACCGAGGTTATCAGTTGGACAGGCAGTTAAGGATAGTTAGTGATGAATGATTTCAGATTTAGTCTGGTCTTACTCTATTGGCTTTGTTTCAGGTACTTTTGCCCCAGAGCATTTTTCATATACTATTGTGTATTGAATATGTGTTGTCTCACCATCATGAAGAAAGTTGAAAGCCACTTTTAAACACAGCCTTAAAGTTTAGACAGTTCATTACAAATACTGATCATTTGCTTCTGCACTCCCAGAAAATGTGTGCAACTAAAGTACATATGAGGAAAACAAGGACTAGGATATACACTTGTATACATTCCTAAGTCAGACCTTCACATTTAAATACTGTGTTTCTGTAATAACTGTTAAACATTGCAGATCTTCCTCAAGTCACAGTCTATCCCAGAGATGAAGTTTCATTGGGAGGAAGCAACACATTGATCTGCTTTGCAAACAACTTCTTCCCACCACCTGTGAAAGTGAAGTGGACTAAGAATGATGTGGAGGTGACAGAGGGGGTCACTCTGAGTCGCTACTACCCCAACAAGGATCTCACCTTCAGACAGTACTCTACTGTACCCATCATCCCACAGGAGGGGGATGTTTACTCCTGCACTGTGGAGCACAAGGGATTTCCTGAACCTGAAACCAGGCTCTGGGGTAAGATTGTTAGTCAGTCAGTCACCTTCCTTCTTCTTCTACTGGTGAGGGTTGCAGTGGGTAAGATAAAGTTAATCAGGTATTTTATAACTGAATAAAAATAAACATACTGCCAAACTTATTGCCATACAGATATTTTCTGTTTCAGAAAAATTGCCATTTGTTCTGTTATTTATTATGGGGAGGGGACACACCCAGGATGGGACGCCAGTCTGTCGCAAGGCACCCCAAGCAGGATTCGAACCCCAGACCCACCGGAGAGCAGGACCCGGTCCAACCCACTGCGCCCCCCCGTATAATTGCTAATAATATATCATACTTATGCAGACAAACTAATGATTCAGTTAAGCAACGATAAATACACATTTATGTTTACCTACTTAGTTGACACTTATCTCTGAAGTGATTTGTGTTGCTTTTTGAGTACATAGTAATTAATTTACTACTTAATTTACTCATATATAGTTCTGCATTCTTTTGCAAAGCTTTCTTGGTTGTCATCAACACTTTAATATTTCATGTTTTGCACACACCCTTCCTGAATCGGGGCCTTGGCATGGCCGAAGGGCTTGCATGATCTAGGGATCTCCAGAGCTATGTCGTCGGGAACATTATGCTCCTGGTAGGGTCTCCCAAGGCAAACAGGTCTGGAGTGACGATCCAGACTAACACGATCCAAAAACCTCCATGGAAAAAGTATACAGGAGAATGTTTACCCTGCCTGGAATAGGGTCATTGGGCCCACCCCTGGAGCCAGGCCTAGGGGTAGTGTTCCTAGGCGAGTGCCTGGTGGCCGGGCAGCCCACGTTGCCCGGTTGGGCTCAGCCCGAAAAAGCATCGTGGGGGGGCCATGTGGGCCTACCACCTGCAAGGTCCAGCATGAGGGTCGGGTGCAGTGTGTACCTGGTGGCGGGAGGGGGCGGGGTGGCGCATGGCGTCGCAGCCCCTCGCAACGAAAACTGGCTCTTGGTACATGGAATGTCACCTCACTTTGGGGGAAGGAGCCAAAACCGGTGTGGGAGGTTGAGAAATACCAACTAGATATAGTTGGGCTCACCTCCACTCACAGTGTTGGCTCTGGAACCAGACTCCTCGATAGGGGGTGGTCCCTCTCCTACTCCTACTCAGGAGTTGCATGAGGTGAGAGGCGCCTGGCAGGTGTGGGGATAGTCACAAGCACCCAGCTGGCTGCCATACAGTTGGAGTTTGCCCCGGTGGACGAGAGGGTCTCCTCAATGCGACTTACGGTCGCAGAGGGGAAAACTTTGACTGTTGTGTGTGCTTATGCACCAAACAGCAGTTCAGAGTATTCAGCCTTCTTGGAGAAGGTGAGTGAGGTTCTGGACAGGGCCGCACCTACAGACTCCATAGTCCTGCTGGGGGCCTCGGTGCTCATGTTGGCAATGACTGGGAAATCTGGCAGGGGGTGATTGGGAAGAACGGCTTGCCCAATCTGAACCCAAATGGTGAAATATTATTGGACTTCTGTGCTAGCCATGGTTTGTCCCTAACAAACACCATGTTCGAACACAAGGATGCGAATAAGTGTACTCGGTACCAGAGCTCCTTGGGGCAAAGGTCAATGATCGACTTTGTAGTCGTTTCTTATGACTTGATGCCACATGTTCTGGACACTTGGGTGAAGATAGGTGCTGAGCTGTCAACTGATCACCATCTGGTGGTGAGCTGGATCAGATAGCGGGGAAAACTGATGGACAGACCCGGTAGGCCCAGGCATTTAATAAGGGTGTGCTGGAAATGACTGTCAGAGGACCTTGTCTGAAATGATTTTAACTCACCTCCAGGAGAGCTTCTTCAATCTCCTGGAGGAGGTAGAGGACATGGAGTCTGAATGGACCCTTTTCAAAACCTCCATTGTGGAAGCAGCCAGGCACAGCTGTGGCCAAAAGCTTGTTGGTGCCGGCCAGGGCGGCAATCCGAGAACCTGCTGGTAGACACCGGTGGTGAGGGAAGCCGTCAAGCTGAAGAAGGCCTTTCGGGCCTGGTTGGCTCTGGGAACTCCTGACGCAACAGACAGGTACTGGCAGGTGAAAAAGGCAGCAGCGGCTGAGGTTGCAGAAGCAAAATTCCGGGCATGGGAGGAGTTTGGAGAGGCCATAGAAAACGACTATCGGTTGGCTTCAGAGAGATTCTTGAGAATCATCTGCCAGCTCAGAAGGAGTTGGAGGAGTTTCGCTCAGGCTGTGTTTAGCAGGAGTGGAGAAACTCTGACCTCTGATGAGGACATTGTCGGGAGGTGGAAGGAGCACTTTGAAGAACTCTTAAACCCGAGTGATATGCCTCCCTTACAGGAGTCAGAGCCAGAGGCTTTCTGGGTGTCAGAGTCCATTTCCCTGATGGAAGTTACTGAGGTAGTTGCTAAGCTCCACAGTGGCAAAGCACCGGGGGTGGATGAGATCCACCCGGAAATGCTTAAGGCCCTGGATGTTTGACACGCCTTTGCAATGTTGCATGGACCTCGGGGACGGTGCACTTGGATTGGCAAATTGGAGTGGTGGTCCCTATCTTTAAGAAAGGCGACCAGAGTGTGTGTGCCAACTATCAGGGCATCACACCTCTCAGCCTCTCTGGGAAAGTCTATGCTGAGGTGCTGGAGAGGAGGCTCCGGCCGATAGTTGAACCTCAGATTGAAGAGGAACAATGCGGATTCCGCCCTGGCTATGGAACAGTGCACCAGCTTTATACCCTCTCACAGATAATTGAAGGGGCATGGGAATTTGCTAATCCAGTCTACATGTGTTTTGTGGACTTGGAGAAGGCCTATGACTGTGTTCCCCGGGAAATTCTGTGGGAGGTGCTTCGGGAGTATGGGGTACCGGGGCCAGTACTGCGGGCTACTCGGTCCTTGTATATACGGAGCGAAAGCTGTGTCCGCATACTCGGCATTAAGTCAAGCCTGTTCAGTGTGGGTGTTGGACTACGCCAAGGTTGTGCCTTGTCTCCACTCCTGTTTGTGGTTTTCATGGACAGGATATCAAGGTGCAGTCGAGGTCAGGAGGGCATTCTGTGTGGGAGTTGGAAGGTGACGTCTCTGCTTTTTGCGGATGATGTCCTTTTGGCACCATTACATGGTTGCCTCCAGCACGCACTGGAACGGTTTGCAGCCGAGTGTGAAGCGGTGGGGATGAGGATCAGCACCTCAAAGTCTGAGTCCATGGTTCTCTCACAGAAAAGGATGGTATGCCTCCTCCAGGTAAGGGGAGAGTTTTTGCTCCAGGTGGAGGAGTTCAAGTATCTTGGGGTCTTGCTCACGAGTGAGGGAAGAAGTGAGTGTGAGATCACCCACAGACTGGGAGCAGCGGCAGCAGTAATGCGGTCACTGTACCGGACTGTAGCGGTGAAGGGAGAGCTGAGCCATAAGGCGAAGCTCTCCATTTACCAGTCGATCTATGTCCCTACCCTCATCTATGGTCATCAACTCAGGGTAATGACCAAAAGAATAAGATTGCAGATACAAACGGCCGAAATGAGTTTTCTCCGCAGGGTGCTGGGACTCGCTCTCCGTGAGGAGTTCGGACATCCGGGAGGAACTCAGAGTAGAGCAGCTACTCCTTCACATTGAGAGGAGCCAGTTGAAGAGGTTTGGGCATCTGATAAGGATGCCTCCTGGGTACCTCCCTTTGTAAGTATATTGGACACGGCCAACTGGGACAAGGTCCCGAGGTCGGCCCAGGACCCGCTGGAGGGTTATATCTCACAGTTGGCCTGGGAACGGCTGTGGATCCCCCAGGCTGAGCTGGAGGAAGTTGCGGGGGACAGGGGTGGCTGGGCCTCTCTGCTCTCCCTGCTGCCACCGCAACCCTTTTAGGTCAAGTGGGACAGAAGATGAGATGAGTTTTGCATTCACACACCGACTGAAACCACTTATCCCGAGTGGGGTCGCAACAAGCCAGCGCCTAACCTGGCAACACAGGGCACAAGGCTGGAGGGGGAGGGGACACACCCAGGATGGGATGCCAGTCCGCTACAAGACACCCCAACTTGGACTCGAACCCCAGACCCACCAGAGAGCAGGACCCAGCCAAACCCGCTGCTCCACCGCATCCCCATGTTTTGCACACCACTACCAAAATGTATTTCTGTTCCAGTTTTTTTTTAATTAAATTTGAAGCTTTTGCAAACTTATTATTATTATTATTATTATTAATATTATATCATACATTTAACTGAACCAAATATTAAAAATAACAGAGGTTTGGTTCATGTGTCTGTAGACAGATCCATAGGGATTGAAATGATGACTTGGCTGTCACTTTTACTTTACATAGCCACACACAAACTCACACACTACAAACAATTTTACATTTACATATTTACATCAATATATCAAGATGGTGTTGGACTTATTTACGTAGTCGTTGGGAGATTGGAGAGAAATTAGATTGAGAATTGTTCTTAAGAACATTGAGTACTGGGAGAGTTTTAGCAGTCCTGACAGAGAGAGGGAGTTCACTCCACCACATCAGAGCCAAGACTAAGATCTGATGGTCTTTTAATTATTGGCCTTGACAAGCAGGATGCCAGAGGTGGAGGAAGACAGCATTTTTTCTGGGGTGTTGAGGTTGATCACATCTTGTAGGTGTCCTTCAACTGTCTTGTAGGTAGTTGTCAGGAAAGGATGGTGAATAGGATGCTTATGCAACAGTGTCCGGAGTGTTTCCTTTATTCACTGTTTTGATACCTGCTATGAATTTCACTACTGTGAGTCTCTAGTCTAGTCTACATCAAGATTTAGAAGTTTGATACCTGTGGATGTGCTTCACACCAATTTGCAGAGGAAGCAGGAATTTTGGGTTTATTCGCAGTAATTTTAAAAAGCAGCAAACTAAAAAGCCGTTGCTCTATTCCTTTTCAATTCAAACACCAGGTTTTCCTTTGTGCCAGCAAAATTTTTCATGGGCTAATGAAGCTTGAGACAAAATCAGTATCACCTAGAATTTCTGGATACATACGAGAAAATAGCATTATGTGGAAATCAACATTACCGTTTATTTTCGATGTACACGACCCATTATAGTTCATGCTTTATTCATCCTTTGGTTTAAAGTCAGGGTGTTTTTCTGTTGCTTTACATTTAATCATAGCTTCTTTTGTGTGGTAAAGAACGAATGAGAACTGTTTCAGATTTTTCTCATGCCTGTCATGTTTATCCTTGCAGATGTAGAAATTCAGGAAGCATCAGACATCGGAAAGACAGTCTTTTGTGGAGTAGGACTGACCCTTGGTTTGTTGGGAGTTGGAGTTGGAACCTTCTTTCTCATAAAGGGGAACAATTGCAATTAAAAAAGGTATGCAGCAGAATGAGTGTCATGGTGGCACAGCAGGTAGCACTGGCATCTTACTGCTCATGGGCTGTGAGTTTGGACATGAATTTGTATGTGGCTCTCCCTGCATTAATATGCATTTCCTCTCGCACTATAGAGACATGATTCCGTGTGAACTATTAACTCTAAATTACTTGTTCGGGTGGAGGTTGTGGTGTAATGGGCTGGAGTCCTACTCAGGGTGTATCCTTTTCATGCTATTGGACCCTAGAATAGTCTCCAGACCACAGCAGTGCTGAACAAGACAAGTGATTATTAGTAAAGAAGAAATATACATAGTATTATACATAAAAATGTGACTAGAATTCATCATTTTGGTCATTATTATATAATCATTATCAAATCTGATGTATCTGACATGCACTGAGTTTTTGAATATTGTAGGGAATGCCTTTAGCATGCATGCTTTATTAATTGGAAAGGACTGAGTACTGAACTGTACATGCACTGTTTTTTAAAAACTTGAGGTACAGTTGCTCTATTTACAGTAATTGTTGCTGTTAATGTTTTGTTTCAATATTTTAAAAGGTATATTTTGGCATACTGGGGCATGGTGGATTGAGGCAGTGACCAGACATGAGGTGGTACAGGGTGAAATTAATGGATTTTACTAACTAACAATCAAACACAAAAATTAATTTTTATCTGCAGCCAGACAGTACAGACACAGCTTCTTGTCCCTTTAAATATGACTGCACATGGCTCTTGTTTTACATGGGTGGGTATGTCCATGCCCCTGTTTGCCACATATACAGTTAATATACAGAAAACATATATCCAGGAATTCCAATACTATATAAAGTTTTAAATTTTAATACAAAGTTGTGTGTAGGGAAAGACCAACCAACCAACGTCAACAACCGCTTGTTCTAAGCCAGGTTGCGGCGAGCTGGAGCCTAACCTGGTAACACAGGGCGCAAGGCCAAAGGGGGAGGGGGCACACCCAGGACGGTAAACAAGGCTCTCCAAGCAGGGCTCAAAAGCCAGACCCGCCACACAGTGGAAACCAGCCAAACCTGCTGCACCACCGTTGCCCCCTGTGTAGGGAAAGACTGGCAGAGAAAAGTACAGACTGGGCCTGGATCAAAATCTGATACAATCTGAAATGATTTTAAAGTGGACAGGACAGCAATTATAAGTAAAATGCAAAAACAATAAGGTTAAAGCTTCTTCAGTGGCCCAGCTAAAGCCCAGTACTGAATCTAGGAGAAAATCTGTTGCTAGACTTGAAGACTACAGTTCACATATGACCAGCCAGTATCAAATAGTTTGATCTACTTTCCCATGAAGAAATGACAAAAACAGCAGCACGAACAAAACCTGGAAAACAGCTAATGCAACAGGGCAAATAATAGTATACTACTATGTAGCAAAGGGGGTACGGTGGCACAGTGGGTTGGACCAGGTCCTGCTCTCCAGTGGGTCTGGGGTTCAAGTCCTGCTTGGGGTGCCTTGCGATGGACTGGCGTCCCGTCCTGGGTGTGTCTCCTCCCCCTCCAGCCTTACGCCCTGTGTTGCCGGGCTAGTCTCTGGCTCCCTGAGACCCCGTATGGAACCAAGCGGTTCAGACAGTGTGTGTGTGTGTGTGTGTGTGTGTGTGTGTGTGTGTGTGTGCGCGCGCGCGCGCGCGCGCGCTATATAGCAAAAGTAAATACTCAGTTTAGCAACAATTAAGTAATTTAAACTGTGCACAAACATTAACTGTACTCCAGTGTGAAAGCCCAATTTAAAATGTACAGGGACAACAACAAATAACACTTTCTTTTGGTCATGAAAGTGATATTTATGATTTTATACTATGTAATATAGATTTTCAGTTGTGTGGGTTATCTCTGCATCTGTAATTTTACAGAAGACTGAAGTTTCATAAGTAATATTACACTCGTCTTTCACATAATAAGGGTTGTGTACAATGAAAAATCACTGTCATGGCTTTTGAAAATGCAGAAAAAAGCATAAGTATTGGGACAGTGAAATAAAAGAAAATTTGTGGTTTTTGCTGTATACTCAAGAAACCTGTATCTTGGATCAAAAGAAAAATTTGAGTGCATTGCATAATGTCAGCCTTTTTTTCTGGGTGTTGTCTTTATACAAGTTCATCCATATTTTAACCGTGTCGTTTTTTTGTGTTTAGTCCTCCAATTTTAGAGGAATATAAGTGTTGGGACAAATGGGTGACTGATGTTTCAAATAGAAGAGCTATGATTGTGTGGTATTGATTGTAGTCACTGAAATGTGTGTTTTGCATCTGCTTTTGAAGTAAAAAGTATCAACCTAGATTAAAACTGGAAAACTGTCTACAGTGGAAAAAAGCAAGAAATACAAATTGCATGCACATGTAACAAAATAACCAATTTTACTTCACTGTCCCAATATTTATGCTTCTCACCATATGTACCTTATTTTACATTCAGCAGGCTTTTAAATTTTTAATTTTTCCTGTTGTGCAGTCATTCTACTCTAATAAATTTGGTTTACATGATCCAAACAAAGCCACAACAGGACAGTACACCTGTATGCAATAAACCCCATTGTTTTCATTGTTACAGTGTTATCATTGTTGTCAATAGTATTATTGTTTTGTTAGTATTAACAAGGCTATAAGAGCCCTGTCTCCAGTGCTGTTCAGGATTGCTGCAGAAACATTACAGGCAATTTACACTTGCCAGTTCACTTCAGCTGCATCTTTTTGGATTGTGGAAGGCAACCCAGACATACGTACCTGAGGAGTGCATTCAAACTCCCCACAGAATGAGCTGTATTAGGGCTACCCTAACCCTGACCTGTGCTTGCTGCTCCACCATGCTGCCTGTAATGATTTACTCTTTCTTAAAATCATTGTGCTGTGTTTGGGAGTAAAACTGATGATGGTCAGTGTCACACTTGTTATATTTGTGACATGACTGGTGAAGGATGGCGGCCAGGGACTGGGCAAAGGAAAAGTCTGCAAAGTGGATTCTCTCTGATAGGGACATGCTCTCTGGTCCCATTCTTTAACCTGAGTGCTTTCCTACAGTGTAGTGTCTACATGCTTTGCATAGTAACATAGATAATGATTTTGAGAACTTTATAGCATAAACATCTATAAGGAAATTATCAAAATGTCTCAGTGCAGTGTCTCATACCCTGTCCCTGAACACTGCAACCTTGCCTTGGAAGAACAGTTGTTTAATAGTTATAATGAATTATTGAATGTAAGTTTAACGTTAAAAGACATGCTAGAAATACTTTTTAACAAATATGTTTGTGTTACGGTCATGCAAAAAAAAAAATATATATTTTTTTTATTAAAATTGATGACACATCCAGAAACAATTTTTTTTCCCCCATAAGAAATAATATTAATTGGATCCCCTTCACAACAGGAATTTGTTTTAATGTGGTGATTTCACTAAACTAATTAACCCCATTTAGCTATGGATAAGTGTACACTGAAAAAGCTGCTTAGGAGAAAGTTATCCTGATCTGTTGAGTGTGTTGGCAATAAATGATTAAAACTAACACACACACACACACACACACACACACACACACACACATTTTCAGAACCGCTTGTCCCATACAGGGTCGCGGGGAACCGGAGCCAACCCAGTAACACAGGGCGTAAGGCTGGAGGGGGACACACCCAGGACGGGACGCCAGTCTGCTGCAAGGCACCCCAAGCGGGATTCAAACCCCAGACCCACCGGAGAGCAGGACTGTGATCCAACCCACTGCGCCACCACACCCCCGTTAAAACTAACAATATATTTAAAAACATTCTGCATATAAAAAGCCAAATTGATTATCAAATCTAAATTCAGTTCCTCCCTTTCAAAACAGAAACATAGTTCATGATGTGTGAGGATTTTTTTGTGTACCGTATTTCACTAAATTGAATTGTGTTATAACTTCTTCATGTTCAATTTGAAATCCTGAACAATTTTCGTTTTTCTTATGTTTTTTTCCAGGTTTCCATGAAAATTGCAGAGCAAGAACTGAAATGGGGAGGCTGTAACAATTCCTTTGGGTCGTCATTTGTTTTCATTTTAACGATATGTACATTGTAAGAATTTACTTTTCATAACAGCTATTAGGATAGCATCAATAAGAAGTAATCTGTAAACCAAACCTTAAAGATTGTGTTAAAAATATAAAGGTCTGAACAAATGCATGTGTGAACTTGAATATATTCATAATAATGTGATGATTTTGCATTAATTTCATTAATGTATTCTTCATAAAAATGCCAGGGTTTTTTTTGTCCACTATAAGTGGTTGTCAAGCTGTGTTTCTTAATTTTGTCTGAGGTGTACTGGTAGCAGCCGTACCGTGTTCAGTTATACATTTATTATCAACAGCTTCATGGCAAGTTTTAGAGTTTGCCACTTATATGCATAATGTGTATAAATCAGGTAACTAAATTTTTTGCTAATCTTTCTTAACATCCACAGAGAAAGAACATTCACATGTGTACAGCTGCTTCCCAACTCAAGTTGGTCATCTTTTGAGTCACAAACTTTTAAGAAAGTTTGACAGGCTTTTTGCTGATAGACTTTTAAATGAAGTAGTTATGCAGGTGTACCAATTCAAATCACTTGCCAAAAGCATCACCCAACGCACTCTCTATCTACCAGTTCTGAGCCTGTCAGTGAAGTGCTCCCTATCAAAAGAGAGAAGCGGTCTCTGGTGATGTTCTGTTCCCATTTAAGTAATCTCTCTTTTGCATCCTACCTTGCAGATCAGTCAGGGTTGCTGACATTTGTTCATTTATGATGTTTTTTTCCAAAACAGCGAGAGTTTAAACTCGGTGTAAACAAAAGGCAGACAGATATAGATAAACATGCCGTTCTCTAAGTCAGTCACTTAGTCCAATACTACCATTTTTTACACTATTAGTTATATATAGAACTGAACCAGCCCAGGGGGTGCAGTGAGTTGAACCACAGTCCTGCTCTCCGGTGGGTCTGGGATTTGAGTCCCGCTTGGGGTGCCTTGTGACGGACTGGCATCCCGTCCTGGGTGTGTCCCCTCCCCCTCCGGCCTTACGCCCTGTGTTACCGGGTAGGCTCCGGTTCCCCGCGACCCTGTATGGGACAAGCGGTTCTGAAAAGTGTGTGAGTGTGAGAGAAGCAGCCTGCTCCGTGTCACAAACCATCTTTTAAGCGTTGAAGTCGGGACCAATTGTATTCTCAAATATTAAACATAAAAAACATTAACTGTGCAAGTAGATACCCTGCATAGCTGTCGAGCAAAAACAGAGCGCAGAAGTAAATATTTTATGTACCAGAAACTATGAAAACCAGGCAGTCTGACAGTGATTCTAGCAAAAACACAGAAATTATAAGTCTTCTGTTTGCCTTCTTTGAAACAGGCGGAAAACATTTTTGTAGATATTTAATTTTGGACACATCACACTGTGGCAATTCTCATTGTACTTTTGGTTTTGCCTGAAAACCTAATAAAGGGTTTGCATTTGTGGTTTGGCTTGTTTAGGTGGGGGGGGTGGTCTTATACTTCTCTCCCAAATGTTTGTTTAAAGCATCAGTTCTGAATCTAGCATTAATCCTATTATCATTAAAGTCATTGTCAATTTCTCATACACACACACACACACTTTCAGATCTGCTTGTCCCTTACAGGGTTACAGAGCCCACCCGGCAACACGGCGTAAGGCCGGAGGGGGAAGGGGACACACCCAGGACGGGACGCCAGTCCACCGCAAGGCACCCCAAGCGGGACTTGAACCCCAGACCCACTGGAGAGCAGGACTGCAGTCCAACCCACTGCACCCCCTTAGATTTCTCATACATCTAAACTAATTAACACTCTTTTAATGATAACTCAATAATTGTCTGAGATTACTGCCACAGTGTAATTTTCATGACGCATTGTGTGCAATACAGGTTCTCTGAAACAAATAATAACCGAGAGATAGAATACATGACAAAAAAAAAGAAAAATATACGTATCTTTTGCATGTAGTAAATATGCACTGCATCATATGTCAAAAACTCTCTTGGTTTCTCTCTTTGATTTTCAATAGCGCTCAGGTAAAAATGTATATATTTAAAATCAAAATCTACATAGTTGACCTATAGCTAGTTAGCGGATGAAAACTGGATGAAGTTTCTTTCTGATTTATGTAAGAGAAAAAAAAAGTGAAAATTCTTTCACTGTTCCAAATTTTCTTTAAGTTTACAAACAGAATATTCTTGATTGATCACATTTTGTGAAGTTCATAAGTAATCTGTGCTCAGCATTACTCAAGCAGTGACAAGGCAGTGGGTGGTGGTGAACGTTCGGCAGATTTTATTAACACAGTCCCTCAGCAAGGGACCACAAGAAAAAAGTAAAGTGTCCTTACAGCGTCAGAAGCTCTCTAGTCACCTAGAGCCATTTAGAATTCTTTGGTCCTCATTCTACTCAACCTCTCTGCAGCGTTTAATACAGTTAGCCCTGGGATCAGGCTTTCCTGTTTTGGACAGCTTGTAATCAAAGGAACAGCACTGAAATGACTTGAGCCTTACTGTTATAGCCCAATAGGGGGAGTGCAGTGGCGCAGCTGGTTTGGCCAGGTTCCGCTCTCTGGGGTTTGAGTCCTTCTTGGGGTTCCTTGTGATGGACTAGCGTCCCATCCTGGGTGTGTTCCCTCCCCCCTCCAGCCTTGTGCCCTGTGTTGCTGGGTTAGGCTCCACTTTGCTGCAACCCCACTTGGGACAAGTGGCCTCAGGCAATGTGTATATGTCTGTTACAGCCCAGTCTATGGCTGGACTGCAACACAGGGTTATTGAGACTGACTATCACCAGAAAGAAGTACACCAATGCTTTCATAATACAAAAGAGGCTGCTTATTGACCACTGGCAACTCATAAGCCATCTTTCCAGGGGTTGAGACATACCAACAAGAACAAAAATGAACCCTACCCTTAATAAATGTCTACCTTACCAAAATAAAACAACAAAAACACACCAGTCTAACATGACTTCTAACTAAAAAAAACAGGAGAAAAACTGCTACAAAAGAAAATGGTGCTCACCCTCTGCTGGTAGTTGCTTGTTTATACTTATTTACAATTAACGATTTACATATGCAGTAGATAAATACAATTAAATATTTACATATATTTCACACAAAATACACAGTTGAGGCCTTTACAGCTATTTATAAAGTTGTTACATACATAACAGGTTTTCAGGCCCAAAAAGACACTCAACTACAGCACCTCAAAAGCAACAGCAAGACCACAGAACTTCTCTGATCCAGTGGCCATGTGAACACGCGGAGACAAGTAGTAAGACCCTAGTGCAGATTTTATTTATGGATGTGGGTTGAGGTTCATGGTGAGACTGAGTTCGTGGTTGGAGAGCCAAGCTGAGGTCCAAAGCCGAGGTGCAGTCATAATCTGTGGGGCAAATCCAACGTCAAAGTTAGAAATCCAGGTGGAGGTCAAACTGTAGAAGGAGGCGGTTTCCAGGGCCTGCGTCAGGAGCATGGGGCAGAACAAAGGAGCAGGTTACAGAAGCTGGAGACAGGAGTAAGATATAGGCACAAACACTAGCAAGACAATTGTCTCTGAGAGATTCTGCAACTCGAGAGATGTGAAGGTGCCTCCTTTATACTTGTTCCTAATTCCTGACAGATGCGCCCTGCTGGGACATGGTCCTGGATGTCACAGTATGAGCAATATTTAAAATGAGCTGAGGAGAAAGCACTCTCTGGGCTGTAAAAAATATTCGGATGTTAAACTATGGTGTTTACAATATATTACAAATTTCATCGATGATGAATACACACACACTTTCTCAACAGCTTGTCTCATGGGGGGGGGGGCGTCACGGGGGAACTGGAGCCAAGCCGGCAACACAGGGCGTAAGGCCAGAGGGGGAGGGGACACACCCAGGACGGGACGCCAGTCCGTCGCAAGGCACCCCAAGCGGGACTCGAACCCAGACTCACCCAGGAGCAGGACTCGGTCCGACCCACTGCACCACCACACCTCCTATTATTAACAGCATATATCATAATTTATATGAATGACATACACAAAAATCTTGAAAAATTTACCAAGGAACGTCCTTTAAGTACATAACTATTGGCTGGGCTGTTTTGCTCTTACACGGGGGTGTGGTGGTGCAGTGGTGCAGTGGGTTGGACCGGGTCCTGCTCTCCAGTGGGTCTGGGGTTCGAGTCCTGCTTGGGGTGCCTTGCGATGGACTGGCGTCCCGTCCTGGGTGTGTCCCCTCCCCCTCTGGCCTTACGCCCTGTGTTGCCGGGTAGGCTCCGGTTCCCTGCGACCCCGTATGGGACAAGCAGTTCTGAAAATGTGTGTGTGTGTGTGTGTGTGTGTGTGTGTGTGTGTGTGTGTGTGTGTGTTTTGCTCTTGAGAACTTTCTTTTGTTACTTCTCTATAATCACATTTGTTACATTCACTTTTCATTTTAGGAGGGCAGAACAAATCCAGAAGAGCATATATTAAGTAACAAACTGACCCAATCTCAGTTGGCCATCGTACTTTTTCTTTATCTTTGATTCTCTTATTTAAGGTAACCAGTGCTTTGGCTATTTGATTAATGACTAAAATTGCACTTAATGTCACATGGAGCGAGGTTAGAGAAACACAACATCTGGGAGAGCTCCCCAAAAGCCACTACCTTCAGCACCAGGAACTGTCCTCATTATTAACACCTGCAGTGCATGCCCATGGGGTCAGAGCACCGTGTGATAAAAGGGGGAAGTCAGAGTTAAAAAACACTCCTCCAATGAATACCTCCCCTGCTCTTATGGACAGAGCACAAACCTTCTCCCAGCAGAAGCCGAAGCCGAAGCCGAAGCCGAAGCAGAAGCCGAAGCCGAAGCAGAAGCAGAAGCAGAAGCAGCCTACTTGGTTACAACAGCAATGTGA
Organism: Scleropages formosus; assembly: GCF_900964775.1. Taxonomy (NCBI): domain Eukaryota; kingdom Metazoa; phylum Chordata; class Actinopteri; order Osteoglossiformes; family Osteoglossidae; genus Scleropages; species Scleropages formosus. Next base: position 14,771,668 of record NC_041823.1, on the reverse strand, counting down.
CTGAGTCAGACAAGTTCCTGCTGACTGGTTACCAGAAACTAACTGCTGGCCCCCTTCTCTCCTACTCCTAGAGGGATTAAAAGGATTGTGTGCTGTTGACCCAGAAATGAGCCTTAATTGTTATATTTTAGTTGTTAACCCTAGGAATTCCTGAGTTGTTTTTTATGAGTTGGATGCTGGTTCATTGTAACTTGGTCCTGAAGTCCGTGAGTTTCTGTGACTGTCAAACCTGTTCTTTGCCCACCTCATATTAGCAAGCACTCTAAAATTACGTTCATGTGAAGTAAGAGCAATTGGCAGACACTGATGGACATAGTTACTTGTAAGAGTGAATGAGTGTTTGCTTTTACTGTTCTAATATGCAAAAAGCTTGACTTGCATGTATACATCACTGTAAAAATAGTTGAAACAACTATGGTTTTACATTTAAAAGTAGATTTCTTGGTCCACTCATTATTAAACTGCATTTTCATCAACTTCTCTCTTCTTTAGGGTGGGTAAAGACATTTTTGGCTTTTTTTGAAAAATTTACTAAATAGAGGGTAGAATATTCATGCTGCAATGCACACATGTCAGAAGCACCCAATCAAAATCAGGAATTGCAGGGCAAAGAGGAAAAGCCGTTTCCTATTTGAGGAATTTGGACTGGGTGCATTTTTGGCCAGAAACAGCTTATTTTGCAAAGAAGAATACATTTTCATTGTTATTCTCAAAATCAGCTAAAGGGTTCTATAAAAATAATTTACAGGGCAGACTTGGCTTTGTAGGCCTTCAGTTGAGGAGGTCTGGTTACAGCATTTTTAGGTTTTTTGGAAACCATGTCCCTGTTAAACATTGTTCCTGCAGCTGCTGCTCATAACAATCAATCAGAGATCCAGTTCTGAGCCACCTGACAGAAATCAGCACAACTGTTCTTAATCATAGAATAAGCTACAAAAGGAAAGCTGGAGGTTGATATAGCTGTGGCTCCTTGATTAGTAGTAAAGTATGAAATTTAAGCTTCTGGTTGGTTTGGTGGTGGCCTGAGCTGCTAATCTTGTCTGTTCTTGTCACTCGAGTTCTGTTTCTTGTCCTGTGCTTTAGTTTTGTTATTATGCTGCTGTGTTCAAGTCCTGGTTTTGGCCTTCTGTTTCAGTTCATGTGGTTAACCAGTACTTGCTATGTTTCTTTGTTCTATCATGTATTCTATACATCCCCTATTCTGTTGCACTGGCCCATTATCTCCTATGTCATGCAGTGCATGTCACTCTGCTGTTGATTACCACTCATTTTGTCTGAGTTTGGAGATGAGGGCAAGCTAAGTTATCTTGTCTAGGCACTGGTCTTGCAAATGTTACTATAAAAGGGGAGACTGCAAAAAATGTTAGTGACAGTTAAAAATCTTCTCTTCCGTAGAAGAGCAAAAAGCTTTTAGAAGGCTAATTGGGGGGGAAACAGGCTAGTTTGACAAGATGATAGAAACAAATGGTTAAAAAAAAGAACTGTAGGAGGAACAATCCATTACTTTTAACTGCAGTAAGAACATGAAGGTCCTAAAAATCAGTGTGCAGGTTTGAATCCAGTCAAAAGTTTTAAATGTGCAGTTGTCTCAACATATGAATATTTAACATTTTTATTTTATCAGTAACTGTCACTATTTGCCATTCATTTACACAGTATAAACAAATGAATGATAGGATGCAGGGCAGGAGGCAGTAGTGGTCTGACAGCTCCTGAAGGCCTGTATCTGCCTTAATTGAATCCTTAAGTGTTAAGGACACTTGAGGACTGCATTAAACAGTCTCTGAAGACTTGTCAGCTGTGCAGTTATGCTGTGAATCTCCTATTCTACCCCATAACAAAAGTGTTCTTCAGATCCAGTGACTGGGAAGGCCACTGAAGAACAAATTGATGGTCATAAAATAAGTTTAGATGACACTTGCTTTGTGACAGGGTGCATGGTTTCCTGTTCATAGCCTTTCTAATTGAAACTGGGCAAATTTCTAGCTACCCCTGTCAGGATAAGCAGTTATTAAAGCTGGATGGATCTACTTATTTAAAATGTATGTGTGGATTATATTTGGTCTCTGTATTGTTTGCATCTATAGTTTAAGATTTTTTGTACTTTGGTTGATATAGCATGTATATAGACTTTTGTATATTCAGTTTCTAGTCTTTTGTATAGTGATACCATTGTACTTTATAACTTTTAAAGTTCTGACATTACTACAAAATATACATTTTAATAAACAGTGGCCTTTATATGTGCCCCTTGTGATGGCTCTCACATTTTATTTTGCCACTGACATGGAAACACATCCTCAAAAATAAATATGACTTATGTGATCATTATTTGACCAATCAGGATTCACCTTAGCCTATACCTGGCTGAGAGGGGCCATTCCCCATCTCCTAAAGTCATAAAGAGGACCTTCCTACATGTTGTATTCTGCCTCTTCTCTTCAGTAAAAACAGACAATCCCAGTTCTAAAGTGACTGTTCATTAAACTCAGAACACTGCACTTATAGTATACGTGCGTGGTCTGGGGTAGCTTTCTTCTGGTGCACTCTAAAAAACTGGCACCTGATTCAACAATATACAACTTTTTTTTAAATTTTTTTTGGGGGGGTGAAAATGGCTTGTGGGTGAGAGAGCTGTGCCCACACATTTATTTCTGGATGTGGATGTGGTACAGAGCAGACTGCAAACACCGGCAAGTATGTTTCCCAGGTTGAGTGTCTTTTAGAGACCAGTAATGTCCAGTCTGCAGTGTGAAAACTTCACTGGCTCTTCAGGAAAAATCCTGAATCTCCCCCCGCATTACATATCAAATATTTCTTTCTCAAACTGTAAGAAATTTTCCCTTCCATTGTAACCTGTACTGTCACACTGTCTACTTGCATGTTTGACTTGGACTACTGCTATTGTGGTAAAAATATGTCCCAATAGGTCTCTAGTCCTCTGGACAAGGGGGTGCAGTGGGTTTGGCTGGGGCCTGCTATGTGGTGGGTTTGGGCTTCGAGTCCTCTTTGGGGTGCATTGCGACGGACTGGTGTCCCATCCTGGGTGTGTCCCCCCTCCAGCCTTGTACCCTGTGTTGCTGGGTTAGGCTCTTGCCTCAGGACAAGTGTGTGTTTTGGACAAGCATTTATTGTCAATGAATGAATGAAAATATAACACTAAAAGACAAGTTAGAATTAATATTTTTTACACATATTATAAAATACAATTGTGTTTTCATGGAAAAAAAATTTAAATTTTTGGTCTTTTTAGCCAGTACCCAATTATATTTTTGCCTTGAAGTATGCTAATTAGATCCTCTTGCAATGGTAAATCAGCTAACGGTGAGTAATAAGTGTGCAATACAGTAAAACAGCAAGAATACACACCTGAAATCACTTGTCTCATACAGGGTCAAAGGGAGCCAGAGCCTAAGCTGGTAACACAGGGTGTAAGGCTGGAGGGGGATGGGTCACACCCAGGACGGGACGCCAGTCCAGCGCAAGGCACCCCAAGCGGGGCTCAAACTCCACACCCACCAGAGAGCAGGACCCGGTCCAACCCACTGTACCACCGCACTCCCGGAACAGACTCAACAAGACAGTAAATAAATATACAGGACAGGACGCGGACACGGGCATGGGCTGTGAACTGTTGGCAGTTGTAGTGTAGGAGTCCTGCTGGGTTAGTTGTTTGACTGTGCTAAGTGAGCATTGGGAGGCCACCAGTCTTTCTCTGTTTTCTGTACCATCAGACTTCAAATATTACGCTCATGACAATCCTGCCTTAGAAACAAATGACGTTTTGTTGCTGTCAGCGGTGATTGGTCCGTTTTGTAATTCCGATTATTTTATGGACACAGTCCGATTTCCTTCTGCTCACTTTGAGGAGAATAGTCAGATCACTGCGGCTGTGCGCTGTAAAGTTAGACATGTCGCTGGTTTATTCTTTTGCGCTGATTGTACTTCCATTTCTGCCTGGATTTGGTAAGTAATTGCTATGCACAATGCAAAAATGGCTACGTACAGGTTGAGTTTGAGCTTTGTATATTCTGAAAATTTTTCATACTAGGGAAAGTTCTAGTTAAGTCTGCAGAGCCTTGGTGCCTAGAGAATAGTTTATTAAGCCAATTGCACAGGAGCATTAAAACAACCGCCCTCTGTATGTTTCTAGACTCAGTTGGAGGAGTTCAGTGACAAGTATGACAGCCAGTGCTGTATGTCTGTCAGTTAGGCTGAATCAAAATGTGTAGTGAAGTGAGTATACTCTTAGGGTTAGTTAGGGCTGAAGTAGAGTCGTTTGGGTTATTCAACCTAATAAAAGTGAATTGTTTGTTCCATTGATATGCATATGTCATAATAATCAGTTACGTTAAGACATTTGTCAACACTGCTCTACAATATTTTTAATATTAAAGGGAAACAGATAATTTACCAAAAGTAAAATGAAGTTAGTGAAATGTAAAAAATGAAAAACTAAATGAAGTCCGGATAAGCAGAGCGGTAAGGGGGTGCGCTATCACACATGTGGGTTGCTCAGTTAGATGTACATTCCAGCCCTGATCAGTGTGTCAGTCTTATACCAGTCCAAAGAAGTGTTTCAGGTGAATAGGTGACACTTACCCTTAGTGTGTGTGGCTACCCTGTGACAGTATAGCCTCCCCTCTGGTGTGTACCCGGATTAATCTGCCAAATCAGTGTCAGACCAGTTAATCATTGTAAGTGCTTTGGAGGAAAGTGTCTGTGAAATGAATAAATGTCAATGTGCCCCAGTGCCGGCAGGTGCACGCAATCCAGGTAAATGCACAGAAATGCTTCGTAAGTCAAAGCATGGGTAATACACACACACACACATTTTTAGAACCGTTTGTCCCATACGGGGTCATGGGGAACCGGAGCCTACCCGGTAACACAGGGCGTAAGGCCGGAGGGGACACACCCAGGACGGGACGCCAGTCCGTCACAAGGCACCCCAAGCGGGACTCGAACCCCAGACCCACTGGAGAGCAGGACTGTGGTTCAACCCACTGCGCCACCGCACCCCCAGCATGGGTAATAAACTTCTGGTAATGTGCAATAACATAGAAGTTGCATTGTTTTTAAAATTAGTTTTCATTTTGTTTTTTATTACACACACACTTCCCGAACTGCTTGTCCCATACGGGGTCGCAGAGCCTACCCGGCAACACAGACCCACTGGAGAGCAGGACCTGGTCCAACCCACTGCGCCACCATGCCCCCCTATTTGTTATTAATGTTGGGGATTTGTGAACTTTGTATGATTTAAGATTAAAGAAAAAAAAAGTCAGCTGCAGTTCAGCCCAAACACATAGCTCTAACTCTGGTCATGGTTCTCTATTATGCTTTATTTAAACGTGTTACACATGCCTCTGCCACGGAACAAAATGCCCAGGTGAGTGCACAGGCTGCTCTGGATCACCAGATGTAGGGGGCTGGGAAGAGAGAATCCAACTGCTGTACCACACTCTTCCCATCTCAAAAGCCCTGCTGTCTGCTCCCTGTATGTGGAATTGTCCAGTTTATTCATTTAACAAATGCTTTTCTCCATACCAAGAATATACAACTAAGAGTTATCAAAAGTGCAGAAGCTGCGGGTTATATGTTCACTGGGTTTTAGTTCTAGGGAAGAGAGTAGTTTAGCAAAAAATTCTGTTCTCTGACGGACTCCGTCATATGCATTTAAAATGGTTTAATAGAAGCAAGTTCGAAAGAATAAAAAAATAGTTGCAGTATGAATGCAAACGAAACGTTCATGCTGCTCAAACAAACTTTGGAATCACCCTGCCATACCCTAAGTGGTTTTACCATACAGTTTACACATAGCTAGGTTTACACTTGCAAATTACCTGTATTATTAAGCTAGTTAAAATGTATTTTTATATTTTTAAACAGATGGCTATTTATACCATATCCAGAGGGAATGTCGTTTCACTTCCGGGGACCTGAAAGACCTTGAGTTTATCGACAGGTACATTTTTAACAAAGTGGAGTATGCGAGATACAACAGCACTGAGAACAAGTTTATTGGCTACACGGAATTTGGAGTGAAAAATGCAGAGAGATGGAACAAAGAGGGAGAGAATGACCGACTGCACACTGGCCTGGATGGGTACTGCAGGCACAATGCTGAGCTGGGGGTACAATACATACTTGGGCATTCAGGTGAGTAGTCCCACACTGTATAAAAACAAAACGCACATTAACTTATACTGAATGTTCCTCAGTTAAAATAATTTATATACACTGTATATATATTTTTCGTTGTTTTGATTACCAGAATGTTTAAAGATTTGTAGTGAAAGGTGTTAGACTGTCCCAGAATTGCATTCTTTGAATATGGATATACTGTGTATGTACATACTATGTATGTGTGATATATAGAAATGAAAATATATAATGTAGCAGTAGAGACAGGGAACCCATTACCTAGGAATAGGAAGTAGGATACAGCAAAGTCTCTTAGTGGGCTCTCTTTATGGATTTCTTTATTCAGTTGAACTGGGGAGGAATAGGTAGTGTTTACAGCCACAACTTTTGAACTTGAAAGACCCAGGTTTGAAACCCACCTCATGTCTTTTGTACCTTTGGCAATGTATTTATCCTAAATTGCCCAATTTTATAAATTAGTCAATTATTGTAAGCAGCTTAAGATGGTAAGTTGCTTTGGAGGAAGGTGGCAGCAGAATGAATACATGTAAATTATTTTCTATTCTATTTCAGTTCAACCTTCAGTAAAGGTTAAATCTGTGAAATCTGGCAGTCAGAGACACTCCACTATGCTGGTGTGCAGTGCATATAACTTCTACCCGGAGGGAATCAAACTGACTTGGCTGAGAGATGGGAAGGAGGTGAAGACTGATGTGACTTCCACTGAAGAGCTCTATGATGGAGACTGGTACCATCAGATACACTCTTACCTGGAGCTCACATCCAAATCTGGAGAGACCATCGCCTGCAAGGTGGAGCACAGCAGCTTTTCTGAGCCCAAGGTCTTCAAATGGGGTAAAAAATTATAGTGAACAAAGCAGTCATATTGTATGTTGAAGATTTGACCACACAGAAAGAAGTGTCATGTCTAGTACAGTAGGAATTGTCTCATATTGAATTTAGGTGTGTGGGGTTACACATGCATTTGTTTCTACAGTATTTCTACCCACCACACATTTGAACAAAAGGACAGTAGTTGAGTTTCTTCATATAGATTTTTCAATTTTTAACATTTGCTTTGTTGCTTTGAAGACAGCATATGCAGAGCAAATTATGTAAAAATCAGTTCTCAAAACATACTGAAGTATAGCAGAGCATGTATAGGTTCTGTGCTTGTGTCACTACTGTTTACACAGTAGAAATGTTCACCATGTTTCTGAAGATCATAGTGAAATTGGAAAGTTCCTCATGAAATTTAAAACCTGAAAGTAAAACATTCAAAATGCTTCATGCAGTTCAGAGACTCTGAAAATAATTATAAATACATATATGCAGTTTGTGTGTAGTTGTACATACATTTGCTAATGGCATTCACAATAGCTGATCTTGGTTTAAAAATATAAATATTGTTGCCAGACCAAATTCAATTTTTTATTTGTTTGTTTTTAAATGTGTTTATATATATATATATGTGTGTGTGTGTGTGTGTGTATGTATATGTATATATACAGTATATACACACGTATACTACTGTGCAAAGGTCTTAGGTCTGAAAAACTGCTGCAAAGTAAGAATGCTTTCAAAAATAGAAATGTTCATAGTTTATTTTTGTCAATTAACAAAATGTAAAGTGAATGAACAAAAGAAAAATCTAAATCAAATCAATATTTGGTGTGACCACCCTTTGCCTTCAAACCAGTATCAGTTTTTCTTGGTGCACTTACACAAAGTCAGAGATTTTATAGGCATGTAGTCAGGTGTATGATTAACTAGTTACACCAAACAGGAGCTAATGATAATCAGTTTAATATGTAAATTGAAACACAATCATTAACTGAAACAAACAGCTGTGCAGGAGGGTTAAAACTGGGTGAGGAACAGCAAAACTCTGCTACTAAGGTGAGGGTGCTGAAGACAGTTAATGTTAGAAGTCATATACAGCATGGTAAGACTAAGCACAGCAACAAGACACAAGGTAGTTATACTGCATAAGCAAGGTCTCTCTTAGGCAGAAATTTTAAGACGGGTTTCCAGATGTGCTGTCCAAGCTCTTTTGAAGAAGCACAAAGAAACGGGTAATGTTGAGGACCGTAGACACAGTGGTCGGCCAAGGAAATTTACTGCAGCAGATGAAAGACACTTCACGCTTACTTCCTTTCACAATCGGAAGATGTCCAGCAGTGCAATCAGCTCAGAATTGGTAGAAACCAGTGGGACCCAGATACACCCATCTACTGTCCAGAGACTTATGGTCAGAAGTGGTCTTAATGGAGGAATTGTGGCCAAAAACCCATACCTCCGACATGGAAACAAGGCCAAAGGGCTCCACTATGCATGAAAACACAGGAACTGGGGTGCAGAAAAATGACAGCAGGTGCTGTGGACTGATGAGTCTAAATTTTAAATATTTGGCTACAGCAGAAGGCAGTTTGTTTGCCGAAAGGCTGGAGAGCGGTACAAGAATGAATATCTGCAGTCAACAGTGAAGCATGGTGGAGGTTCCTTGCAAGTTTGGGGCTGCATTTCTGCAGGGGGTTTTGGGGATTTGGTCAGAATTAATGTACTCTTCAATCCTGAGAAGTACAGGCAGATACTTATCCATCATGGAATACTATCAGGGAGGTATCTGACTGGCCCCAAATTTATTCTGCAGCATGACAACAACCTGGAGCATACAGCCAAAGTCATTAAGAACTATCTTCAGTGTAAAGAAGAAGAGTCCCAGAAGTGATGAAATGGCCCCATAGGACCCTGATCTCAACATTGAGTCTGTCTGGGATTATATGAAAAGACAGAAGCATTTGAGGATGCCTAAATCCACAGAAGAACTGTGGTTAGTTCTTGAAGATATTTGGAACAACCTTCCTGCCAAGTTCCTACAAAAACTGTGTGCAAGTGTACCTAGAAGAACTGATGCTGTTTTGAAGGCAAAGGGTGGTCACACAAACGGGGGTGCAGTGGCGTAGTGGGTTGGACCGCAGTCCTGTTCTCCAGTGGGTCTGGGGTTCGAGTCCTGCTTGGGGTGCCTTGCGATGGACTGGCATCCTGTCCTGGGTGTGTCCCCTCCCCCTCCGGCCTTACGCCCTGTGTTGCTGGGTTAGGCTCCGGTTCCCCGTGACCCCATATGGGACAAGCGGTTCAGAAAAAGTGTGTGTGTGTGTGTGGGTGGTCACACCAAATATTGATTTGATTTAGATTTTTCTTGTGTTCATTCACTTTACATTTTAATCGATAAAAATAAACTATCATTTGTATTTTTGAAAGCATTCTTACTTTACAGCAGTTTTTCCTCATCTTCCTAAAACCTTTGCACAGTACTGTATATGTGTATTTTGAAGTGTTGTACATGAGTTAATAGCCAAGCCCATGTTCAAAATTGGGCTGTTATGAATGTAAAATCCTCCTAAAGTGTGTTAAAAAATAAACTTTAAGTCAGTTTAATTACAGACATTAGTGAAGCAAAATAGTCCTAATTAAAGTATCAATTACTCTTGATTAAATTTTCAGATCCCTCAATGTCTGATGGGAACAGAAACAAAGTGATCATTGGGGCTTCTGGGCTGGTTTTGGGACTGATCCTCTCACTTGCTGGAGTAATTTATTACAAAAAGAAATCAACAGGTGAGATTTTGCTGTGGGCTCTAAAATATGTTTAGTATTGCTGGTTCTAAAAGGTTTATGGTTATAAATATAACAGAATATACAGGAAGAAGTAAAATTATTGGGACAGTAAAATAACAGTTGCTATTTTTGCTACATACTCAAATTTGTATTATTCATAAAATGATGAATATGAGGCTAAAACATGGAATACCAGCTTTTATTTCTGGGTATTTTCACTCACAAGCACACTGTCTGAACCACTTGTCCCATACGGGGTTGCAGGGAGCCGGAGTCTAACCGGTAACACAGGGCATAAGGCTGCAGGGGGAAGGGACACACCCAGGACGGGACGCCAGTCTGTCGCAAGGCACCCCAAGTGGAACTCGAACCCCAGACCCACCAGAGAGCAGGACCCGCCACTGCGGTGCCACACATTTTCATTCAGGTTAAACCATGACATTTTCTGCAGTCAGCCACACCACAGTTTAAGATGAGCACAAATATTTGCACAAATTATAATGCAGGAAAATTTAAATTTGTGTAAAGTTAGTACTTGCAAAGGGGTGTGGTGGTGCAGTGGGTTGGACTGGGTACTGCTCCCTGGTGGGTCTGGGGTTCGAGTCCTGCTTGGGGTGCCTTGCGATGGACTGGCGTCCCGTCCTGGGTGTGTCCCCTCCCCCTCCGGCCTTACGCCCTGTGTTGCCGGGTAGGCTCCGGTTCCCCCGTGACCCCGTATGGGACAAGCGGCTCTGAAAGAGAGTAGTACTTGCAAAGGGGTGTGGTGGTGCAGTGGGTTGGACTGGGTACTGCTCCCTGGTGGGTCTGGGGTTCGAGTCCTGCTTGGGGTGCCTTGCGATGGACTGGCGTCCCGTCCTGGGTGTGTCCCCTCCCCCTCTGGCCTTATGCCCTGTGTTGCCGGGTTAGGCTCTGGCTCCCCGCGACCCTGTATGGGACAAGCGGTTTGGAAAGGTAGTACTTAGTTACATACCACTTATATGCAATAACTTAGTCTGACTTTAATGGGGGTGCAGTGGGTTGGACCACAGTCCTGCTCTCCGGTGGGTCTGGGGTTCAAGTCCCGCTTGGGGTGCCTTGCGACGGACTGGCGTCCCGTCCTGGGTGTGTCCCCTCCCCCTCCGGCCTTACTCCCTGTGTTACCGGGTAGGCTCCGGTTCCTCGCGACCCCGTATGGAACAAGCGGTTCTGAAAATGTGTGTGTGTAGTCTGACTTTTCTGAAAGCAAGTACTAAGTCATTCAGGATTTTAATTATCATGCAGTTGTTACATTCTAACAAACTGATATAATCCTGAGTAGACATTTTGTAGTTTTAATTTTTCTAATTATTGTGCATATTTGATGTTTTTATTCTACAGGGAGAATCCTGGTACCAACAAGTTAATGCAGGTATGATGTAGTTGTTCTAAGGGTTTTTTAACTAGTGAAACATTTATCCTACATACTAAATGTATATTTAATTTCACTACAGTAGTTTCAGAACCAGAAAATACACATAATTACAAACTGTAATATCAGAAGGCTTCACTCCAAAAGTAAATCATTCTGTTCTTCCATTTCATAGTTGTTTCCTATCACATGGAAAGGAACTTTGTGGAACTCAGTTTTGGAAGAGACTCCCTTTCATTTTTTTTTTTTTTTTTTTTTTACTTTAAGCATGTATGGAAACACACACACACACACACACACACTTTCTGAATCACTTGTCCCATACGGGGTTGCGGGGAGCCAGAGCCTAACCCAGCAACACAAGGCGTAAGGCTGGAGGGGGAGGGGACACACCCTGGATGGGACACCAGTCCGTCGCAAGGCACCCCATGGGGGACTCGAACCCCTGCCCCACCAGAAAGCAGGACCCAGTTCAACCCACTGCTCCGCCGCGCCAACCCATGTATGGAAACAATAAACTTTAAATATGTAAAAATACTTTCAATGGAAAATGTGTGTGTGTGTGTTTTTCTCCAGATTTTTATTGTAACTAAAGGATTGTTTTGGTAAGTGGGTACAGTTATTCTGCTTTAATCATGTTTGAGATTCATTAAGAAACATTTTTAATGCTGTTGAATAACAAATGCCCACATGATTGAGCTGTAGTCTGTTCTTTTAATTTCAGTATGCTTATTTGATTATGGTATTGTAAAACCTATTGCTACTATTTTGTCCATCTTTTAATGTAACCATTTAAATTTCCTGGTTATTGTTTAGAATACCATGCCATAATACTGGTGAACTGTATCACTGTAGTAATCTAAAGCCTTTAGAAATACATCTGCAGAGACCTGTTAGATATGGTAAGATAAGATATTTTATAATTCCTTTTGTCACACATTTTAACTTCCTCTGATGCAATTACCCACAATCAACCTAAAGAATGTGATAAGACTTATGACAGGGCTCTGGGTGATCTGTGGGAAAAACACCATGAATATTACTATGATATTCATGTAGTGATGAGCCTAACCCTAGGGTTAGTGATGTGTTCCTGTAGTGATGTGATATTCCCATTTTACCATCAGTTTAAAGAGTTAACAAATTCCGTGAATCAGGACCCAGCCTGTGCCCAAACATGTCACTTATTTCTCCAAAAGAGAACATCAAAGCAACTGAAGCTATGATAACAGAAGACAATCATACTTTATGTATGAAAATATATCTAGTATTGTAAAGCACAAGTAGCACCATAATGCTCAAAGTCCTGATGTTTTCACTGTACAATTAATATACCAGAGATAATGTCATCTCTGCTTTGAGTATGACCTTAGCTGAAATTTAAAAAAAAAAAAACAACAAAATATGGGATTTTACATGAGCAGAATGATTTGTACAAATCACCAATGTTCCTTGGATTTGTTGGAGTAATTTTATAATTGAGAAGCCCCTTTAGAGGTCACTAATGATCTTTTATCTATTTGGCCAAATTCAGTGTCTAGTTTCTGTTCACCCTGATTAAACATTGAGTTGATCACTGGAATCTGTCCCTATTCTGGAATTCTGTTTTAATTTAAAGGCTTCTGTATCTTAAATTTTTAAACACAATTTGGTGCTTGTTTTTGGATAGTTTTCTTTCTATTGTAAAATACACATATTGGTGACTTTGGACCACAGCCATGAGCACATGCACACACAGTCAGAAACTGCTTATCCTAGGCAGGATTATGGCAAACCAGAACCTAACCCAGCAACACAGAGTACAGGGCTGGAGGGGGAGGGGACACACCCAGCAGAAGATACTAGTCTGTCACAAGGCACCCAAAGCAGGACTTGAACCCCAGACACACCCAAGAGCAGGACCTGGCAAAACCCACTATGTTACCATGCCCCCTTCCAGCCATGAGTAGTGACTAAATATACTGGTGTGTAATGAAGTCAAGCATCAACTGAACAGCAGGCTTTAGTGTATCGTAGAATTACAATAGCTGGACTAGTTTTATACCACTCTTAGTTTATGCATCCCTTGGCTTAAGCTTTTATATGTAAGCATTTCATCAAGACCCCTTAAATATTTCAAATCACTAGACAGTGGTTCAATAAAAATGAAAAAAAATTAGTTATGTACTTCACTGGTGTAAATGTAAGGGTGAAGCAGGCACTGTTGTCACTCAGCTGGATTTCTGGATTGGTTAGCTTCTTTTTGTCATGTTCTTAATGTAATACTGGGTTTCTCCAGGTATTTCACAGATAAATGAAATATAAAGATATACACTGATCAGCCATAACATTAAAACCCCTGACAAGAAAAGTGAATAACATTATCTTGTTACAATGGCACCTGTGAAGGGGTGGGGTATATTAGGCAGCAAGTGAAAGGCCGCTCTTGAATTTGATGCGTTAGAAGCAGGAAAACTGGGCAAGTGCAAGGATATGAGTGACTTTGACAAGGGCCAAATTGCAATGGCTAGACAACTGGGTCAGACCATCTCCAAATCACAAGGTCTTGTGGGGTGTTCCTGGTATGCAATGGTTAGTACCTATCAAAAGTGGCCTAAGGAAAGACAACCGGTGAATTGGCAACAGGGTCATGAACTTCCAAGGCTCATTGATGCGCGTGGGGAGCAAAAGCTAGACCATCTGTTTCAATCCCACAGAGGAGCTACTGTAGCACAAATTGCTGAAAACCTTGATGCTGGCCATGATGGAGAGGTGTCAGAACAGCGGAACAGTGTACATATGCAACAGCTTGCTACGTATGGGGCTGTGTAGCTGCAGACTGGTCAGAGTGCCTATGCTGACCCCTGTCCACCACCAAAAGCATCTACAGTGGGCATGTGAGTGCCAGACAGGGGCAATGGAAGAAGGTGGCCTGGTCTGATGAATCATATTTTCTTTCAGATCATGTGAACAGCCTGGTGTGTGGATGTTTACCTGGAGAAGAGATGGCAGCAGAATGCACTATAGGGAGAAGGCAAGCCGGGAGAGGGAGGGTGATGCTCTGGGTGGCGCTCTGGGTGGCATGGTGGCACAGTGAGTAGAGCTGCTGTCTTACGGCACTGGGGTGGTGTAAGAAAATGTGGGTTTGGTCCCTGCTCAGTCTGTGTGGAGTCTGTATGTTCTCCCTCTGTCTGCATGGGTTTCCTCCCATAGTCCAAAAGACATGCTGTTCAGGTTCCCCTTTAGTGAGTGTGTTTCACTGATGCATGGACTAATAACCCCTTGTAAGTAGTTTATCTAGCAGTGTAGTCACCTTGGTGAATAAGGTGTGTGGGCTAATAACACTACATAGACTTCATTGGAAGTTGCTTTGGAGAAAAGTGTCTGCTGGGAAATCTTGGGTCCTGGCATTCATGTGGAAGTTACTTTGACATGTACCACCTACCTAAACATTGTCATAGACCATGTACACCCCATCAGAGGAATGGTATTCCCTGATGGCAGTGGCCTTTTTCAGCAGGATAATTCTGTGCCACATTTCAAAAATTGTTAAGTTCAGGGTGCTGACGGCCTCCAAATTCCCCAGCTCTCAATCCGATCAAGCATCAGTACGATGTGCTGGGTAAAACAAGTCTGATCCATGGAGGCCCCATCTTGCAACTTACAGGACTTAAGGATCTGCCACTAACATCTTGGTGCCAGATACCACAGGACACCTTCACAGGTCTTGTGGAGTCCATGCCTCCACAGGTCAGAGCTTTTTTAGCAGCATCGGGGGAGCCTACACAATATTAGGCAGGTGGTTTTAATGTTGTGGCTGATTGGTGTATTTGAGTAACGTAATTTTAGGTCATGGCCTGTAATCCATTCATTCAACATGCACAGGATAAGATGTTACACCCCATGCACACATTACAACTCCACACAAGAGCCCAGCCCAACCAACCTCACCATGAAGACACAGAGAAAAATATCCAGTATTGCCATCATACAGCTCTATGACTCAAGACCAAGCAGCTTAATCTCCTCCCCAACCACCATATTAATCACAGGGTGCTGTGGAAGAAATTCAGCATAACTCAAGACTGAAGATAGGAGAGAACACACACACACACACACACACACACTTTCAGAACCACTTGTCCCATATGGGGTCGCAGGGAACTGGAGCCTACCCGGCAACACAGGGGGTAAGGTCGGAGGGGGAGGGGACACACCCAGGACGGGACACCAGCCCATCGCAAGGCACCCCAAGCGGGACTCGAACCCCAGACCCACCAGAGAGCAGGACTGTGGTCCAACCCACTGCACCACCGCACCCCCTTATTAGGAGAGAATATCTTACTTTATTTCAACCCAGCAGCAGGAACCCCCCTGTGTCAGTCTAGGGAGTCTCTACAAGCATACATTACACATGTTATAGAAATGCATGCTACATGTATGGTAACAGGTTTCATTGGCTTTCTTTCTGCATGAAAAATGCATGCAGTTTGCTAACATATTGGACAGAGCAAAGGAAAACAAAAGAACTTGCAGGCCAACAAGATATTTGATCACCTTTATCAGTACTGAAATGACCTAATGTAAAAAAATAAATAAATAAAAAACTGAAAATAACATTTTACTCAAATTTGTGCAGAAGTGCCATTTCAGTGCAATGAAAATTATCAGCATTGATTAAATGACAAATACTCTTTTTTTTTTTCAAAAAAATTAAACAGAACAAACCTCATGCGACGCACTCTTTCACACCACTGTATGGGCCTGTTGAAATAGAGAAATGGATGATACTACAGCAAATTAGTTTGCTCTGGGTGGATGAGACAAAGGTAGAAATCTGTGGTGAAAGCAAAAAGCTGTCTTTGACTAAAAAACACCACATACCAACTGTAAAGCATGGTTGTGGAAACATTATGGCTTCAGGCTGCTTTTCTGCCTCAGGGCCTGGCCAGCTTGCCCTCCATGTCCAAAAGCTAAAACTGGTGACCCAAATCCTCAGAAAATGGTTAAAAAAGAAGAAATGGAGGGTTATGGAATGGCCAAGGCATAGACAATTGCAAGACACCTACAAGAAGTGATTTCTACCAAAGGGTGCAACACTAGCTATTGAAACCAGTGGGTGTACTCTTTCCCCCACAGCAAACAATTACATTTAGATGTTTATTGTGTAGCAAACTGGGGGGGGTGGTGGCGCAGTGGTGCAGTGGGTTGGACCGGGTCCTACTCTCTGGTGGGTCTGGGGTTTGAGTCCCGCTTGGGGTGCCTTGCGACGGACTGGCGTCCCGTCCTGGGTGTGTCCCCTCCCCCTCTGGCCTTACGCCCTGTGTTGCCAGGTAGGCTCCGGTTCCCTGCGACCCTGTCTGGGACAAGCGTTTCAGAAAATGTGTGTGTGTGTGTGTGTGTGTGTGTGTGTGTGTGTGTGTGTGTGTGTGTGTGTGTGTGTGTATTAGCAAATCATGCTTCCTTATCCAAATCTCTCCTTCCCATGATGTAATGCACTCTTTGTATTGCCAGAGAGATATGGTGCTTTGGAGAAGTGTCTGCTAAATTAATAGATATAAATACAAGTGTAAATAAACTGAAGAATAATTTCTAGTCTTCTATACTTTTGATTGTTTCTATCAGCATGGACAATAGAGGTGAAGGTTTCATTCACTTGGCTTTGTACTTGTCCTGGTGTGGGTCACAATACTCTGGAGTCTGTCCTGGAATCACTCAGGGCTGAGGGGGGCACACTTTGAACAGGACACCAGTCGATGCATGCACACATTGAAACACACAGTCACACAGAGTGACATGCCAGGGGCAGCATAGGGTGTCCAGTTCACCTTAATTGGAGTTCTTTGGACTGTGAGAGGAAACTGGAGCACCTGAAGAAACCCACATAGACAGAGCAAACATAGGAACTCCACACAGATTCGGTTGTATCAGTACAACTTGTTGCGTCACCTTGCCTCCCAACTTCAAATGAACCACAATTTTTGGAACTTCTTGGAGGGTATTTTGCAGTCATGGCTAGGAGTTGATGATTTAGGACTGTAACATTCCTAATTGAAACTGCCAAATGTGAGCACTATGTTAACAGGCATGCTGTTAAGAACTTCAAACTTCACTGGTGTGCGAATGTGTTTCTGGTTTACAGGGGGTCTAATCTTAGAGCTCTAAGATCTGTATTAGAGTGACCAAGGCATCACTCTGTGGAGGAGTTGGAGAACTGGCATCACTGGGTATGATGTGAACCCACACACCACCACTACCTGCCAGTCATTACAGCAGTTGCAGGCTGTAATAAAGCAGAAAAATAGCAATAGAATAATTAGTTTTCCAGGGAGTTCTTGCTGCTATCTGGTTTTGACGTCCTAAATTAACAATGCTGTTTTTTTCCATTGAAAGGCATTATAGGTATGAGCACCACCTCATGGAGGTAATGTGTTCCTGAACAACACTTCATAAATCAAAGACCTAATCACCTCATTAGTTTCAATGAGGAAATACATGTTCTTCAGCTGTGTTTTCCCAAGCTATATAGGTTGAATCACCTAGGTAGCAAAAGGTAAACTGCTTGGATCAAGAACTTTCAATGATGGGGCTCTGCTCTTCATAGTTCTACACGAGACCTTCCTTTCAAGTACTTGCTCCACCTAGAGCACACTCCGAGGTGCTGTTGCATTCCTAATTATTTGACCCTTCTCCATTGCTTTGTGCATCAGCTTGTAACTCTTCTTCCACTGGACCTCATCATATCATCATGATGGAACACAGCCCAGACCAACCTTTCCAGCTTCCACTGCCTCCACACTCCACACTAGCACACTGTGCTGTAGCCAGAACTACTTGCCCCACTGCGAACAACATACTGAACTTCTTCCTTTCCTCACCTCGATGTCTGCTCCAGCAGTCCTAGGATCACTTGAGCCCCTGTATAGTAGAACTGCCCTTGCCAGCACTGAACTCCTTTAGGCTCCTAAAGGTTAGCCTTAACTTGTCACTTTGCCTGTATGATGTAATGCTGCTGTTCTTCAAAAACAGAGTGATGGCAGAAGAGAGGAAGAGGCCACAAAATTATACTCCAAACATAATGGTAAGAAACAGAAAAGGACATTAAACCTAGTGTAAAAATAAATGCAGACAGTGGAAAAAAAAACCCATCCAGAACCCGATAAAATCGGGTATCAGAATGAAGTCAAAGTTCATATTATGCTAAATGAAATAAATACAGCCTCAAAACAAAAATGGCAGCACAACAGACATTCAGTGCAACTGAGCAAAGGAAACTACAGACTGGATTACTTTAAATACAAGAATGAAATCAAAAGTTTAGAAAGTAAAAGCAGAAGCATTAGAAAGCAAACTACAACAAAATCTCTCAATCGAAGAGGAACATATATAGCGTCCGGACGGGAGTCCGACACGGACGCGTGTTGCTGTTACGTCCGAACATGGACAAAAAATAAAATGACCCCATGTGCAGAGTGATATTAGAAGTGCACTGTGGAAACTGTAAAGCACTTGGTAAAGCTGAAACAAGAAACGTGGGACAAAAAAAAACACAATATATTCGCACAAAGGTGAACAGTGAAACGTGAATCTGTAAGACTTGAACACGGAGGCGTGACGAAATACCGGACTGGAACATAAACACCTATGGAACAAACAGGAGACTATTAATCACAAGGAGAGTACAATGAAAACACTGATCAAGAATCCACAACCCACAATCAGCCATTTTCTCCCTTTATACTTCAGAAAGTATCTAATTGCGAACAGGTGCTTGGTTCTGGGTCAGCAGCAGGGAGTGGCGCTTCCTCTGACCTGTAGGGGTATTACCCCTGGGGGGTCATGGCAAACATAACTATCAGCGATAGTATCTATATCAGATGATACCACTATCATCACACACTAATAGTTACTGTGCCTGTTGTCCTGTTTTAGTAATTACTGTACTGTCCTGCGCCATTTGCACAGGTTTTGCACACATGCACTTCTGTGTAAGTAGCTCTGTGTTGTTTTATGTAGCACCATAGTCCTGGACGATAGTTCTTTCGTTTCACTGTGTACTGTACCAGCTGTATATGGTTGAAATGACAATAAAGCCTTTCTTGACTTGTTGACTTGACTGAGTACAGGCCAGGATCTGGTGTTCAAAGAACTTATGTTGTTCATTCACATGGGAGTGTTGTCCAACCAAGAGATCCGAAGAGAGACATCACTGTCATTAAGAACGGTTAAGGATCTGGTATTAGTAACACGGGGGGCGCGGTAGCGCAGTTGTATTAGTAACACTGAACTTGCACATGTAAATGGAACTATTCACAAACTTGTAAAACCTCAGAGAAACATCATTGTGATAATGAATAAATGAAACAATGGACATTAGAAAAGGACATAGTTCCATAGCCAAGATCAGGAACAACCAGGTCACCAAAAATCCCCTGGAACCTTTTGAAACCCTGTGGTTAGTAAGAAATTCCCATCTAAGAAGAGAGATGGGGAAGAGAAAGTGAAAGAAGCAGAAAAGCTTCTTGACTTTTACAGTGATTAGTGGGATTGATTATCTTGGCTTAAATTTAAGAAGTTTATACTGTAAGCACTTCACCACATAGTAGATTGGATTTATAGGATGTGAAATGAGGTATAAGCTTTACAATAAGTTTAGTGTTTCAGCTGATTTGGATCAGGAAAACTTGCTCTTACTTCACTGCTATTCTGACCAAGGGGAAATTGGAGAAACTGATGATAACACTGTTGTCAAGTAGAAGGTATCACAGTATTTATGTGGAATATAATTGCATATATTATATGATACTGAGACGTTTACAAACTGTAACTATAGCATTCACACCCTGAGATGTGCTGCCACAGCACCAAACATTTCAAATCCTTAATTGCTTTTTATCTTCTTCTAAACATATTTCATTTACATATACACACACACACACACACACACACACACACAGCTTCTGAACCACTTGTCCCATACAGGGTCGCGGGGAACCGGAGCCTACCCGGCAACACACGGCGTAAGGCTGGAGGGGGAGGGGACACACCCAGGACGGGACGCCAGTCCGTCGCAAGGCACCCCAAGCGGGCTTGAACCCCAGACCCATTTCTATATATATAGACACACACACACACACACACACACACACACACACACACACACACACACACACACACACTTTCAGAACCGCTTGTCCCATACAGGGTCGCGGGGAACTGGAGCCTACCCGGCAACACAGGGCGTAAGGCCGGAGGGGGAGGGGACACACCCAGGACAGGACGCCAGTCCATTGCAAGGCACCCCAAGCGGGACTTGAACCCTAGACCCACCGGAGAGCAGGACTGTGGTCCAACCCACTGCGCCACCGCACCCCCCTCTGTGTATGTGTATATATATATATATATATATATATATATATATATATATATATATATATATATATATATATATATATATATATATATATATATATAGTAAGAGGTTTTATTAATACATTTTGCAAACCATAATTAGCCAATTGGATGCACACTCATATTCACTCATTGACTGTCAGTAACTGCTGATACAGATTATGATGGTGGTGGTCCATGGGATGCAAGATCTAGGAGCATACACCTTGGATGTGAAGACAGAGAATCACAAGCCATTTCAGCACAGCAAATACAAATGGACATACCATATACACTATATAGATATGTACAATTGTTAGCTGATTATTTGGCAACTTTTTTTTTATTTAAGAAAATTAAGAATAAACTTTCTGAAGTTTTTTGACTCTAGAGTGGAAGGATTAGGTATTTTTCTCAAAAACATTCTTCTTGTTTCTCAAACTAAATGAAAATAAGTTACTTGTAGTTTTATACCTGTATTACCATAAACACGTGCAATTTTTCCAGTATATACTCAGGACCCATGTGATTATGCAAGGCAAAAAAAAAACAAGCAATAAAAGTGATCACATTGAAGTACTTCCCCATTTTAAAAAGAAGACTTGAAAATGTCCAGTGAGTTAATTAAAAGTCTCTAGTGCCACCTACAGAACAGCTGACGGTGCCCAAAGGAGAGCTTTGCGAATCACTGCCACCAGTGGTGAAGTTTTTGAAGATACTTATTTTTTACATTTAATTTAAGAGGTTTGACATGAATGAATCAAAGCACAGAAACCCATTAAGAAAAAAATTAAATGGGGAGGCCAAATATTTAAGACAGACATGGGCTGAAGGTCGATGAGGTCTTTAACCTGGTCTCATTTGGCACTTTAAGGTATGAAGCCAAAGATGGTGTGTCGCCAGGGCCACAGACCAGCGGAGACAGAGCAGTGTTCTGTTCATGTCATGATCCCTGGGAGCAGAGACTGTCCCTCCTCCACCAAGGGACTGTTCACACTTTGTCACCGTTCACTCTGAACACTCCTTATACGTAGGGATCGTCTGCTTTGCTTTTGTACATTCTTAGTGTGCACCTGTTCACATACTTCTTAAATGTTTCAGGCAAGTTCTCATTTGCGCTTTGGCTCCATCTACAGGTTTTTTTTCTTTTTCTCTAGAAAAAAAACAAAATACTTCTCCAGTGACCTTCACAAGGAATGTGTGAATGATACTTTTTTAATCTCAGAGGGAAATTGGTTTAGGTTGCAGCAGAAGAAAATGAACGACATACATATATATACACACATACGACATATACAATATAAACATACATACACACATAAGTAACCAAACAGAAAAATAAATAGAATAATATTTTAGCAAGTGAAATAAGTACAAAAATTACCTGATTTAATAAGCAAACATATTTAAATGTAAGAGAAAAATGCTATTAATTAATTGTATTAATTGTAAAGCAGTAAACAGGCACAACACAAGCTGAATACAATCACAAGGTGTTTAGGATACAAGGGTTCACTGCATACAACTACAAACGGTCATTTTCCAGTATAATACAATTATAATCATTCCCATTTTCCCAGTAATATCATAGGACATGCAGAAGGTAATTAAAATAGTCTTTTGTTTTAAAATTTAACAAGGACAGTTGTGCAGAAAATGTATTGTTACTGTTTTGAGCGGGAAACTTATTAAATGTGAATAGTTGCATTGTGGGAAATGTGAAATGTGGGTGTGCAACCACTGGGAGCATTGCTGGAGGAAATGATGGGGTGATCGTTGTGGTGTCCGAAAAGGAAGGTACACCGTTCTTTGGAGGTTTCCCTGAAACAAAGCACTGGAACATTTGAAGTATTCAAACAAAGAGTTTATTAAGAACAGTAGCTCGCGTCACAAACTCACTTCACACCGCGGAACCTCCTCTGTGTTCGCGTGAAAAAAAGCCCCCATTGTATATAGTGCCCCCAATAACGGTTCCCGCTTCTTTTAGGAACTAACTAATAACAATTATCCTTTGTCAACTTAAACCCCTAACCAATAACAATTATCCTTTGTCAACTTAAACCCCTAACCAATAACAATTATCCTTTGTCAACTTAAACCCCTAACCAATAACAATTATCCTTTGTCAACTTAAACCCTACAGGCCGGCAGGAACCTTTCTTTTAGAAAACTCTCGAGGATTCGTTCTTGGTGTAAAACACCACAGCTCCTCCCCTGTAGCTTCCAATCTCTTACTACCCTTAAGAGAACAAAATATTTACAATCTTTATCAACCACCAACAGAACAACCAACACACAATTTTGTTTTTTTCTCTCTTTCTGTTGGTTACAGGTTGAAATTTCCATTATAACCGTGGTTCCATTATTACTCTTCACAAATTCAACCTTTGGGGAGCACGCCTGCTACGAACAGGACGAGCTTTCACAAAAACACTTTCAGTGGGGATGGACGGTGATGAGGATGATGCTGATGAGAGCGGCACTGCTTCAGGTGTTGACTGTGTCTCTGAATCAGTCGCAGCGCTTTCTGATATGACAATTTCACTGCCCCCCTTAACATCCATGTCAATCTCATCATAAACCCAGTTCCTTCCCTTGTCAGGAACATGACCATGTTCAACATTACCCCTGTCACACCTAGATTTACTACTCAGCATCTGATTCACATGTCTCTTTACACAGTTTCTATTCACATCAACCATGTAAGTGACTGGACCCAGCACTTTTGAAATGACCCCATGCAACCATTTCTCCCCTCCCCTGTAATTTCTTACCAAAACGTGTTGCCCAACAGTAAAGGTCCTGACTCTACAGGGTTCCTCAGTTTTAGCAGGGCTCGCACAATTCAGAGCCTGTGAAAAGTGTGGCCTGATCAGAGACAATCGCGTACGAACTGATCTCTTGAGGAATAACTCTGCTGGTGTCTTGTGAGTAACACTATGAGGCGTGTTGCGGTAATTATACAAAAAAGTAGCAACACAGTGTTGAAGTGTTTTACCCCCAACCGCTCTATTCTTTGCAAGTGCTCTTTTTAAATTCTGCACCAACCGTTCAGCCAACCCATTTGAGGCAGGATGATACACAAGAGATTTAGTATGTTTGACCCCATTCAGCAGTAAGAATTGTTCAAATTCTCGGGACGTAAACTGGGGTCCATTATCAGTGACTACTTCCTGAGGAAGACCGTAAGCTGCAAATAAATGTCTCAGCACTTCGATCGTCTTTGCTGAAGTAGTTGATTGCATAGGAACAATCTCAGGCCATCTAGCATAAGCATCCATTACTCCCAAAAACAACTGCTGGTGATCTTCAGCAAAATCTAAGTGAATTCGCTCCCAGGGTCCCGATGACCATTTCCATGTATGTACAGGAACAGGAGCAGGCATGCTACGCTGTTGCTGACACACGTCACACTGACTAACTACATTTTCAATGCCCATATCAAGGGCAGGCCACCAAAAAAAACTTCTTGCCAACGATTTCATCTTTACCATACCCCAATGACTGTCATGAAGTTCTGCCAGTAATCTGTCATGCAATTTTTCAGGTATTACTACACGATACCCCCAAAGAAGACAACCATTTTCCACGGAAAGTTCAAATTTCTTGAAAAAGTATGGCTTTAGTACTTCTTCAGATATATGCTTTGGCCACCCACACATTACATGTTCCTTAACCCTTTTGAGCACAGGGTCAGCCTCCGTTTCTTGTGCTATTTCGTTCGCAGTGACAGGTAATTCTTCGAGATAAGACACCCTATACACTGGATTAGACCTAATGGCATTATCATCGTTCATGGGTAACCTCGACAAGGCATCAGCATTTCCATGCTGTTCTGATCTCTTGTACTGGATTTCATACTTGTATGCAGACAAGATCAAAGACCATCTTTGCATTCTAGCTGCAGTGAGAGTAGGTATCCCTGTTTTAGGACCTAGAATTTTCAGCAGGGGCTTATGATCTGTTACTAAGGTAAACTGTCTTCCAAACAGATAATCATGGAATTTCATTACTCCAAATACCAATCCTAAAGCCTCTTTTTCGATGTGCGAGTAGTTGCGCTCAGTTTTTGTCAGCATCCTTGAAGCAAATGCAATAGGCCTCTCACCACCATCACGCATTCTGTGGGAGAGTACTGCACCCACTCCTACAGGAGATGCATCACACGCTAAGACTAAAGGTAACTCAGCATTGAAATGAATTAGAACTTGATGGGACATTAAATGTCTTTTTGCATTCTCAAAAGCTGCCTGACATTTCTTTGACCATTCCCAGTTCACATCTTTATGCAACAACTCTGTCATGGGCTGTATGATGGTGGAAAGATTAGGAATGAACTTGCCATAATAATTCAACAACGCTAAGAAAGACCTGAGTTCTGTCACATTTGTGGGAACAGCAGCCCTTTCTATGGCATCAGTCTTTTCTTTCATGGGGTGAATACCCTCCATATCAATGACATGCCCTAAGTAGGATACGCTGCTTTGGAAAAAAGAGCATTTTTCTCGTCTGACTCTGAGATTATATGCTTGCAATCTCTTTAAAACTCCTTCTAAAGCTGTCATGTGCTTTTCCGTATCACTTCCTGTGATCAAGATATCATCAAGATAACATATTGCACCATCCATGCCCTGTAGTACTTGATCCATAATTTTCTGAAAAATGGCTGGAGCACTAGCAACCCCATAAGGTAGCCTATTATAGGTATACAGCCCTTTTGGTGTATTTATGGTAAGGTATCTTTTGGAGCTTTCCTCTAGTGGTACTTGTTGATAAGCTTGAGACAAATCTAATTTAGTGAATCTCTGACCTCCTGACAACTTAGCAAACAAATCCTGTGTTCGAGGTAAAGGATACTGCTCTACTTCCAACCAAGGGTTAATAGTAACCTTGTAGTCTCCACATATCCTTACACTATTGTCCTTTTTGGGAATACACACAATGGGTGCTGCCCATTCACTGTAACTGACAGGAGAGATGACACCTTCTGCTTCTAGCTTACATAACTCCTGTTCAACGCTATCCCGCAAAGCATAGGGCACAGTGCGTGGCTTGCAAAATTTTGGCATCGCCTCTTTCACTACATGGAGTTTAGCACTGATTCCCTTAAGCATCCCTAAATTTGGCTGAAACACAGACGAATATCTGTCACACAACTGCTCCACGGTCTCACTAGTCACTTTGTTTATGCGTGACCAATCTAGATTCAGGTGACTAATCCAGTCTCTACCCATTAGAGAAGGCCCATTACCTTTTACAACCATCAAGTCTAGCATGTGTGTTTGGTCCTTACTTTTCACCCTCACTTTGATTTTACCCTTAAGCTCTAAGGACTCTTTACTGTATGTTTTCAAAACACAGTTAGCTGGAGCTAGTTTTACCTTGTAAAATCTACGGTGGTACAATTTCTCTGAAATGACAGAAACAGCTGCCCCCGTATCTACCTCCATTTTCACTCGCACATTATTAATTCGGACATAAACACAGTAAGGCTTGTTTACTTTGTGCACATTCGTGTCAATAGCAAACAATTCTGTCCCTTGTATGTCACTTTCTTTGGGACCATCACGGACTCGTGACTCCGTAGTAGTGGTGCGGGCAAGTCTGGCTTCCTGTAGCTGGAGTACGTGGTAATCTCCTCCTCCGTATCCGCGCTCGTGTGCGATGCAATCCGATGCACAGAGTTGGAAAAGCAATCCGATGCACAGAAAATGTGTGTGTACTTGTCAATTTCTCCTGAAATGTGTTCTTTCTTAAAAAGACACACACACACACACACACACACACACACACACACACACTTTCAGAACCGCTTGTCCCATACAGGGTCGCGGGGAACCGGAGCCTACCCGGTAACACAGGGCGTAAGGCCGGAGGGGGAGGGGACACACCCAGGATGGGACGCCAGTCCGCTGCAAGGCACCCCAAGCAGGACTAGAACCCCAGACCCACCGGAGAGCAGGACCCGGTCCAACCCACTGCGCCACCACACCCCCCTCCTTTCTTAAAAACACACACACACACACACATTTTCAGAACCGCTTGTCCCTTACGGGGTCACGGGGAACCGGAGCCTACACGGTAACACAGGGCGTAAGGCCGGAGGGGGAGGGGACACACCCAGGATGGGACGCCAGTCCGCTGCAAGGCACCCCAAGCAGGACTAGAACCCCAGACCCACCGGAGAGCAGGACCCGGTCCAACCCACTGCGCCACCACACCCCCCTCCTTTCTTAAAAACATTTATTATAAATTTTACAAGTACCTAGATGCATCCATGGTGTAACCTGAGATCACTGGGTGTTTTGGGTCTTTTGACATCAGACACCCTCACCAAGGTATCCCAACCAGGACTGATCGGAGACCCTTCTCTGAATCCCAGCCTGCATCCAGATAGTGTCACACTGAACCAGTGGTTCACCTCTCCTTATCAACAGGTTTCAGAATGCAGCTCCAAGGCTGTCACTACTATACCACCTGCTGCCCATTTTTTTTCACTTTTTTACACATGCACAAATCCAAACTGGCATCCTGTGAAAATAAAGAAATGTATTAATATAAATTTTCTGTTATTACAGTTTTGCATATCTGATAGGAATTTAATTTTTAACAGGGATTTATCTTTTGCTTCTCATATTAATTGTCTCAATGGCTTTATTTCTTATCATTTAAGAAATATTTTTAAATTGAGGCACTTTCTCTCTATACAACTGGGAGAAGAAGTCTGATCTTAGCTTGAATTGTTTGTAAGTCCAACCACTATGTCACCACAGCCAGTTTGTAGAGTCAGTTTTCAAGTTGTCAAATTTTCCAACAACATTAAGTCTGGAAAAGTTTCCTTCCTCTTATACCCTTCAGGGTTAGGGTGCGCTTCTCCAGCTCACTAACTTTAGCTAGCAGTTCTAAAGCTCACTAAACATTTCTTGGCAAGTAAACCTGGTCGTGTGATCAGAACAAAGCCATACAGGCAGCAAGGCATCGCAGCAAATATTCTGCAGAGGCTCCAACACACAGTGTGGCAGTGACACACACAATAGGTGATATGCATGTATAAAAGGTGCTGAGTCAAAACTGACCCAGAGTGACCACTAGCAAGGTATTCAAGGCAAGTCAAGGGAGGAACAGAGGTGGATAATAGATGATATAATGAAACAAAACGTGCTATTCCAATACACTGAAAGAGCGGCGATGGATTAATACACCAGTAAAGCACTAATGTATTTGCTTCCACTGCTGTGTTTTATGAACTTAGCTGCCATTTATTATAATTTAATGTTGACTGTTGCAGGCATCAGTTTAAAAATAAACGAATATCTTCAAAAACACAATGCAGTTGATTAGGGAAAACACGAAATACCTAGTTTTGCACTGTTTTTGTTTGAATACACACACACACACACACACACACACACATTGACTGAAACCCCTTGTCCCAAGTGGGATCGCGGCGAACCAGAGCCTAACCCGCCAACACAGGGCACAAGGCTGGATGGGGTGGGGACACATGCAGGACGGGATGCCAGTCCGTTGCAGGGCACCCCAAGCGGGACTCAATCCCCAAACCCACCAGAGGGCAGGACTTGGCCAAACCCACTGCACCACTGCGCCCCCTGTTTGAATGCAAGTCTGGGGTTCAAGTCCTGCTTAGGGCGATTTGCGGCGGACTGGCGTCCCGTCCTGAGTGTGTCCCCTCCCCCTCTATCCTAACGCCTTATGTTGCCGGGCTAGGCTCCGGCTCGCCGCGACCCCATCTGGGACAAGCAGTTTCAGATGATGTGTGTGAGATGACTCCTTTTTGTTTTTATTAGCATTTTCCATACTGTCCAGATTTTTTTGGAGTTGGAGTTGTATCTGGTAGTGACATTCAAAGTAAACCATTGCCTACTATATAACTATGAAACCAGCAAGACTGCTGGGAAAAACAGGTTTATAGAATAAGAGTCACCAGCAGGTTAGGTACCAGTAGTCTTTTCCTTCTTTTATTCTGACATTTAGCCCCAATTATTCTGTCCTTATTCTTTCCTTAAAACAGACCAAATATTGAAAAACCAGATAATAAAATTATTTATTCCATGTTTACCTATGGGGGGGGTGCGGTGGCGCAGTGGGTTGGACCGGGTCCTGCTCTCGTGGTTCAGAAAATGTGTGTGTGTGTGTGTTTACCTATAGGAAGAAAATCCAGTTTGTTTGAATGCCATCTCTAGATCTTTCCAAAATCACCCAAACAGTTGCTTAGTATGGAAAAAGAAAGTGTAACACATTAAAATTTTACATAGTTTTACTTTCTCATGGTAGATTTGTGATAGAGATTTCAGCTATGACAATGTGTATTACCCCACTCTCAGAGAAAGGCCACCTGAGCTGGAGTGAACTGCAAAGTGACAAGGAGACCAGACACAAATTAGTGTGTAAACAATTCTACTGGTGACCTTTATTTCTTTCACTGTTGACCCTTTTCCAGAACCAGGGGTTCCTTATCACTGCAGGGCCACCTATCAGATCTGCTATGCAACATTCATGCATTAGTCAATTTGGAGCCTCTCTGTAGCAACCACACACACACACACACACACACACACACACCTTGTCTGAACCGCTTGTCCCATATGGGGTTGCGGGGAGCCGGAACCTAACCTGGTAACTCAGGGTGTAAGGCTGGAGGGGGAGGGCACACACCCAGGACAGGACGCCAGTCCGTCGCAAGGCACCCCAAGCAGGACTTGAACCCCAGACCCACCAGAGAGCAGGACCCGGTCAAACCCACTGTACCACCACGCCTCCCCGAACAGAGTACAAGACAGTAAATAAATACACAGAACAGGACGCGGACACGGGCATGGGCTATAAACTGTTGGCAGTTGTAGTGTAGGAGTCTTGCTGAGTTAGTTGTTTGACTGTGCCAGGTGAGCTTTGGGAGGCAGCTAGGTGTTGAGTAATCTGACTGCCTCAGGGAAGAAACTGAGAGAGTCTGCTGGTGGTGGCACGGATGCTCCTGTATCTCCTGCCAGATGGCAACAGGGCGAAGAGTCTACGAGAGGGGTTGTCCACAATACTGGTGGCTTTGCAAATGCAGTGGTTTTTGTATGAGGTGTCAATGGTGGGTAGAGGGACTCTGAGATTTTCAACTGTTCTTACAACTTGCTGTAGGGTCTTGCGGTCGGAGACTGTACAGTTCCACTACCACACGGTGAGACAGCTGGTCAAGACGCTCTTTATTGTCCCTCTGTAGAAGGTAGTGAGGATGGGAGGGGGGAGTCTGGCTCTCTTCAGCCTCCATAAGAGCTGGAGGCGCTGCTGGACCTTCTTGGCTAGGCAGGTGGTGTTCTGGGACCTGGAGAGGTCCTCTGTCATGTGCACACCAAGAAACTTGGAGATTTTGACTCTCTCCACAGTTGTTCCTTTGATGTGCAGTGGTGAGTGATCGTTTCGTAGAGACTGCCATTGTGATCAACAACCTGCGTGGGGGACAGATTGTCCTCCCTGCACCCCGGTCAGAGCAAGAACCAGAGCCCATGCAGGTGGGACGGAGCCAGCTAGGTCCTGAGGAGAGGAGGTGTCGCCTGGTGGGTAACCTGTGCCTGTACTGCGGCTCCCCTGGCCACATCAGTTCGACTTGTCCAATGCGACCACCCCAAGGGGCCTCCAGTGCACCCAAGGTGAGTTCTGGGGAACACAGGGGTCAATTGCGATTGCCGATGTGCATCTCCTGGGAGGAAAACCGGGTACAGACAAGTGCGTTGATAGATTCTGGTGCAGCTGGCTGTTTTATGGATTGGGGCTTTGCGAGAACGCACCGCATTCCCTGTCAGACCTGTGAGGTCACCTTAAGGGTGAAAGCCCTCGACGGCCAACCTCTCGGTTCCGGTGTGGTGGACACGCGTACCATTGCACTCCAGCTCGGGACAGGAGCTTGTCACCAAGAGGTCATGACCTTCTTTTTAATACATGCTCCAGACACCCCAATCATACTAGGTTATCCTTGGTTGGTGCGACACGACCTGGTCTTCTGTTGGAGTGCTAACGAACTGGTGTCTTGGGGAGAAATTGTTGTTCGTCTTGCATGATGCTTCCCTGCAGAGCAACATCCGTGGAGGGGCTTGAGGGCCTCCCCCCGCTGGAGATTCCCCCGGAGTACAGAGACCTGCAGGAGGTCATCAGTAAGACCTGAGCGGCCGAACTACCCCCTCATCGACCCTAGGAATGCGCAATTGACCTCCTACCAGGGACGAGACCCCCCCTGGGCTGGGTGTATCCTCTGTCATTGCCAGAACAGAGGGCTATGTAGGAGCCGCCTTGGAGAGCATACATGGTTCTTCCCTGTTTACAAAGCTAGATCTCTGCAGTGTATACAACCTGATCCGGATCTGCGAGGGGGACGAATGGAAGACAGCGTTCTCCACCTCCCTAGGTCATTATGAGTCCTGGGTTATGCCGTTTGGCTTGGCAAACGCCCCTTCGGTCTTCCAAGCGTTCCTGAATCACGTGCTGGGGGATTTCATCAACCATTTTGTGATCGTCTTTCTGGATGACATCCTGGTCTACTCCCGGACGCTAGAGGAGCATGTCCACCAGGTTCGATCAGTCTTGCGATGTCTCCTAGAGCACCGACTTTATGTCAAGGGGGAGAAATGCTTGTTCCACCAGAGCCAGATTTCCTTCCTGGGGTACATCCTGAGCCAGCAGGGGATCTTCATGGACCATCGGAAGGTCAGTGCTGTGACTTCATGGCCCCGACCAACCACAGTGAGGGCACTCCAGCGATTCCTTGGCTTCACCAATTTCTACCGTTGCTTCACCTGAGGCTTCAGCACTGTGGCCGCCCTCCTCATCGCTCTTACCGCCAGTAAGGAATGTCAGATCCCATGGGGTGAGGCCGCAGAGAGGGCCTTCTAAGACCTGAAGGCCCGGTTCACCTCTGCCCTGGTGCTGAAGCAGCCAGGCGCCTCCTTGCCGTTCGTGGTGGAGGTTGACGCGTCCTCTGTTGGTGTGGGAGCCGTCCTGTCCCAAAGGCAAGAGGATCCCTGAAACTGTTCCCCTGTGTCTTCTTCTCACGGAAAATGACCCCGGCAGAACACAACTATGACATTGAGAACCGGGAGCTCCTAGCCATTAAACTCGCACTTGAGGAATGGTGACATTAGCTGGAGGGGGCTGTACACCCATTCCTTGTACTCACCGACCACTGGAATCTCGAGTACCTCGAGAAGGCCAGATGGCTGAAAGCCCACCAGGCCCGATGGGCTCTGTTTTTCACCTGGTTCAGTTTCACCATGTCCTATTGACCAGAGTCCAAGAACACTAAGGCAGACACCCTGTCTAGGATCCACGACCCCGAACCAGTGCAGACCTCTCCAGAGGGGATTCTACCCAAGGGTGTATCCTGGGTCCTATCAGGTGGCAGCTACTCCAGGACATCCAAGATGCCCAGGCCAGTGAGACTGAGCCTCCAGGAAAACCCGCAGGGAGGGAATACGTGCCCAGTCAACTATGCACCGCCGTAATGTAGTGGGCCCATGAGGCTCCCGAGGTGGGCCACCCAGGTATCTGGCGTATTCTTTCTCTCTTACAGGGACGGTTCTGGTGGCCCTCCTTGGCAGACGACGTCCAGGACTTCGTGAAGGCCTGTGTCACATGTACCCAAACTCGGACCCTGCCAGAGAAGCCCGCCAGCCTCCTGGAACCACTTCCCATAACAACCCGGCCATGGACGCACATTGCCCTTGATTTCCTGATCGATCTGCCCGCTTCAGAGGGTAAGACGGTGGTACTCACAGTGGTCGATCGGTTCTCCAAGACATGTCGATTGGTCCCTCTTATTAAGCTGCCGACCACCCTCGAAGTTACAGAAAATCTCTTCGAAGAGGTCTTTAGGTTGTATGGGCTCCTGGAGGACATCGTCTCGGACAGGGGACCGCAGTTCACCTCCTGGGTTTGGAAGGCCTTTTGGAGGCGGCTAGGTGTGACGGTGAGCCTTACTTCTGGGTACCACCTGCAGGCCAACGGGCAGGTCGAACGCTTGCAGCAAGACATTGCGAGGTACCTCCGGTCATACTGTTCCCAGCAACAGCACCAATGAGCCTGTTACCTGCCTTGGGTGGAGTATGACCACAACTCCGTTCTGCACTCTACCACGGGTATCTCGCCTTTTCAGTGTATCTTAGGATACCAGCCTGCCTTATTTCCTAGGGAGTCTCCGCAGAGTCCGGTTCCAGCGGTACAGTCCTGGCAGCAAGAAAGTGACAGAGTGTGGCGTACAGTGTGGAACCACCTGCTCCGCAGCTCCGAAAGGTATAAGCGTCAGGCAGATCGTCATCGACACACTCTATCCTTCTTGCCTGGGCAACGGGTTTGGCTCTCAACCCGGGACCTTCGTCTGAAGGTTCCTTCGAAAAAACTCAACGTTACATCGGCCCGTTCAAGATCTTGCGCCAAGTGACTCCAGTTACCTACCATCTGCAGTTGCCCCCGGACCTCCTGGTGCACCTCACCTTCCACATGTCCCTCCTGAAACCTGTGGGAGTGTTGCTTTACCAGCCGCCAGCCGAGGCAGCTCGGTCCCCCCCGTTGCCGATTGACGGGGCCCGAACGTACATGGTTCGGGCCCTGTTGGACTCTCGCTGGTGGCAGGGTCGGTTGCAGTACCTTGTCGATTGGGAGGGATACAGCCTGGAGGAGCAGTCCTGGGTGGCTGCATCTGACATTCTGGACCCTGCACTAATCATTGTCTTCCACAAGGACCATCCTGAGCGTCCGGCCCCTCGGCCCCGGGGGCGCCCCCCCATCTAGGCCTAGGGTGTCCAGGGAAGCCCGTTGGGGGGGTACTGTCACGTCCCCGTCACCCAGCACATCAGCGACACCTGCTGTTCCTTTATGGGAACAAGGATAAAGAGGAATGCCGAGAAGACGTGAATGCGGAACCTCATTTAGAGCAACTGCTGCCTCCTGCAAACCTGTGTTACCTGTTACTCTCTCCGACCCCGGCCTATTGCCTGTTCTTGTTCCGACCCCATCTCTTGTCTCATCCCTTGTACAACGTTTGCCGATTGCCCAACCTTTGCCTGCCCCTCAACCTCGCCTTTGTCCAAGCCCATTTTTTCTAATAAAACAAAAACGACATCTGCACTTGAGTCCGTTATCTTTCGGAACGAAGCACCATGACAATCCATTGTAAATACCGGAAACAGAAAACAGTCCAAAATTTCATTTTACTGGTTTTTGGCACTCCTCCGTGAACCGCCACCTTACCGTGGTGGAGGGGTTTGAGTGCCTGAATGAGTCCAGGAGCTATGTTGTCTGGGGCTATATGCCCTTGGTAGGGTCTCCCATGGCAGACAGGTCCTGGATGACAGACGAGACAAAGTGCGGTTCAAAAACCCCTTATGAAGAAAAAATCAAGGCTTTCGTTTACCCCGCCCAGTATGGTGTCACTGGGGCCCCACCCTGGAGCCAGGCCTGGGGGTGGGGCTCGCATGCGAGCGCCTGGTGGCCAGGTCTATGCCCACGGGGCCTGGCCGGGCTCAGCCCGAAGCCATGACGTGGAGCCGCTCTTCGGTGGGCTCACCACCTGCTGGAGAAACCGTAAGGGGCCGGTGCATTGTGATTTGGGCGGTGGTCGGGGCCGAGTGCCCGGCCGACCCAAACCTCGGGCGCCAACTCTGGTTTTTGGGACTTGGAATGTCATCTCACTGGCGGGGAAGGAGCCTGAGCTGGTGCGGGAAGTTGAGAGATACCGTCTAGATATAGTCGGGCTCACTTCCACTCACAGCTTGGGTTCTGGAACCACTCTTCTCGATCAAGGGTGGACTCTCCACTATTCTGGCATTGCCCAAGGTGAGAGGCGGTGGGCTGGTGTGGGCTTATTAATAGCCCCCCAGTTCAGCCGCCATGTGTTGGAGTCTACCCCGGTGAATGAGAGGGTCGTCTCCCTACGCCTTCGGGTCAGGGAACGGTCTCTCACTGTTGTTTGTGCTTATGCGCCTAGCGGCAGTGTAGAGTACCCGGCCTTTTTAGAGTCCCTGGGGGGCGTGCTGGAAAGCGCTCCCACTGGGGACTCTGTCGTTCTACTGGGGGACTTTAACGCCCACGTGGGCAGCGACAGTGATACCTGGAGGGGCGTGATTGGGAGGAACGGCCTCCCTGATCTGAACCCGAGCGGTGAGTTGTTATTGGATTTCTGTGCTAGTCGCGGCTTATCCATAACGAACACCATGTTCATGCATAAGGGTGTCCATCAGTGCACTTGGCACCAGGACACCCTAGGTCGGAGGTTGATGATCGACTTTGTAGTCGTTTCTTCTGACCTTCGGCCATATGTCTTGGACACTCGGGTGAAGAGAGGGGCTGAGCTGTCAACTGATCACCACCTGGTGGTGAGTTGGATTCGATGGCGGGGGAAAAAGCTGGACAGACCTGGCAGGCCCAAACGCATAGTGAGGGTCTGTTGGGAACGTTTGGCGGAGGCCCCTGTCAGAGAGGTCTTCAACTCCCACCTCCGACAGAGCTTCAACCAGGTCCCGAGGGAGGTGGGGGACATCGAGTCTGAATGGACTATGTTCCGCGCCGCCATTGTCGGGGCGGCGGTTCGGAGCTGCGGCCATAAGGTCTCCGGCGCCTGCCGCGGCGGCAATCCCCGAACACGGTGGTGGACACCGGAAGTAAGGGATGCCGTCAAGCTGAAGAAGGAGTTCTATCGGGCCTGGCTGGCTCATGGGACTCCTGAAGCAGCTGACAGGTACCGACGGGCCAAATGGAGCGCGGCTCTGGCAGTTGCCGCGGCAAAAACTCGGGCTTGGGAGGAGTTCGGTGAGGCCATGGAGGAAGACTTTCGGTCGGCCTCAAAGAGATTCTGGCAAACCGTCCGGCGACTCAGAGGGGGGAAGCAGTGTTCCACGAACACTGTTTACAGTGGAAGTGGCGCGCTGCTGACCTCAGCTGAGGATGTCCTCGGGCGGTGGAAGGAGTACTTTGAGGATCTCCTCAATCCCTCCGACACGCCTTCCGTAGGGGAAGCTGAGGCTGGGGACTTGGAGGGGGACTCATCCATTACCCTGGCTGAAGTTGCTGAGGTAGTCAAAAAACTCCTCGGCGGCAAGGCTCCGGGGGTGGATGAGATCCGCCCCGAGTTTCTCAAGTCTCTGGATGTTGTGGGGCTGTCTTGGCTGACACGCCTCTGCAGAATCGCGTGGAGTTCGGGAATGGTGCCTCTGGACTGGCAGACCGGGGTGGTGGTCCCTCTTTTTAAGAAGGGGGACTGGAGATTGTGTTCCAACTACAGGGGGATCACACTCCTTAGCCTCCCTGGGAAAGTCTATGCCAGGGTACTGGAAAGGAGAACCCGACCAATAGTCGAACCTCGGATTCAGGAAGAGCAATGCGGTTTTCGCCCTGGCCGTGGAACACTGGACCAGCTCTATACCCTCACTAGGGTGCTGGAGGGTTCGTGGGAGTTTGCCCAACCAGTCCATATGTGTTTCGTGGACCTGGAGAAGGCATTCGACCGTGTCCCTCGTGGCATCCTGTGGGGGGTACTTCGGGATTATGGGGTTCGGGGCTCGTTGCTACAGGCTGTTCGTTCCCTGTATGACCGGAGCAGGAGCTTGGTTCGCATTGCCGGCAGTAAGTCAGACCTGTTCCCGGTGCATGTTGGACTCCGCCAGGGCTGCCCTTTGTCACCGATTCTGTTCATTATCTTCATGGACAGAATTTCTAGGCGCAGTCAGGGAACGGAGGGTGTCTGTTTTGGTGGCCGCGAGATCTCGTCTCTGCTTTTTGCGGACGATGTGGTCCTGTTGGCTTCATCAAGTCAAGACTTGCAGCGTGCACTGGGGAGGTTTGCAGCCGAGTGCGAAGCGGCGGGGATGAGAATCAGCACCTCCAAATCCGAGGCCATGGTTCTCAGTCGGAAAAAGGTGGATTGCCCCCTCCGGGTTAGGGGGGAGTTGCTCCCTCAAGTGGAGGAGTTTAAGTATCTCGGGGTCTTGTTCATGAGTGAGGGAAAAATGGAGCGGCAGGTTGACAGACGGATCGGTGCGGCGTCCGCAGTAATGCGGTCATTGTACCGGTCTGTTGTGGTGAAGAGGGAGCTGAGTCATAAGGCAAAGCTCTCAATTTACCGGTCGATCTACGTTCCTACCCTCACCTATGGTCATGAACTCTGGATCATGACCGAAAGAATGAGATCGCGGATACAAGCGGCAGAAATGAGTTTCCTCCGCAGAGTGGCTGGGCACACCCTTAGGGATAGGGTGAGGAGCTCAGTCACCCGGGAGGAGCTCGGAGTAGAGCCGCTGCTCCTCCGCATCGAGAGGAGCCAGTTGAGGTGGCTCGGGCATCTGTTCCGGATGCCTCCTGGACGCCTCCCTGGGGAGGCGTTCCGGGCTTGTCCCACTGGGAGGAGGCCTCGGGGCAGACCCAGGACACGTTGGAGAGACTATGTCTCCCGGCTGGCCTGGGAACGCCTTGGGGTTCCCCCAGAGGAACTGGAGGAGGTGTGCGGGGAGAGGGAAGTCTGGAGGACTCTGCTCGGACTGCTGCCCCCGTGACCCGGCCCCGGATAAAAGCGGAGAAGATGGATGGATGGATGGATGGATGGATGGTTTTTGGCACTGTATTTCACACTAATGCCAATAATGCTTTTACTTTCCTGGATAGCGCAATCCATTTAACAATCCATTTAATCAGTTCAACCTGCCACAGGAGCTACTGATGCAATTCTACTCCGCAGTCATCGAGTCTGTCCTCTGCACCTCTATAACTGTCTGATTCGGCTCAGCTACGAAGTCAGACATCAGAAGACTACAGCAGATAGTTCGGACCGCTGGAAGAATCATCGGCACATCCCCCCCAGCTCTCCAAGAACTGCACTCGTCCAGAGTCAGTAAAAGGGCTAGCAAAATCATTCTAGACCCCTCGCATCCAGGCCACTTCCTCTTCGAACCCTTGCCATCTGGCCGGCGCTACAGAGCACTGAGCACCAAGACAGCCAGGCACAAGAAAAGGTTCTTTCCTCAGGCCATCTACCTCATGAACACCTAAATCTCTCCCCTAGAGAGTAAACCAGTGCAATACATAATGCTATTTATAACTTTTTATCACATCATATCTCTTCTCACACTCCCTTGCATTTGTAACTAGTGACTATTTTTGTATATAATATTGGGTACTGTATATTTTTATATATTTTCATCCCCTATTCACATACTCTATCTTCTCATCTATCTTGCCACTGTCATTCTGTCTGTGCTGTGGAAGTTCCTGTCACCAAGACAATTTCCTTGTATGTGTGAACATACTTGGCAATAAAACTCGTTCTGATTCTGATTTAACCAGGAATTCCTCTTTCTGGAATATTTCAGAATAATCAGTGTCAATGGAGTTACTGGTAGGCTTTGGATAAATCCAATGAACTGTGTATACCTGTTCAGACATGTTAGTTAGTCCCACAGCATGGTAGCATTGTTTTGGATGGTAGCTGCTTTGTATTCTGAAAATGAATGGACTCTTTACTTTTAGTATTTATCTGACCAAGTGTTTGAATGTACCTTTTAAAAACATGGGAAGAAAACATATGGATAACTGATGTAATTACACACACACACACTTTCCGAACCATTTGTCCCATATGGGGGGGCAGGGAACCAGAGCCTAACCCGGCAACTCAGGGTGTAAGGCCGGAGGGGGAGAGGACACACCCAGGACAGGACGCCACTCCGTCACAAGGCACCCCAAAAGTGGGACTCGAACCCTAGACCCACTTGAGTGTAGGACCCAGTCCAACCCACTGTGCCACTGTGCCTCCCTTGCTGATGTAGTTAACAAAATCTATTTTGAAAACAGATATTAAAAAAAGGAGAAATGTTGGAACTCTTTGCACAAGCCTCTTTGAATTCTGTGAAGTCACATGACTGAGGAGAAGGTCAATGTGAGGACACCTGGACTGATGAATGAGTGGGACAGAAGGCTCTGCTATGCTATTGAGAAACAGGTGAGTTATTCGCCTGTCATTCATGTTTGTGGAGATGTTTCATTACCAGTCATTACTGAGCTTTTTATAAAAACCTTGTCAGTCAGACAACTGTCAAAAAAACAAATGTTTCACATTTTTGCAGGCTTTATCTTCAAATAATCTTCCCTGTGCTCGTGTAAATGGACAAATTTTATATCCTGTGCCAGACCATTTCCATGACCACCTGGCAAGAAACCCAACTCATTATGGTACCAGAGACCTCTGAAGAGCTGAAGGCGTTATCAATAAATCAACATAGTGAGAAGATATGAGAAGACAGGGGTTAAATATTAAGGTGGGAGAAGTGGTGGGGGGGGGGGGGGGGGGGGGTACTGCGTCTAAAGACTGAGTCTGTGCTGTGCTTCAGCTTTTCCGTAGTAACGGTCTCTACACAGGACATGTGAGTATTATTTAAATAGCCATGAATGTGAGAATCTTTGTTTCAGTTACATGTGACATGCTTGGTATATGTGCAGCTTTAGTCATATTATTTCAGACAGTAGGAAGGAAAATACTTTGTTTAAAAGATCACTCAACAGCAACGTTAGCCACTATTAACCCATGTCATGTCATTTAAAACCCAATCAATAAATATCTTTTTGTTGTTTGTGTGGATGAAGTGGTTTCAAGTAGTATTTTGACAGCTCAGACTTACGCCAAATCAGGGCATTACCTGTGCAATCCCTGCGGGTGACCACGGAACAATTTCGTTTAACCATACATGCCTCATAAGAGCACATGGATCAGATTTACCTTCTAACCAGTGTTAAAATTCAAAAAAGTGGCACTGTATAGTCTGTGTGTCATGGTGACAGACTCAAGCGCAGATTGAGTTTTCCTTTTATTTGGAAAACAGGGAGCAGGCAAGAGAATGGTCAAGGGGCAGGCAAAGGTCAGATGATCAGCGAACATTGTTGAAAGGACAAGACAGGAATCGAGGTCAAGAAGAAAACAGGAAGAAGGTTGGTAATCCAGAAGGTGTTGCAGTAAACGTGTGTCAATCCATTCCGCATTGAGGACCCATTGGTCTTGCCTTTTATCTGCTATTCCATCAGGGAGCAGCAGGTGTTGCCGATGTGCTGACAGATGGGGTTGTGACAGTCCCCCACCCCCTCCCCCAACAGCTCTGGACGGCCTAGGCCTGGAAGGAGGATGCCCCCGGGGGTGAGGGGCCAGTCGCTCTGGATAGTCCCTGTGGAAAGCAGTAACAAGTTCGGGGTGTAAGATGTCCGGGGCACCTACCCAGGACCGTTCCTCTGGACCGTAACCCTCCCAGTTGACAAGGTATTGTAACCATCCCCATCGTCGGCTGGAGTCGAGCAAGAACCGGACGGTGTAGGTTCAATTTCCATTGATCGGCACCGGAGAGGGCTGGGACATAGTGATGGCCAGCTGGTGGAGCGAGACCACGCGGGGTTTCAGAAGGGACACATGAAAGGTGGGGTGCACCCTAAAGTCTGGAGGTAACTGTAGGCGATAAGTCACCGTGGTCACCTTTCGTAAGACCTTGAACGGGCCTATGTAACGGGGCCTGAGTTTCTTTGGGGGCACCTTTAACTGGAGATCCCGCGTCAAGACCCAAACTCGTTGCCCGGGCATGAACAAGATGGTGCGCCGGTGGCGGTCAGCCTGCTTTTTGTACCTCTCCGAGCTCTTGTGCAGGTGGTTCTGGACTGTCCGCCATACATTCCCGCTCTCCCGACACCAGTCCTCCACTGCAGGGACCTGGCTTGGAGGGGTCCCCCAAGGGAACAGGGCCAGTTGATATCCTAATACTTGAAGGGAGAGAGCCCTGTAACGGAATAAGAAGCGGCATTGTGGGCATACTCCACCCAAGGTAGATACCAGGCCCAGTGGTGTTGTCTCTGGGTGCAATAGGATTGGAAGTACCTAGAGATGTCTTGTTGCAGTCGCTCCATTTGGCTGTTGGCCTGCGGGTTGTACCCGGACGTCAGGCTTACCTTGACTCTCATACGTGTCGAAAAGGCCTTCCATAATCTGGAGGTGAACTGGGATCCTTCTGGAGGTTCAAGTGCCAGTGGCTGCCCACCCCTCATGGGGATTCTAGATTAAATAGGACTTCTAAATCATATTACAGGTGACAGTGGCATTGTTGCTGTATGGTAATTTGAGCTAGATTTTAAGATAAATTTACATTTACACTTATTCACATTTATTCATTTAGCTGATGCTTTTCTCCAAAGCAACTACCACTGTGGGGGGTGCAGTGGGTTGGACCAGGTCCTGCTCTCCAGTGGGTCTGGGGTTCAAGTCCCGCTTGGGGTGCCTTGTGACAGACTGGCGTCCTGTCCTGGGTGTGTCCCCTCCCCCTCCAGCCTTACGCCCTGTGTTGCTGGATTAGGCTCTGGTTCCCTGCGACCCTGTATGGGACAAGCGGTTCAGAAAGTGTGTGTGTGTGTGTGTGTGTGTATGTATGTATATATATGTAGGATATATATCGTCCTGCCAAGGGGTTTAGAGATTCTATAATGTTGTCTAACTGGCAAATTAAGTGAGTGCTGCATATCTATTCACACAGGAGAGGGCATCATTAATTCACTCACTCACTATTGGTAACTGCTTGTCCTGGGCAGGGTTGCAGTGGTCCAGAGCCTGTCCTGGAATCAATGGGTACAAAGAAAGGGGGGGTACAACTTGGATGGAACATCAGTCAGTCACACTATAGAAACACATATGCATTCACACACTATGGGTAATTTAGAGAGTCCAGTTCATCTGAATTGCATGTCTTTGGACTTTGAGAGGAAAGCAACTCAGACACATGGAGAACATGCAAACTCCACACAGACTGAGCTACATTTGAATCTATCCTCAAGCAGCCCAGGCACTGTGAGGCGCCAGTGCTGCTCGCTGGGCCACTGTACCACCTTGTCATTCATTGTTTAAGGTAAATTAATACAAAGGTTAATAATTATGTAAAACTGTCATTACTATTCTGCACAGTCCAGTGCATTGGTACTAGTATAGTAGTTAGTTAATGAGTGTCTGATTCTTGCCATGATATAATAGCAAGAAGTCTAATTGTAATTTTAATGGTGTGCATTTAAGTTGCTTTAAAGTATGTGATTAATAAAAATAGCATGGTGGTACAGTGGGAATATATAAATTCTGTATATATTGAGCCAGACTGAAACCTATGGCCCAAAAGCCCATGCACTGCGCTTTGCCACAGTTGAGAGAGTTTTTAGAATGTTTTTTAAAATATCTTCTGCGTATGGTATCGTATGACAACATACAAAAAATGTGCTGTTACAAATATTGACAGTAAGAAGTGACACACCCTCAACAGACTGAGAAAATAAAAGCCTGTAAAGAAAAATGCTGTTAGTGTCTGAGGGGAACCTCTTCACTTAAAACAATTCAACAGTTCAAGTTTTTTTTTTAATCCATTCCCTATTTTTGGCTTTGTGACTTTTCTCAGAAGCTTCTTTATTCTAAAAGAATTTCCACAACATGTCCCTAAACTGCATAGTTGAAAAAAACATCTTACTCATCTTAGATAACTGTAATAACTATGTTGACAAAAACTATGATTGTCTAATAGAAATGATTGTTGCTTTTCACAGCACCGGCCTTACGCTTTGTGTTGCCGGGTAGGCTCCGGTTCCCCGCGACCCCGTATGGGATGAGCGGTTCTGAAAATGTGTGTGTGTGTGTATGTGTGTGTGTGTGTGAACAACTTTGTCGAGTTCACTGAAGTTTCCA
This sequence comes from Scleropages formosus, assembly GCF_900964775.1. NCBI lineage: Eukaryota > Metazoa > Chordata > Actinopteri > Osteoglossiformes > Osteoglossidae > Scleropages > Scleropages formosus. The sequence continues at coordinate 14,729,414 of NC_041823.1, read as the reverse complement.
TACACTCATGTTCGGTCTGCTGGATGCTACATATTTAGTTAAACATAACATAATCTCACATTACACTGAGCTCTGTGGAAATGCCCTTCTCTCAATTACACAGTCGTACACAATATTTAAGACTTCTACTTGTGGGGACAGAAGTAGCAACAGTAGGATGTTCCAGTCAGACCACAGTGTTTGTCCAGAAAGGTGAGAGAGCAGAATGAGCACTCAGGTTCAGTTCTTGTGAAAACTGCTTCACATTTCCCACATTGGAAAGGTGTTTTCTCCCAACTGCTCTTTACAGTGGGGCTTAGATCTGGACTCATTGATGGTCACTTCAGATAAAGAATAAATTCAAATAACAAATTGTACAGAACTGTAGAAACAAAAAGAGTTATTTTTAGAGAAAACTAAGTTATCTGGAGAAAGTTCAAGGTGCCAATACATTTGACTGTGACAGTTGTTATGCAATATTCAGTCATATTGTAGCGTCCGGACGGGAGTCCGACACGGACGCGCGTTGCTATTACGTCCAAACACAGACGAAATATATAATGACTTCACGTGCAGTGTGAGGTTAGACGTGTACGGTGAATAGTGTAAGACACTCGGTGGAAGTGAAACAAGAAACACGAGACCAGGAAACACACACGGTGTTGGAACTACGGTGAACAGTGAAACGCTAATCTGTGAGTCTGACCGCAACCCTGAGACGTGACGAAATACCGGACAGGAACGATGGACCAGGACTGAAGAACAAGAGGCAGGAACTGACGGGACGGGCACTCGGGACTGGAACATGCACACCTAGAAAACAAACTGAGGGAACAAGAGACTACCAATCGCCAACGAAGCACAAGAGAACTGCTGATTAAGAATCCGCGACTAGTTCTGCTCCGCTGGCTCCTTTTATACCTCCATGTCCTACGAGCCTGTGAGGTGATAGGTGAGCGTTAGCTAGCGGCACTGAGTGGCGCCGCCTCTGACCAGGAGGGGCAGTGACCCCGTGGGATGTGACAGTACCCCCCCCTCCAGGGGCGGCTCCAGCCGCAGAACGCCGGCGGGTAGGCGGTCGCCCCCGCCGTCGCGGAGCAGGCCGATCTGGATGACACTCATGGAAGTCCTCAATAAGAGCTGGGTCCAAGATGTCCCGTGCTGGTACCCAAGACTGCTCCTCCGGCCCATAGCCCTCCCAGTCGACCAGATAGTACAGCGTACCCCGTCTCCGTTTGGAGTCCAGGAGGGCCCTGACGGAGTAGGCAGGAGAACCATCCACATCCAACGGTGGAGGTGGAGCAACTGCTGGGCTCTGCAGGGCGGAAACACAATGGGGCTTGAGGCGCGAAACATGAAACGTGGGACAGATACGATAACGCGAGGGCAACTGAAGACGGTAAGAAACCGGGTTGATCCTCTTCAGGATCTTGAAGGGGCCGATGAAACGGGGGGCAAGCTTCTTCGAGGGCAAATGCAGTTTGAGATCCTGGGTGGACAACCATACTCTCTGCCCTGGCTGGTACAATACAGTCCTACATCATAATTCTGTTCAGTAGGCGACATCTTGTGTGAGAAATACGCACATGGATAGAGCTTCAGGGGACTTCCCTGGCGCTGTGAGAGCACTGCCCCTACCCCGGCCTCAGAAGCATCAACCTCCACAATAAAGGGCAGTTTGGGATCAGGGTGCTTCAGGATTGGGGCAGAAGTAAAACGCTGCTTTAGGTCTTCAAAGGCCTGACTCGCCTCAGGAGTCCAGGTCAGGCGCCTAGGGGCTCCTTTTAACAGCGCAGTCAACGGGGCTGCAACGGAACTGAAGTTCCTTATGAAGCGCCTATAGAAATTCGCAAAACCTAGGAACCGTTGCAGGTCCTTTACTGTCTTTGGCTGAGGCCATGACAGAACTGCCGAGACCTTCTGTGGATCCATCGTGACCCCGTTGGGTGTTAGGATGTACCCCAGGAAATCCACAGAGTGCACATGGAACTGGCACTTCTCCCCTTTCACGTACAGCTTATGTGCTGCCAGCTTTTGCAACACCTCCCTGACATGTCCAATATGCTCCTCACGGGACCGAGAAAAGATCAGGATATCATCCAGATACACTAATACTGAGCGATTAATTAGTTCTCTGAGTACTTCATTAACAAAAGCCTGGAATACGGAAGGTGCATTCGCCAGGCCAAAAGGCATGACCAGGTACTCATAATGGCCGAGGGCGGTGCTAAAGGCGGTCTTCCACTCATCCCCTTCCCTAACGCGAATCAGGTTATATGCACTCCTAAGGTCCAGTTTAGTAAAGATGGTAGCACCGGAAACCTGTTCGAGGGCCGACGTGATAAGAGGCAAGGGGTGCGGGTACTTCACAGTAATGGCATTTAGCCCCCGATAATCAATACAGGGGCGCAAACCCCCGTCCTTTTTCTCAACAAAGAAAAAGCCAGCGGAAGCTGGAGAGGTAGACGGCCGGATGAATCCGGCTTCTAGTGCCTCCGTTATATAAGCCTCCATTGCCTGATGTTCAGGTTGAGAAAGAGGGTATACCCGCCCCCTAGGGGGTGTAGTGCCCGAAAAAAGATCTATAGCACAATCCCAAGGTCTATGAGGAGGCAGTTCTGCAGCCTTGTGTTTGCTAAACACCGCCACTAGATCTGCATACTCCCTTGGAAGCTGCAGGGGAAGATCTGCATTAGGGCTCTCTATGGATGTGGAGTTACAAGACGTCTCCAGGTGTTTGGGACACTGCTGTCCCCAAGACAGCAGTTTCCCCTCACTCCAAGAGATAATAGGGTCATGGGTGCATAACCATGGATATCCCAAAATAATGGGGTTATCAGGGGACTTAATCAGATAGAACCATATCTGTTCCTTATGGAGTGGCCCTACCTGCATAGTAACGGGCTCTGTGCGCTGTTCTACACGCCCCGACCCGATTGGAGCGCCATCAATAGCTTTAATAGCCAGGGGTTTTGGGCATCGGGCACAGGGCAAGCCCCAGGACGCGGCCATATCATGATCCATGAAATTCCCTGCAGCGCCGCTGTCTACCATAGCTTCCGTCTGCTGCTGCTGGAAACCCCAGGATACTGTAACTGGTAATGTCAACAGGGAGGTATGGAGAGATACATCACTCACCAGTAAGTCGGTCCGTTGGGATCCACGGGGTGGCCGCACTGGACAGGAAACCTGAACGTGATCCGCAGCTCCACAGTAAAAGCACAAGCGTTGCAGAAAACGGCGCCTCCTTTCCTCCTCTGTCAAACGCCCGTTACTGAGTCGTATTATTCCCTGTCTGACGCACTGTTCTTCGAGCCCTGCACAGCTGACAAGGTTGCGTGCTTGAGCCGGCTCACTGTCCACAGGGCTGTAGGGCACCTGCTGCCCTGGCGGCGTCGGGGTCCGGCTGGACCTGGAGTTGCTCCGGTAATCCGGCGAGAACTCCTGAGAGAGTGGTCTTGACAATCGGGGGCTGGATGTCTTCTCCACTGGAGACCTGGAACGCACCTGAAAACTCTTGGTGCTGGGGAAGAACTGTCTCTCTGTCTTTCTGTCTGGGCTAGGGGGTGACTCTGGAGAGTAGGGCCCTGGGAACAGAGAGGCTGGACTGGAGATTGAGTATTCTGTGTAATTCTGGTTCTCACCTCTACTACCTTGCAAAGCCTCCGGGAAGGGAACGGACAGCTGCTCAGTAGCGCTGATCCCATTGGTCTGCACAGGGCTCGTGGGCTCCGCGCGAGGACCCGAGGAAGCATAAAGACGATCAAAAAGACATGTCCGCCAATCATCATGCGTTTGCGAACTGGTCGGATCGGCGCCCCGCCCACCGCGACCGAGGAGTCGTGTCAACCGCCCCAACTGATCTGTGAGGCGGCTAGCGGCATTTGCGCAAACCAGGAGCCGTTCTTGGTTCGCCTCTGTCAGATCCGCCAGCTCACGCCATTCCGCTGAAGTCATATTAGCAGGCGGATTCTTCTGTAGCGTCCGGACGGGAGTCCGACACGGACGCGCGTTGCTATTACGTCCAAACACAGACGAAATATATAATGACTTCACGTGCAGTGTGAGGTTAGACGTGTACGGTGAATAGTGTAAGACACTCGGTGGAAGTGAAACAAGAAACACGAGACCAGGAAACACACACGGTGTTGGAACTACGGTGAACAGTGAAACGCTAATCTGTGAGTCTGACCGCAACCCTGAGACGTGACGAAATACCGGACAGGAACGATGGACCAGGACTGAAGAACAAGAGGCAGGAACTGACGGGACGGGCACTCGGGACTGGAACATGCACACCTAGAAAACAAACTGAGGGAACAAGAGACTACCAATCGCCAACGAAGCACAAGAGAACTGCTGATTAAGAATCCGCGACTAGTTCTGCTCCGCTGGCTCCTTTTATACCTCCATGTCCTACGAGCCTGTGAGGTGATAGGTGAGCGTTAGCTAGCGGCACTGAGTGGCGCCGCCTCTGACCAGGAGGGGCAGTGACCCCGTGGGATGTGACACATATGAACACAACGGAATTTAATTTACATATATGTGCTTGTGGTATGAATTATGTATTTGTATACGATAAACTCATTTATTACATTTATTTTATGATTAGTAACCTTTTGTATTTTGAATCTCAAGAAAAGGGAATAACTGATATGTAAAACACAAAAAGATCAAAGGCACTAGAATAATAGACATATATTATGACACGGGGGGGGGGGGGGGGGGGGGGGGGGGTGCTGTGGCGCAGTGGGTTGGACCACAGTCCTGCCTTCTGGTGGGTCTGGGGTTTGAGTCCTGCTTGGGGTGCCTTGTGACGGACTGGCGTCCCGTCCTGGGTGTGTCCCCTCCCCCTCTGGCCTTACGCCCTGTGTTACCGGGTAGGATCCGGTTCCCCGTGACCCTGTATGGGACGAGCGGTTCTGAAAATGTGTGTGTGTGTGTGTGTGTGTGTGTGTGTGTATTATGACACTAACTACCAACCAACCAATTTCAATAACTGCTTGTCCTGAGTGGGGTCACAGTGAGCAGGAGCCTATCCCAGGGACATTGGGCACAATGCTGAGGGGTGGGTGGGATGCCAATCCATTGTAGAGGCACCGCTGTCTACCTAGTCACACAGCTGGGTGAAGACACTGGAGCCATTACAAGGCAAGCACCTTGCTCAAGGCCACTACAGCCACAGGCAGGGATCAAACTGGTAACCTTTGGAGTCAAAGCATCTGCTCCAAGTCCAACCACGATGCCACTCTGCTCTAGACTTAGTGTTTCGCTTGTCTGTATCAAAACGGAAATTTCGGGTGGAAGCATCTACTATGAACATTTCAAATATTTCTTTTTATTATTGTTTCATATAGTTTCTATTGGGCAAACACGGTACTTTTAATATACCGGCTACGTGAGATATATTGTACAGTGATACGCCGAGAAGAGAGGGAAAAGTAGCCCGAGTGAATGTGGACTGACGGACTGGGACGCAGTGAGTAGAGAAGCCGTGTTACCCAGTAACTGCAGCGGAGGAAACGCAGCTTCTCCCTCATTGGTCCGTTTATTGGAGCCGCTTCACTCAGCGCGTTTCCTAAATCGCTGCCGCCGCTGCTGCTCAGTACAACTGAGGAATCGAAACGGTCGGTCTGTGATCCTCAGTTCGCGATGAGCTTCTCTGTGTTCGTCGCTCTGCTCTTCGGGGCTCTTTGCGTCCGTTCGCGCGTTCAGGGTAAGAAAAGTGTCTCCATTAACACTGTACTGAATATAGCCGCCAACGTGTCTGTGGAACTTGAAGTGCGCTTCTTTCACTCTTTCTTTGCAGGACTGTCAGTGTCATTCAAACTTATATTTAAACTAAACTAAATATATTTCCTAAGACTGTCGTCAACTTTACATAAATAAAACAAGCCACTGTTATGTGTATTATTCTATTATTATTGTCTGTGCAGAGGGTAGAAGACAAGGTGAAATTGTAAATGATGATGCTATGATAATAACAATTTGTCTCACTCAGCGCATGTAGATGTTTATGTTAATTCCTGCCAAACCGGTGACAACGACCCTGAGGACCTACTAGAGCTGGATGAAGATCAGCTGTTTTACTTTGATTTTAAAAGGAACGAAATGGTGTACACAATGGCTGACTTTTCGAAAAAAATCATATTTCCAACGTGGTCTCAGCAAGCGCTGTTGGAGCTCCAGATTTGCTTGCACAACCTGAATTTGAGTGTTAAAGCTGAACAGAACTCACCTGAAGAGATAGGTAAGATGGCCCTCGTGCCCTTACACAACTAACACACCTCAACTTGACCCTACACAGCTGTATACTTACAACACAAAAAATAACGTCACTGTTAGAATTTCTAGAATTTATACAATGTGTATTAATAAGCATTTGCAATCAATGTCCTGGGACAAAAACGGCAGACTGGTGCTTTTCCACTGTGTGTATAGAAGAAATTGAAATCTAGTAAAACAAATTAAATCGGAGCTCACACAAGATTTTGTTTTCAGCACACCTGATTTGAGTAACTGTCTTATTTTGACAATTAACTTAAATAAGAAAAATGAGAAACTTAAAAGTAATATTAAGATTATTGGTATAACTACAGGTTGCTTTTGGTCTCACGGATCACATTTTTCCACTTTTGTTTTGAAGTTCTGGCAGGTTTTACTTGTTGCTAAACTACACCTCAAGCCATGATACACCCTCCTCACCCTGTTTTACTGGTGGTGTTGTACTTATGGTCCTTGACTGTTCTGGGTTTTTTCACCAGTGTTCACTTGAATCATTTTCATAAATATTTAGTTTTGCCTTTTTTTTTTTTTTTTTATATAAAACCTTTTTTTTCTTTTTCCCCCAGAATTCTTGTCTCAGAAGTTCTTAGCAGTCTGATAAATCTGTTTTTACTGCTGATGCAGGGCTTCCACCTTGCAGTACAGTCTCTGAATTGTACTCAATGAGGTCTTCTGCACATTGTTCTACTGGATATTTGGGAACACAAACAATTGTTAATGTGTAATGGTAAAATATCTATGCAATATTGGAATTATACTGTACATAACAATACTCATAGATTAAAGAGGACATCTCATTATTAAGATTCATTTTTGTTTTTCTTTAATGTGAATTAAATAAAATTTAGGCTGGCACGGTTGTGCAGCAGATAGTGTAGGCCTAAACCCAGCTCAGTTTATTTGGAGTTTATATGTTCTTCCCGTCTCTGCATGGGTTTCCTCCAGGTGCTCCAGTTTTCTCACACAATCCAAAGACATCTATCAAAGAATGTGTGTGTGTGTGTGTGTGTGTGTGTGTGTGTGTGTGTGTGTGTGTGTGTGTGAGTACTCCATGGACTTGATTTCATAAAGCAGTTCAAAGTTACTTGTAATCTTCTTTAACTGTTTTTAATATCTTTCCTATACATTTTTTAATAAATATCTTGTGAGATGCTTTCAATGTTGAATATGAGTATCACTCATACACTCATATTTGTGCACTGGAGTACTGTTAGAATCAGAGTCCTTCTGATGTTTTTTACTTTTATAGAAGTTTTTTCTCATTTATTTAAAGAGCATGCTGATTGATGGTTTCGAGTTAATCTTGGTCTTAGGCTGCTCAATCTGTTTAAAGTGCTTTTGTTTCCAGGGCATTTTTAATGCCTGTATATTGAATGGATGTGTTTGTTGACCTGCTAAAATAAAGAAAGTCAAAGGATACCTTTAAATGCAGCCTTCAGGTTGAGACTATTCTTTACAAATAATCATTGTTTAGCTTGTGCAACTAAGGTACACTTGAAAAAAGCAATGACTAGGACATATGCTTGTATAAATTTGTTAGGTGTTCTGTAAGTGTAAACACTATATTTGCAGATCTTTAATGACTTTTTAACAATTTCAGATCCTCCTCAAGTCACAATCTATCCCAGAGATTATGTTTTACCTGGAGAAGGAAACAAACTCATTTGTTTAGTGAACAACTTCTTCCCACCACCTGTGAAAGTGAAGTGGACTAAGAATGATGTGGAGGTGACAGAGGGGGTCACTCTGAGTCGCTACTACCCCAACAAGGATCTCACCTTCAGACAGTACTCTACTGTACCCATCATCCCACAGGAGGGGGATGTTTACTCCTGCACTGTGGAGCACAAGGGGCTTTCTGAGCCTGAAACCAGGCTCTGGGGTAAGATTACAATGCTTAATGTTCACATTAATCAGTTATTTTATAGCAAAAACATCTGAGCAAACATAGTGATAGATTTATTACCATATATATTTTGCAGAAGTTGGAGTTTATTCTTTGTTTTGTTATGTTTATCTTTTTAGGCTTCTGAGGCAATTGCATATTGAATAAATATGAATCAATAGTTATTGACTGCTCTGGACAGTGAATATTGGACTTCTGAGTTTAAATAAATAATAACTGTTATGCATTGTGAAAATTAATTGATTCTGATTATGATTCAGAAGCCACTGCAAAATTAATCTGATTTAATTGGCCAAGTTTGCACACACATACAGGGAATTTGGCTTCGGTTCCCAATGGCACGTAGTGTAGAGTAGATAAAACAACATACTTATACACACATATAAACATACATACAGCAAGTGCAAAGATGCATTGACAGTACTGGAGAATAAGAGAAAAATTACGAGGGATGGAATAAATAATGAAAGAGGGAGAAAGTGTTTGTTAGTCTGCAGTAATCAGCTGTTCATGCCTGTCTCCTGATTCTGGATGAGTACATGTCCTGGAGGCAGGGCAGTCTGGAACCAATGACCTTTTCTACAGACCTCACTATATGGTGCAACCTGTTCTTTTCTTGTTTGGTTGTTGATCCAAACCAGACTATGATGGAGGAGCTGAGTACAGACTCGATGACTGCTGTGTAGAACTGGATCAGCTCCTGTGGCAGGTTCAGCTTCCTCAGTTGGTACAGAAAGTGTATCCTCTGCTGGGCCTTTTTTGTGATGGACACACAAAAAAGTGCTAGTTTTCTACGTTAGTTCTCGAGAACTTGTAGATCCTAGGAACTTAGAGGTGTACACCACTAATACAGCATTGTTAAAAATGAAGAGGGAGGCAGTATTGGGGGGTTCCTCCTGAAATCCACTGTCATCTTCACTGTTTTCAGAGTGTTTAGCTCCAGATTGTTCTGGCTGCACCAGAGGAACAGCTGTTCCACTGCTTGTTCTGAAAGTATTCTGACGTCTTCACCTTTTCCCACAATTTGTTGTGTTGTACACTTATTTCAAAGTAAATTTAATTGATTTTTTTTTTTTGCCATCACTTGACAGACAAGACCCCATAATGATAAAGGGAAAACACACCCCCATTTACATTAGTATTCAGTTCCTTTATTCAGTACTTTGTAGGACCACCTATAGCTGCAATTACCACTGGAGGTCGTCTTGAACATGCTTCTATCAGCTTTATACACCTGGATTTGGACAGTTTCTCCAATTCTTCCTTGGAGATCTACCGAAGAACTGTTCTAGGGAGCATTGATAAACTGCAGTCTTCAAGTCTCTCCACAGATTTTCTAAAGGGTTAAGTTTGGGCTGTAGCTGGGCTAGTCAAACTCAAAGACTTGGTCCAAAGCCATGCAGCATTGTCTTGGCTGTGTATTTTGGATCATTGTCATGAAGAAAGGTGAATTTTCAGTCTACATTTACATTTGTTCATTTAGATGACACTTTTCTCCAAAGCAGCTTACAATATGAAGCTTCTTACAATTATTTACCCATTCATACACCTGGATAATTCTAGTGAAGCAATTTAGGGTAAGTACATTGCTTAAGAATATTAAAGCTCAATGTGAGATTCAAACGTGCAACCTTCAGGTCTAAAGGAAATAGCACTAACCACTATGCTACCAGCTGTCCCCGATCTAAGTCTCTAGCCCAAGTTTTTGTGTGTTCTAGAACAAGTAAAAAGCATCTCAACAGCATGATGCTGCCTTCACCATGCTTGACTATAGGAATGGTATTAACCATGTCATAAGTTATACCTGGATTTTCCTAGACGTGACATTTCGGCACTGAGGCCAATTTTTGTCTCATCATGCCAGGTAATCTATTTTTCTCATGCTCTCAGAGTCCTATAAGTGGCATTTGGCAATCTCCAAACTTCTGTCTTGCCACTCTACCAGAATCAAGAGAGACCTGATTGATGCAGTGCTACAGAGATGGTTGTCCTTCTGGCAGGTTCTCCTATCTGTACACAGAAAGCCTGAAGCTTTGTTAGAGTGGCCATTGGGTAATTTGTCACCTTAATGACCAGTGCCCTTGCTGGCCAAATACCCAGTTTGACTGGAAGCTCACCTAGCTGCATTTCTTTAGACTGTTAGGGTTTCCTCAGGGTCCTCCAGTTTCTTCCCACAGTCCAAGGACATTTTTCTCAAAAGCATAATTTTTCATAATTTCTCTGGGTTTTTCTGCAGTACTTTGTGTTTCATTGTAGCTGCTTTCATATGGTAAAGAAGTAAAGAGAAGTGTTTAAAATGTTCTTATGCCTTTTTGTGTTTATCCTTACAGAGCCTGAAATTCGGGAAGTGTCAGACATTGGAAAGACAGTTTATTGTGGAGCAGGACTAACTCTTGGTTTGTTGGGTGTGGGAGTTGGAACCTTCTTTCTTGTAAAGGGCATCAGTTGCAATTGAAAAAGGTATGAGGCATAATGAGGAGCATGGTGGTGCAGTGAGTAGCACTGGTGCCTCACCTATCCTGGACTGTGAGCTTGGATGTGGGTTTGAATTGCACTGTTTTACCATGGGTTTCCTCTCACATAGTGATGACATCTTACTTTTTGTAATTTTTTTCACTTTCTCTTTATTTTGTTGCAACTTACTTTTGATTATTATAATTTACTTCTAGTTATCTTTTGTTTATTATTCACCATATGGCATTCATCTTAATATGGTTTTTCTTGTGTACCTTGGATACAGCCGCTGTAGAGAGTTCTAAAATACAGAGGAACCTCTGTAATTTGATGATTTTTCCACAGAACTAGTGAAAAGGGGGCTAAATGGCCTTGGCTACCGTTAAGGTTTAAGAACATACTGATAAGGGTGTTTCACACTGTAATAAAAGATGGGACAGAGATGTGCTGGGCAAACACACAGGACACATGGACACATTAACATCAGCATGGCCATATGTTCTTTGCATATGCATGCTCATCTGTAATGGTGAAAAGTATAATAACTGGTCTGTTACCCAAATTATGCATTCTATGGAAAAACAAAGTAAGTTAAAATTAAGCAAAGTAAGTCATTTTAAAGCAAGACAATTTTAAAGTTAATATTTTCAGTTTAATATAATTGCTTTCATGTTTCACAGATTCTTATATCAGACAAACTGCTTTGCCTTCAAATGCAGCACGCTGCAGCAGACAGCTTCGAAGATTCAGAGCTGATGTCTTCTGAATGGCATGTGCTTCACATGATAAGTGGAGCGATCCTGTTTATTCTACAGGATAGTTTATATATAAAAATGTAAAATAATTACCAATTTATGAAATCAAACCATCAACATGGCATGCCTTGCTCATGGCTACACGGAGAGGAAGGACCACAGAAGCACCATAATTGTTCCTAATTACCGATTTAAGTTTTCCTCTATGGAAGGAGTAACCATGTACATTGTGACTTCTCTTTCTTGTCTGTATGTGACACCTATTCTTTCAATTTTGCTTTAATTTTGAGCAGTTCTGTATGCCTGTTTTTAATCACACCAGCATCATAAGCCCTATCTTGATACCCAAATAAATCTGTCTGATAGACCTTCCACCTTTTTCTGAATCTTTCTTCCCCCTGAAAACCATGCTGCATCACAAATATTTCACTTCATTTTTGTTATAGGTTAAGTTTGACGAAAAGAGGAAACAAAATATCACCATTATTATTTAAATTTACTCCATTCTTATTCATTGAAGTTACACATCCTATGCTCAAATACGGACATTCTTGCAAAAATTCTTTGTATATGTCATGATGTTCCCTCGGCGCGGTTGCGTCGGACCCAAGTGCGGAGCACAGGAAGCATGGGGAGGTTCGGTAGACATTGTCGAAAAACAGGCAAAGGGTAAATGATGTGCAAACAGAATCCAAAGGGGCAAATCCAAGAACCGTAATCCAAGAAACAGGTGAGTGATCAGGCAAACCAGTGAGTCGGAGACGAGGAGCAGGGCGAGGATCGAGGAGCAAGACAAGGCGCGCGAGTGATCAGTAAGGCTGAACAAGGTTTCGCACCATGCTGTGTTTCGCATTCCCTTCTTATACCTGCGTTTAACGAGTTGTGGTAGGTGTTCCCTGTTGTGCCGCTGTGGGGGGTGTGACAGTATATACTAGTGTACACACTAATATTAATTAATTTATATTTAACTTAAGGGGGGCGCGGTGGCGCAGTGGGTTGGACCGGGTCGTGCTCTCCAGTGGGTCTAGGGTTTGAGTCCTGCTTGGGGTGCCTTGTGATGGACTGGCGTCCCGTCCTGGGTGTGTCCCCTCCCCCTCCGGCCTTCCGCCCTGTGTTGCCGGGTAGGCTCCGGCTCCCCACGATCCTGTATGGGACAAGCGGTTGAGAAAGTGTGTGTGTGTGTGTGTGTGTGTGTGTGTGTGTGTGTGTGTGTGTGTGTGTGTGTGTATTTAACTTATACCGCATCTATTTGTATTGTATGTGCACCTTGTCAGGAGTCTTGGTTCTGCGTGTTTGGGTAGCGTTTGTATGTCTTTGTATCGGCTGCTGTATGAAACTGAATTTCCACTTTGGGATCAGTAAAATATTTATATTATCTCTTAATTAATAGCGTTAAATCTACATGATTCGTGCTTATGGAATTATCAATAAATACACCTTCTGATAATTCAGTAATAACAAATCCATGCTAATTTCTTTATAATTCTCAAAAATTAAGCAGTACACCTTACCGCCTCTCCATAAAGTACTATTCAGTCATAATGAACGGAGACATGGAATCCCACATGGACTTTGTTCATCCACATATTTACATGGAACTTTTTATATAGCCCATAAAAATAATATACATTTCTTTGCCAGATATGTAAGAATAATCAGACTATGTTCAATGACTTAAAAAATTATCTTGGGATACCGTTTGAGAAGAAAATAGAGGGTGGTTAAAATTTTTGCTAAAGATTTTTGAATGGTTAAGTGATCACCATTCCAGTAAGCTTGTATCCTATGACATTCCCAGAATAAATGTATAAAAGCACCCGGAAAGACCTTACGTATAGCACAGGTCTGGTGCCCCTGGGAACCCAACCCAACAGAGTGAGACAAGAGCCTGTGAATGAGCCTGAAGTTTTGTTCCTGGATCTACACGGAGGTGCTGGCACAGAAGACATTTACACATGTCATTCATCATCATTAAAAGACAAGGCATGTCATGAGTCCTACTGTATGTCTTCCTCAATGTATCTGTTGTGCATGTGAACAGTATCTCATTGAATGAAAAACACATATATAATCATTAGCCGTAAAATCATTATTTTTATATTATGTTTAAGCCACCAATATAGCTATATGATAGTAAAGCTCCCCTTGGTTTATAATAACTATAAACTGTAAATGTGCATAACTGTAATAACAGAACCTTGCACTATTCACCAGAACAGCAAAAGTGCTCTGTTTTTCAGTGTCACATTCATTCACTTAGACACTTTCCTCTAAAGCAACTTCCAACAGATACTACATACATAGCACACACCTTATTCACCAAGGTGACTCACTGACTGCTAGATACACTACTTGGGTCACTCATCCATACATCAGTGGAACACACTCTCTGTCACACACACTATGGGGAACTTGAACAGCATGTCTTTGGACTGTGGGAGGAAACACACTCAGACACGGGGAGAACATACAAGCTCCATACAGGCTGAGTGGGGATCGATCCCACGTCCTCTCGCACCACCCAGCTGCTGTGAGACAACAGCGCTACTCGCGGTGCCGCTGTGCTGCCGTTGTGCAAGAAACCTGACCTAGTAACGAATGATGTTTTCTTAGTATCCGCGAGAATTGGACAGATTTATAATTTTGTTTGTCATATACGCGTCCGATTTCCTTCCGTGTGCTCACTTGGAAGTTGGAGCAGAATAATCATCTGTTAGTGCTGTGAAAACTCAGTCATGCGTGGCGCCCTTATTTTCTTTGCTCTCATTTTATGGCAGTCTTTGCCTGGATTTGGTAAGTGACTTGTTTAAATTAATGTGCACTTTTGTCCTAATGTAAACTTCATAGGTCAATATTAATAATACATATTAATATTGAATATAATAATAGGCTAAATGGAATGTTTTTACAGTGTTTCGCTACATCATCATATACATCATGTACATTAACATTTGTTCAAGATATGAATAATGGTGGAAAGAAACAAACTAACTAACTGTACTTAAGAGTTACACATCTGCATCTAATTATAATAAAAGTATTACGGGGGCGCGGCGGGTTTGGCCAGTGCCTGCTGCTGTGTGGTGGATCTGGGCTTGGAGCCCTGCTTGGGGTGCCTTGTGATGGAGTGGCTTCCCGTCCTTCGCTCCAGTCCGCCGCCCCCCCAATAAAGACAGACAATCCCAGTTCTAAAGTGACTGTTTAATAAACTCAGAACACACTACACTTACTGATCTGCAAATTATTACGATGTATTATTATACCAAGATCTGGTTAGAAAGCAGGTACCGATGCCATGGGGTGCGACAGCCCGCCGACCTGAGCAGCGGATTCGCCGCTTTTAACAACCCAAACCGTACAGCCTATCTCTCTTTCTCTCTCTCTTTTCTGCTTCTCACTCACACAAAGTGCTTTTTTGTCTTTTGCTTGTCCCCTTGCATTTTCGTCTATATTTAGCTTTGCTTTTTTCAAATATTTCTGCTTTTACGAGAGAAGTGGACGTAAATTACACTAAATCTGTCAGTCATCTGTACGCTTGGAATCGCCCCGTCGCTCACTGATTTTATCGCGCAGTTTGTTTACAGATAAAAGTAGTTCATTCACGGGCTGTGGCAGAGCTGCGTTTTATATTATTATCACCGGTATATATTTTGGTTGAACATAAATTAATGAACACTCGAAATTGCTGCGCGAGGCACATACATTTTTTTTTTTCTTTAGCCATTACATTGGGAAACTTTGCTAGGAAATCTCGGTAAAGTCCAGCACTCTTTTAATTACTGTTGACATCAGCTAAGTGCGTTAAAAGATTTCCCTCTGTTTTTAGTTAAAGAATGATAAAATTATGGAATTAACTGAATACTAAATGTGTATTGTTGTGTATGTTTTGACAGATGGACATTTCGAATACTACCTAAGGGAGTGTCATTACAGCTCGGAAGAACTGAAAGACATCGAATTTATTTACAGATTCATTTTTAATAAATTGGAATATGCGAGGTACAACAGCACTCTGAATAAGTATACTGGATATACGAAACATGGGGTGTACAATGCGAAGATATGGAACGAAAACGGAGAAACGGACAAACAGCATACCAACGTGGATTCGTACTGCAGGCACAATGCTGAGCTGTACTTCAGAAACATACTGTCGTACACAGGTGAGCTCTTCTGTACTGTGTGAAAACTGCCTCGGCCAGGACAAGTGGAGTGAGTGAGTGCCATGATTTCCTCACTGAAGGCAGACATCGGACCCAAGTGCGGAAACACAGGATGGTTTATTAAGCCTTAATAAATTTCTTAAATAAATAATATATAATAATATATTATATAATATATAGAGGGGGTGCGGTGGCGCAGTGGGTTGGACCGCAGTCCTGCTGTCCGGTGGGTCTGGGGTTCGAGTCCCACTTGGGGTACCTTGCGGCGGACTGGCGTCCCGTCCTGGGTGTGTCCCCTTCCCCCTCCGGCCTTACGCCCTGTGTTACCGGGTAGGCTCCGGTTCCCCGTGACCCCGTAAGGGACACGCGGTTCTGAAAATGTGTGTGTGTGTGTGTATAATATATAATAAATAATAAATAAATAAATAATAAATAAATAAAAAAAATAAATAAATAAACTTAATTTAAGGGGAATATAAAACTCGTCGTCAAGAAACAGGCAGGGGTCGCCGAGGCGCAAACGTAGGCAAAGGGAAATCCGAAAGACGTAATCCGTAAAGACAGGCAGAGTAGGTCGAGGGAATCCAGGAAGGTGTAGAACAAGGGAGATGGGTTCGAGGACAAAGAGGAGGGGACCAGGGATGACCAGGGATGCAAGTAGTAAGGCTGAACTAAGATTCTGCATCTTGCTGTGCTCCAAGCTCCCTTTTTATGTGAGCATCTCGTGATCCGACGCAGGTGTTCCCTGTTGCGCGGAGGTGGAGGGTGTGAGTGTTTTACCATCAGAACCTCTCAGTTTCTTTTTAATTTTGTCACAGGGGACAAACTGTAATAGAATTTCATTGTGTAATACTGTGTCTGTATAGAGACGAGGGACTGTACATCAGTAGAAACTAGGATTTATCGGAATACCTTTGTAAGACGTCATTATGGATTTCTGATCTTTTTTCTTTTTCTGTTTCAGTTGAACCTTCGGTAAGGGTTTATTCTGAGAAATCTGGCAGTCAGAGACACTCCACTATGCTGGTATGCAGTGCGTATAACTTCTACCCAGAGGGAATCAAACTGACTTGGCTGAGAGATGGGAAGGAGGTGAAGACTGATGTGACTTCCACTGAAGAGCTCTATGATGGAGACTGGTACTATCAGATACACTCTTACCTGGAGCTCACACCCAAATCTGGAGAGACCATCGCCTGCAAGGTGGAACACAGCAGCTTTTCTGAGCCCAAGGTCTTCAAATGGGGTAATAAACTATACTGAACAAAACAGTTATATTGCATGGAAAAAACTTTGGCACAGAGGAGGAAGTGGAGTAGCTGGTGCTGTAGTGGTTGGAGCTGCAGCCTTTGGACCCAAAGGTTACAGGTTCACATTCTACCTCTTGCTATTGCACCTTTGAGCAAGGTACTTCCCCTAAGTTGCACCAGTAAAGTTATCCAGCTACATAGATAGTAAATTAATTGTAACTTGCTTTGGACAAAGTATTGAGTGAATGTAAGGGAGGTGTCTGGTAAAGTCAGAATTGTCTAATTTATATACAACTGCAATAATATATCTGAACAAAATAAGACTGCAAGATAGTTTGCTTTTGTCATATAATTTTTTTTTTTACATTTTTACACTCCTATTACAGGTACACATTGTTTATTATTATGGTTTGCATCATAGAGTAGAAGAGGATTTTTTCCTCTGAAAAATCCTTCAAATTGCTATACCGTCAGTGTGTTAATGATGAATTATGAGGAGGTATTGAACAATAACCTTCTTGGCTGCCGTCAAAGCTGTTAGCCCATTATTCAAATCTTTACTTTGGAATTTGGAGTTGCCATGATGGAGATGCAGAGTAGGGTCCCTGAGAAAGTGTATGTCAGTCAACGTTGAGATACAATCAACAACCTCCACCCAGAAAGCATATACTTCTAGACAGTTCTACATAGTGTACGTGAAGGTACTTGGTGCTCCTTGTGGACAGTTAGTGCAATCAGGAGATGGAACCAACCCCATTATGGGTGCTATACAAAGTGACAGGTAAGCTCTCTGGCAGAATTTCAAGTGAATAAACTCATGATTATGGTTATTCAAGGCTCCAGAAGCATTTTATCCCACTCTGCTTTCCAGTCCACGTCTCTGTTCCTCTGTGCCATAGCTTTGTCCCATTTTTCTGATCAGTAACATTAACGAACAGCTGTGTATACTATAAATTTATCCATCCATCCATCCATCCATCTTCCTCCACTTTATCCGGGGCCGGGTCGCGGGGGCAGCAGTCCGAGCAGAGTCCTCCAGACTTCCCTCTCCCCGCACACCTCCTCCAGTTCCTCTGGGGGAACCCCAAGGCGTTCCCAGGCCAGCCGGGAGACATAGTCTCTCCAACGTGTCCTGGGTCTGCCCCGAGGCCTCCTCCCAGCGGGACAAGCCCGGAACACCTCCCTAGGGAGACATCCAGGAGGCATCCGGAACAGATGCCCGAGCCACCTCAACTGGCTCCTCTCGATGCGGAGGAGCAGCGGCTCTACTCTGAGCTCCTCCCGGGTGACTGAGCTCCTCACCCTATCCCTAAGGGTGCGCCCAGCCACTCTGCGGAGGAAACTCATTTCTGCCGCTTGTATCCGCGATCTCATTCTTTCGGTCATGATCCAGAGTTCATGACCATAGGTGAGGGTAGGAACGTAGATCGACCGGTAAATTGAGAGCTTCGCCTTACGACTCAGCTCCCTCTTCACCACAACAGACCGGTACAATGACCGCATTACTGCGGACGCCACACCGATCCGTCTGTCAACCTGCCGCTCCATTTTTCCCTCACTCGTGAACAAAACCCCGAGATACTTAAACTCCTCCACTTGAGGGAGCAACTCCCCCCTAACCCGGAGGGAGCAATCCACCTTTTTCCGACTGAGAACCATGGCCTCGGATTTGGAGGTGCCGATTCTCATCCCCGCCACTTCGCACTCGGCTGCAAACCTCCCCAGTGCACGCTGCAAGTCTTGACTTGATGAAGCCAACAGGACCACATCGTCCGCAAAAAGCAGAGACGAGATCTCGCGGCCACCAAAACAGACACCCTCCGTTCCCTGACTGCGCCTAGAAATTCTGTCCATAAAGATAATGAACAGAATCGGTGACAAAGGGCAGCCCTGGCGGAGTCCAACACGCACCGGGAACAGTTCTGACTTACTGCCGGCAATGCGAACCAAGCTCCTACTCCGGTCATACAGGGAACGAACAGCCCGTAGCAACGAGCCCCGAACCCCATAATCCCGAAGTACCCCCCATAGGATGCCACGAGGGACACGGTCGAATGCCTTCTCCAGGTCCACAAAACACATATGGACTGGTTGGGCAAACTCCCACAAACCCTCCAGCACCCTAGTGAGGGTATAGAGCTGGTCCAGTGTTCCACGGCCAGGGCGAAAACCGCATTGCTCCTCCTGAATCCGAGGTTCGACTACCGGTCGGATTCTCCTTTCCAGTACCCTGGCATAGACTTTCCTAGGGAGGCTAAGGAGTGTGATCCCCCTGTAGTTGGAACACAATCTCCGGTCCCCCTTCTTAAAAAGAGGGACCACCACCCCGGTCTGCCAGTCCAGAGGCACCGTTCCCGAACTCCACGCGATGCTGCAGAGGTGTGTCAGCCAAGACAGCCCCACAACATCCAGAGACTTGAGAAACTCGGGGCGGATCTCATCCACCCCCGGAGCCTTGCCGCCGAGGAGTTTTTTGACTACCTCAGCAACTTCAGCCAGGGTAATGGACGAGTCCCCCTCCAAGTCCCCAGCCTCAGCTTCCTCTACGGAAGGCGTGTCGGAGGGATTGAGGAGATCCTCAAAGTACTCCTTCCACCGCCCGAGAACATCCTCAGCTGAGGTCAGCAGCGCGCCACTTCCACTGTAAACAGTGTTCGTGGAACACCGCTTCCCCCCTCTGAGTCGCCGGACGGTTTGCCAGAATCTCTTTGAGGCCGACCGAAAGTCTTCCTCCATGGCCTCACCGAACTCCTCCCAAGCCCGAGTTTTTGCCGCGGCGACTGCCAGAGCCGCGCTCCGTTTGGCCCGTCGGTACCTGTCAGCTGCTTTAGGAGTCCCATGAGCCAGCCAGGCCCGATAGAACTCCTTCTTCAGCTTGACGGCATCCCTTACTTCCGGTGTCCACCACCGTGTTCGGGGATTGCCGCCGCGACAGGCGCCGGAGACCTTATGGCCGCAGCTCCGAACCGCCGCCCCGACAATGGAGGCGCGGAACATAGTCCATTCAGACTCAATGTCCCCCACCTCCCTCGGGACCTGGTTGAAGCTCTGTCGGAGGTGGGAGTTGAAGACCTCTCTGACAGGGGCCTCCGCCAAACGTTCCCAACAGACCCTCACTATGCGTTTGGGCCTGCCAGGTCTGTCCAGCTTTTTCCCCCGCCATCGAATCCAACTCACCACCAGGTGGTGATCAGTTGACAGCTCAGCCCCTCTCTTCACCCGAGTGTCCAAGACATATGGCCGAAGGTCAGAAGAAACGACTACAAAGTCGATCATCGACCTCCGACCTAGGGTGTCCTGGTGCCAAGTGCACTGATGGACACCCTTATGCATGAACATGGTGTTCGTTATGGATAAACCACGACTAGCACAGAAATCCAATAACAACTCACCGCTCGGGTTCAGATCAGGGAGGCCGTTCCTCCCAATCACGCCCCTCCAGGTATCACTGTCGCTGCCCACGTGGGCGTTAAAGTCCCCCAGTAGAACGACAGAGTCCCCAGTGGGAGCGCTTTCCAGCACGCCCCCCAGGGACTCTAAAAAGGCCGGGTACTCTACACTGCCGCTAGGCGCATAAGCACAAACGACAGTGAGAGACCGTTCCCTGACCCGAAGGCGTAGGGAGACGACCCTCTCATTCACCGGGGTAGACTCCAACACATGGCGGCTGAACTGGGGGGCTATTAATAAGCCCACACCAGCCCGCCGCCTCTCACCTTGGGCAACGCCAGAATAGTGGAGAGTCCACCCCTGATCGAGGAGAGTGGTTCCAGAACCCAAGCTGTGAGTGGAAGTGAGCCCGACTATATCTAGACGGTATCTCTCGACTTCCCGCACCAGCTCAGGCTCCTTCCCCGCCAGTGAGGTGACATTCCAAGTCCCAAAAACCAGAGTTGGCGCCCGAGGTTTGGGTCGGCCGGGCACTCGGCCCCGACCACCGCCCAAATCACAATGCACCGGCCCCTTACGGTTTCTCCGGCAGGTGGTGAGCCCACCGAAGAGCGGCTCCACGTCATGGCTTCGGGCTGAGCCCGGCCAGGCCCCGTGGGCATAGACCTGGCCACCAGGCGCTCGCATGCGAGCCCCCCCCCAGGCCTGGCTCCAGGGTGGGGCCCCGGTGACCCCATACCGGGCGGGGTAAACGAAAGCCTTGATTTTTCCGTCATAAGGGGTTTTTGAACCGCGCTTTGTCTCGTCTGTCATCCAGGACCTGTCTGCCATGGGAGACCCTACCAGGGGCATATAGCCCCAGACAACATGGCTCCTGGACTCATTCAGGCACTCAAACCCCTCCACCACGGTAAGGTGGCGGTTCACGGAGGAGACTATAAATTTAGCATAGATAAAAGAGACAAGTCTTCTGAGACAGTCTTCATTTTTTTTAAACAGAGACTTTAAATAAAATTTTAAGACTTTTAAATAAACCTTTAAGTTTCAGCAGGAAATCACTCAATCTTTTGTCATCTGTTTTGCAGCAATTTGCAGAAATTTACTGCCAATTGTGGGTTGGTTTGCTTTCACTCTTCTGTACATTTCATTCTGTTTCTGTCCGCAATTTTGAAGTTGCATTAATTCCAGTATTTATCAGTATCTAAGTAAGCAGCTTAGTACGTCTAGTAAAATTAAACAATCACTAGTGCACAAAATGCACAGCATGTTTTATTCTCATATTTTTTGTAACTATTTGATGTAGAAATTATTATCGTTGAAGGCTCCGTATGGCTGTCGGTTGAAAGTAATAGTAAATTGGAAGTTTTCTCTTGAATTTTAAAATTTGAAAGTAAAACATCCAAAACACCCAGGTAAGACACACCAAGACATTTGTTTGGTGACATTGACATTTGCAAGATATTATGTTGGACCAAGATAAATTTAAGTACACAATTCACTCGGCCTATAGCTGATCCTTGTTATAAAAATAAATAAAAACATATAAGTATACCTGCCAGAGCAATTTCCGTGATGTTTTTTATGTATGTTTTATGTTCCAAATTAAAATTGACTGTCATGTCATTGTAACAAACCTTAAAATAGAAGACTGCACATTCAGAATTTAGACTAATTGTAAAACATTGTCTTGGCCATTAAATGTCCTATGGCCTTTTAAAAGAAGTCACATTTTGTGGCGTACAAATGAATTAAGGTAAATACATAAAAAGCATTATGGAAATTGCTCTGGTAAACATAACATGAAGTTTAAATAGTTCTAATTAAACCAACGGAATAACCATTAATTTTCAGATCCTTCAATGTCTGATGGGGACAGGAACAAAGTGATCATTGGGACTTCTGGACTGCTTTTGGGCCTGATCCTCTCACTTGCTGGGGTGATTTTCTACAAGAAGAAATCCACAGGTGAGAATTAAAATTATTACTACTGTGGTTTGTCATGGGACGGCATGGCGGCAACGCAGGTAGCTATACTGCCTCACAGAGCCAGGGCTGTTTGGGCATGAGTTTGAATCTGACTTAGTCAGTGTGGAGTTTGCATGTTCTCCCTGTGTCAGCATGGGTTGCTTATAGGTGCTCTAGTTTCCTCACACATTTCAATAACATGCAGTTCAGGTGGAGTAGTGACAGTAAATTCCCTGTAATGTGTGAATGGCTGAATGCTGTGTGTAGCTACCCTGTGATGGACTGGAATCTCATCCAGAGTGCACCCCGTCACAGTGATTCTGGGACTGGCACCGGGCGCCCTTGATTAGGACGAGTGGTTTGCAAAAATGCAGAATGAATATGAATATTCCTTTTTATAATTTATGGTTATAAATGGTAGACTGAATATGGATAACTATATAGTGTAACAGATTGTAGCTTTCTGCAAGCAGCCACTAACTCATTCAGCATGTTGTTTATTTGGATGCATAATGTGCAATACTAAGATATAACCTTTCATATGCATTTTACAGTTTGTTAAAATTTTTATGTTACTTGTACACTTTTGATTTTTTTTTTTTTTGTTTTGTTTTACAGGGAGAATCCTGGTACCAGCAAGTTAAGTTTAGGTATGTTACCCTTGCTGTTCTACTATGCTTTTTTTAGACTGCAATTTTTATACGATACTGTGCCTATAAAAAGTGTTCATACACAGCCTCCAGACTCAGTTATTTTATTTTGGTATTTGTAATTAGTTAAAAGCTTTTTTTCATTTGTATAAATGTTTTCACTTTGACATTGAGTAGTAGTTTTCTGTTTGAAAAAAGCCTAATTAAATATTGCGACTCAATGTTGTAAAATAATAAAACATGAATAAGTCTAAGGGGGTGAATAATTTTAAAGGCAGTATACACTAACCTAATTTTTTATTTGCACCTGCTGGAACTACAATATATTGAATTTATAGAAAAGATATAACATAGTTTCTGAAGATTTCTGACAAAGCTCTTCTGCTATATTTCAGTTATTGCTCCACTGTCAAAAGGAGAGTAACTTTGTGGACCTCAGTTATGGGGAAACTTCATATTTCACAGTTACTGCTGTTATTGTTCTTTAATTGTTCTAATGTTTTTGATTTTAAGCAGAGATTGAGATATTGGACTTTATAATATATACAAACTGTTCTAGCTTGAAGGCAATGCTCTTACATTTCATACATAGATTTATGTTATAACTCAGACATTGTTTTGGTAAGTAGGTCAGATTACTTGGTGCTTTATAACAATTTAATCACACCGTGTTCCTCGTTTTGGAGAGATACACTGAGTAACATTAGTTCTAGTACTTGGCAATTATAAATGCATATATGATTTCTTTGAAATCTGTCTATACTGTATTATGTTTTTTAAAGACTTAATTTCATGATGGTTGCTTTGGTTGTTATTGTAAAACCTCTTGCTACTCCTTTGTTACTCCTTTTTAAGTAGGCATTTACATTTTCAGGTTAATGTTTATTATATGAAATAATTATTAAATAACCATGCCAGTTCACAGAGTGAACTGGTAAATGTTGCTAATTTAGTACTTTACAACCTTTACAGTAAATACAGATCCAGAAACTTGTTAGTCATAGTAATCCTTAAGAAATACTTTGGAATATTTTAGGTAAATTATTCTGTTATTAGGGGTTGTGGTGGAGCAGTGGCGCAGTGGGTTGCACTGGGTCCTGCTCTCCGCTGGGTCCGGGGTTTGAGTCCCGCTGGGGGTGCCTTGCGATGGACTGGCGTCCTGTCCTGGGTGTGCCCCTTGCCCCCCAGCCTTATGCCCTCTGTTGCTGGGTTAGGTTGTGACCCCCTATAGGACAAGCAGTTCTGATGGTGTGTGTATTCCTTCATTACACAGTTTAGTTCTTTCCAGTGAAATTGCCCCCAATCAGTGACCTAAAGAATGTGGTCAGACTTCAAACTTCTTGTTTATGGCAGGGCTCTGGGTGATCTGTGAGCAAAACACCATGAATTACTGTGACCTTCCATTCCTGAGTTTAACAATGTTCATGTTTTACTATGAATTTTACAGTTTTACAATTTTAATAACATTTGTAATGTGAATCAGGAAAAAACAAGTGACTATATATTTATGTTGCCTGTTGCACCAAAGAAATTACTGAGAAAATTAATTATGAAAGTAATAGTTGATAACAATAAGCAATCATATAATGCTGTTGTCATATGCAAAGCACTTTGTATTATAAAGCACACGAGTAGCTCCAGAATGTTCAATGAAGTTCAACTTAGTAAGTAATGGAGTTTTTAATATACAATTAATGTACAGGAGATAATAGCCAAGATAATCTGCTTTTTCAGTACAGCCTTAATGGGAATTTCAAAAACAACAAAATATGGAATTTTACATGAATAAGATATCATATCACCAGTAATAAATAATAAGATGTAATAAGATACCAGTGTTCCTTGCATTTGTACTAGTTATTTTATAACCAAGAAGCTCATTCAGAAGTCACTAATAAGCTTCCTATAAGGTTTTCTCCAAAATCACAAACTTTGTCTCCAGTTTCTGTTGAAGTATTTTTCTTTATGTCACTTGTTCAACCTGATTATCTATTGAGAGGATCACAGAAATCTGTTCCAATTTGGACAGTGAACTTATTGTTTATTTTTGACAGTTTATCTTTGACATAGATTGAGGAAGAAGCAGAAAGGATACTTTTTTGTGTCTTATTCCTAAAATGTGCTGTTATTGTTTTCCTCTTAAACCTGTTTAAAAATGTTATCCATCTCATGCAAACATTGAAACAAACCACCCTGTTGAACACGGCACTTATACCAATACTTTTATGATTCATAAAGCACCTGCAGAGGTCAATTTTCACTTAACCATTATTTAGCAGATACATTTGTCTGAGGCAATTTACAATTGTTTACCCGTTCATACAGCTAGGTAATTTACTGCAATAATTTCAGTATAAACACCTTGCTCAAGGGTACTAAAGCTAGAGGTGGGCTTTGAATCAACAACCTTTGGGTTCAAAGGCAGCAGCTCTAATCAGTACACTAGTCACCATCCTCTATAATCAAAATCACTTTTGTTATGGTCTTCGTGTAACTATTTTTCTTTCTCGCTCTTGTTTAGCCTGATTAACTATTGAGTGCATCACAGGAATCTGAGCCTTTTGGACACTGTTTACATTGAAAAGCATCTGTATCTTAATAAATAAGTATTTATCTGTTCCAGTCCCGAGTGCCCGTCCTGTCAACCCCTGCTTCTTGTTCTCCAGTCCTGATCCAGCGTTCCAGTCCGGTATTTCATCACGCCTCCGTGTTCAAGTCTTACTCAGATTCACGTTTCACTTTTCACCTTTGTTGCGAACACACTGTGTGTCTCTTTGTCCCGCGTTCATTGTTTCACCTCCACCCAGTGCTTTACAGTTTGCACAGTGCACTTCTAATATCACTCTGCATGTGGGGTCATTTTACTTCTCGCCCGTGTTCGGACGTCACAGCAACACGCGTCATTTATAAACATTGGTTAACTGGTAGGCTCCGGTTCCCCATGACCCCATGGGACAAGCGGTTCAGAGATGTGTGTGTGTGTGTTTCATATACACACACATTTTCAGAACCGCTCGTCCCACACGGGGTCGCGGGGAACCGGAGCCTAACCCGGCAACTCAGGGCGTAAGGCCGGAGGGGGAGGGGACACACTCAGAACGGGACGCCAGTCCGTCGCAAGGCACCCCAAGCGGGACTCGAACCCCAGACCCACCGGAGAGCAGGACTGTGGTCCAACCCACTGCGCCACTGCGCCACCACACCCCCCTCGTGTTTCATATAAAAATGAAAAATGTATCAAAACTAGTTAAGACTACTTAATTAGATACATAATGTCAAAGATGCTCAGTTAGATATTAGGTTACCACCCACTGATGATTAGTCAGGAGAAACTGTTTTGGACTAAACAAAATGTCAAATGACAGGAAATTTTTTCAGCAAGTCCAGGGCAGTGAGAACTTATCTTTCCAACTCGAAACCATTCTGTAACATCCCCCTGATTTGTCATTCAGGACAGAGCTTGGACCCATATTTATTGAATTCAAATACAGGTTTTATTTGTAAGAATATTGGAGAAGACTTTAGAAACACACACACAATGTCTACAGCTGCTTGTCCCGAGCAGGGTCACGATAAACCGCAGCCTAACCCAGCAACACAGGGCGCAAGGCTAGAGGGGGAGGGGACAGGACACACCCAGGATGGGACACCTGTCCATCACAAGGCACCCCTAGCAGGACTCAAACCCGAGACCCACCAGAGAACAGCCCTCAGCCAAACATGCTGCACCACTGCACCTCTGCATCCCCATTACTTTAGAAACTCTGAACTTTTAAAACAATTTAAAATTTCTTCACACCATTGAAAAGTAGATGTGTCGTAGCTGGTTGGTCTCTGTCAGTCCTTTCTCTCTCTGCACTGACAGAGGGGCAAAATAGATAGTAGGTCTTTAGATCTTTACATCTAATTGCAATAAGTAGGTGCTTGTGTCAGGAAGACCTGGAAACCAGCTGTTTAGAGTAACTAGGTGCAAGTGTAGGTTCTGTTCCCTCACCCCTCACATGTCCCTCATACCCTTTCAGAGGTCTCAGTCCCCTTTCAGCAAAAACATAACATGTAACACTTTGTCAGTAAAATTGATGGGGTTACTGTTTTTTCAGTTGATTTACTCACTAGGTGTTGTAATAAGGTTTAAATTAGCGTATGTGCTGAAATGTGCTTTATTTTATAATCAAACTTACCAGATAAAGTTGTCAAGTTAATTATTGTTTTAGAAGAATGGAGTAATTGATAAACAACCAACCAACATTTATCAGCTTTGTGCATACTTAGTTTTTTCTACTGTTTGGTGTGATTAATTTTTTAGTTTTGTTTTTTTTGTTCATGCCACCTCAGATCTGTGTGCTCCATAAATGACATTATTTGCTACATTAACTGTTTTCCAAAATATACTCTCTACCAATTCTTACTGCAGCTACTTGTGTAATGTATGCTGGATAAATGGTGCTATTACTCTAACTGTACTTAGAGAAACACTTGTCTGCATCTGTGGCTGGTAGTGAAATGCACTTGCTTTCTCTAAGTTGTATGTTGCTTTAGAAAAGTGTGTTAAATGAATACATGTAAATGGCTAGTAATAGAATTTCTTCTTCTGACACTGAAGAACATGAGATCTTTACTGCTGAAACAATCACATGTATTATGTTCTTCTTGGAAATTTTTCACATTTTCACTCCTGAAATTTACATTTGCTTTTGGACATGGCATAGAACATTTGACTTCCCCCCACATCACTGTTAGCGTTACATATTAGGCAGCATCAGAGTTGTGACATTGGGTGGAGGTACGGTGCGTGTGTGTGTGTGTGTGTGTGTGTGTATACCCTCCAGCAGACTGGTGTCCCCTGACTGTGGTGTTTCTTGCCAAGCCTAGTGCCCTGTATTTCCAGGATAGGCTATGGACCACTGCAACCCTGATGATGGGATTCTGACAAAGTATGAGATTCATATTTTAATGACAATTAAATGCTATTCTGTCATTTTTCCCTTTTAACAATGAGTTAAGACATCAGCTACCTGTCAGTTATGAATTTATCAGCTGATATTATATGGAATAGGAGGGTGTGGTGGCACAGTGGGTTGGACCACGGTCCTGCTCCCCGGTGGGTCTGGGGTTCGAGTCCCGGTTGGGGTGCCTTGCGATGGACTGGTGTCCTGTCCTGGGTGTGTCCCCTCCCCCTCCGGCCTTACGCCCTGTGTTACCGGGTAGGCTCCGGTTCCCTGTGACCCCGTATGGGACAAGCGGTTCTGAAAATGGGTGGGGGTGGGGAGCTGTTGCTCAGTTTCAGGCCCAAGGGAAAACAAGAAAAACATGCCAGGCCAATCAAAACACTACATATCATATGTTGTCAGGCAAAGTGGTTTCAATGACAGATTCCAAGAAATTGTCATGCCCATGACATTGGACGGGATGTGCGCACCAGCAGCGCATCAGGGAAACGTGGCATAAAAGGGCTGCTTGGATACACTGGCTCGTGGAACCTCACTTGAGCCACTGTAGACCTAGTGGCTACTTGCTGTGCTCCGCAGCTCCCTGTTCCTTCCTTGTCCCCGACGGATTTTCTCTGGCTCTCTGACCTTCGGCTTTGTTTCATGGACTTTGACTCTGGTTTTCCCGTTACTACGGCTGCTCCTTGGTGGCCACATTATAGACCAACTGCAGTTATAAGAAAATAACTACATTCAGAATTTCATGTATAGTATTTCATGAATTTAATTAGTAGTTAACTCATTAGCTTGATAATTCAGTCTGACTAGATTAGTTGTCAGGTGCATGGTGAACAAACAGGAGTGTGAAGGTTTAGCAAACTTTTCATTAATATCAGGAATAACCAGATGATGTCAAACTCCCTGGAACCAAATCAGTTCCTGATGCGGAAGAAAAAGTGAAAAAAGCAGACAGTGGCTTTTCGGTTGTGGTGGACCTGATCTGTAGTGAATAATAAATGGAAAGAAAAACAAAAGTAAATCAAAGTGACCTGGTGAAGAGGAAATAGTAGTGGGACTGAATGGTGGTGTAGCAGGTAGCACTGCTGCCTCACAACACCTGAGGTGTTCGGACTTAGGTGTGACTCTAGCTCAAGTCGGTATAGCGTTCCCATATTCTCCCCGTGTCTGTCTGGGTTTTCTCCGGGTGCTTTGGTTCCCTCCCACAGTCCAAAGTCATACAGTTTCGGTGGACTGGTGATGTCAAATTGCCTGTAGTGTGTGACTGAGTAGGTGTGTCCATGTGGCTACCCTGTGATTATTGGCATCCTATCCAGGGTGTTTCTTTCCAGACTTGCTGTCACGCTCCAAGTCATGTGTCCAACAACCACACCTGTGGGAGATAAAGGATGACAAGTATAAAAGCAGCAGCCTGGAAACACCTGATTGCAGAATTTCACCGTTAGGAAGACGCAACTCGCGCCACAGCCTGTCTCCCTTGTTTGCTCCTCGTTCTCTCCCCTCCTTGTCCCAGTGTCCTTGTGTCAGATGATCCTTGGCTCTTCGACCTATGGCTTCGCTCCACTGACCACCGTTTTATGTTACTCTCCAAGCAACGTTTGCAGATCACCCGACCCTTGCTCGTCCCTGACCCCACCTTGGTCTTTTCCCTGATGAGACACAGCACTTGCGATTGAGACAGTCTACTGCCAAATAGAAAAATTACTATACTGCTGTTTTCAAGTCTATCAAAACAGTTGTACTAATTGCTGAAAGTTAATCTCCTCCTTCCATTCTGTGATAGTAAAACAACCTTTCCATTGCATCAGTTGTGTGACTTTATCATTCCTTCACTGCAAGAAATAATTGTACAAATCTTTTAAAAATAAGCACTGAATAATAGCAATATCACACAACCTGATACTTATTACATGTATGTATCTACAGCATATCATATTGATGCAATGTATATACCAGAACGCACATTTCAGAAAATGCAGCCTTTACTTTCATGCATAAATTAATCAGCTACAGTAAATAAAGCTTATAGAGGTTCCTGCCATTGAGAATTAATGTATTCAGATTTCAGTGTAAGGCCAATAATTTTTCAAAAGCTGTCAGTTTTCTGTGTGGAGTTTGCATGTTCTCCCCGTGTCTGCGTGGGTTTCCTCCGGGTGCTCTGGTTTCCTCCCACAGTCCAAAGACATGCTGTTCAGGTTTCCCATAGTGTATGAGTGACAGAGGGAGAGTGTGTGTTCTACGGATGTATGGATGAGTGACCCAGTGTAAGTAGTGTATCTAGTAGTGTAAGTCACCTTGGTGAATAAGGTGTGTGGGCTAGTACACCACATAGTATGCGTTGTAAGTCGCTTTGGAGAAAAGCGTCTGCTAAGCGAATAAATGTAAAATGTAAATGTATTTGTGTTTCTTTTTTTTTTTTTACACCAGCTCTTACGTTGGTGGAGGTTTTCACGTTAGTTACAGTAAATCAACTAAACCATCCTCAGTCAAGTCTTGGCCATCGGGTGGGTCTGCTGCATAGCGGTCCTGTGCTACACGCCCACTGTGACTGTGCTCCTCAGTATTATTAATTGTACAGTCACTGCCAACACAATATACCTTGCAGCTTTTTCAAACTTACATTTTTTTTCTAAAAATAAGTGAGAATTATCTAAAGTATTTGGTCTCAACAATTCTTTATTTTGCTGCTAATATTACAAAGCCTTTGTTTTGGACTCAGATTATATCCTTTAAAATGAGAAAATAAAAAGAAATGGCCTTGACAAAATTATTGACACCCCCGGACTGAATATTTGCTACCAGAGCCTGTGGCTAAAATAGCTACAGTTGGGCCCTTCCTATAGGCAAAGACAAGCTTCCTGCAGCTCTGTATTTACATTTTGCCCAACTGTTCTTCTGCAAACTGCTCCAGCTCTCCCACATCTGAAAGGTTAATTCCACCAACTGCTGTTGACAGATCTCTGCTATAGGTTTTCAGTGGAATTTAGATCTGGATGCATTCCCTTATTCTCAACAGTCCAGCATTCCGAGCCTTTAACAGATGTACTGTAGTGTTAAACCTGAAATTAGAAATTGTATAAATAATTTGGTTAATTTCTGTTTTTTAGAGGAAAAAGTCATTTGGGAAAAGTGTAAGAGTGTGGTTCCTTTGTATGTAATAACTAATTTATTGATCGGCTATTTTTCTATTTTTTATGATACTAACCTTTTGTCTATCAAAACTGAAATTTCGGGTCGAAGCATTATGAACATTTAAAATATTTCTTTTTATTATTGTTTCAGATAGTTTCTATTGGGCAAACACGGTACTTTTAATATACCGGCTACGTGAGATATATTGTACAGCGATATGCCGAGAAGAGAGGGAAAAATAGCCCGACAGCCCGACTGGCTGTGGGCGGAGGGAGACGCAGTGAGTAGAGAAGCCGTGTCACCCAGTAACTGCAGCGGAGAAAACGCAGCTTCTCCCTCATTGGTCCGTTTATTGGAGCCGCTTCACTCAGCGCGATTCCTAAAGCGCCGGCGCCGCTGCTGCTCAGTACGTGTGAGTCGGGAGAGACTCTGTCAGAAGCTGAAGGGTCGGTCTGTGGTCCCCAGTTCGCGATGAGCTTCTTTGTGTTTGTCGCTCTGCTCTTCGGGGCTCTTTGCGTCTGTTCGCGCGTTCAGGGTAAGAAGTTTAAAAGTGGTTCCATTTGACGCTGTGTTAAGTGAGTATAGCCGCCAACGACGCGTGTCCGTGGAGTAATTGCGGTTTATTTGCAATGCAAATTAGCAGGAGTTTATATAATATTTGATTTGGAATATTTTCAGAGTGTCGTCAACTTTAACATAATAAAAGCAAATATTTGAGCCACTGCTGTGTATTGTCTGTGCAGAGAGAGAGCAGACAAGAAACGTGAACATGTGATGTTAATCAGGAATTACGAATATTTTCTGATGTTCCCTCAGGTCATGTAGATACATATGTTATTGCCTGTCAGACCGGTGACACTGACCCTGAGGATGACAAAGAGTTCGACGGAGATGAGATTGTGTACGTAGATCTCAAAAAGAAAGAGTGGGTGGGCACAATGCCTGACTTTCTTCAGCAGTTAGATGGTCAGAACTTGGTTCAGCAGGCACTGGTAGAGCAACGGATTTGTAAGAGCAACCTGGATGTGGCTGTTAAAGCTGAAAAGAACCCACCTGAAAAGATCGGTAAGATGCCCCTCCTCGTACCTTTTACACAACTAACACACCTAACCCCGCAGCTGTGTAACCAAGTGTTCTTGTAGGGTTCGCCTAGACACTTAAGGCTCCAGAAAATAAACGATACCTGTTCAGGCTGGTTTCTAACACCTTCAAAGTCTTTACTGGATGCAACACGCGTGAAATAAGAAGACTGGTTGATGCACCTCAGTACACATGTACAAAGTCCTGCCTATAGCAAGCCCCGAGGGGAGAAAACGCTCATCATGCACACATACGCATCACTAGTCAACAGTCTCCTAGTGTCACCACACCCAAAATTAAATCTTTTACATACGTCCCCCCGCTTCCAGAATCAACATCCACGTTTATTCAATAACAGTAACCCCTGTAAACAGCCGTAAACAATCAGCAACCACAAAAGTTCAAGGAAAACAGGAAGTATACAGCACAAGGCACTTAAATTGCAACAGCTTTGCAATAGAACATTTTCCTTAACATGTTTTTTTTTTTTTTTTTTTTGAGGAACCCAGAAACAGAGTCACCAGTTATTTAGTAAATCAAGAAGTCTTTTAAAGAGCCAGGAGGTTTCAAAATCCTCTCAGTCCGACTCACGCCTGGGTCTAACCCAGCAGTCCTCTCAGATGAACAGTTTGTCTCAGGTGAATTGCTAATTTTTTTCTGGGGAGAAATGCACTCTGCTCCCCCAGATATTGCTAACTCAGGAGACTGGGATTTTGGCAATGACTCAGGAATGTCACACAATGTGTGGTTTTGCAACGGTAGAAACAGGCAGTGTATAAGGCCTCAGTCTATTATGATGCACTATCTGCACTCTCATCAGAGTCAAATGGGTTGGTAATACAGTAAGTAAGTCCAGGTTCTCCACCCAAAGCCATAACTTGCACAATCTTATGAGGTCCCTTCCAATGGGGTGCCAGCTTCATGTGGCTCTCCACTGGGTTGCTGAGCCACACCATGGTACCCACAGCATAGGGCTGGTGCCACAGTCCTTCATCATGGTACAGTTTCTGACGCTCGTGAGCTTCCTCACTGTGCATCCGTGTACTACAAAAGGCAGAGTTCAATTTTGTCAACACTGAACAATCAAACTCAGTAAGAGACTGACATCCGTAAGTCCAGAGCATGAGTGGGAATCAATACCTCAGCAGGGACCCGTGCTTCTCGTCCATGGGTCAAAAGGTATGGTGTGAAATGAGTGCTGGAGTGGGGCGAGGTGTTGTAAGCAAAAGCCACATTCTTCACATAATCGTCCCATTCCCCACCATAGGTCGAGAGAGTCTTAGCCAGTTGATCTACTAGAGTACTATTAAAGCGTTCTACCATCCAATCCAATTTCGAATGGTAGGGAGTGGTACGTGTCTTCTTAATGTCCAGGAGCCAGCAAAAGCTCTAAACTACCTCTGCTTCAAACTGACAGCCCTGGTCAGAGCGCAAAGTCTCTGGAACTCTGGATCCAGCTCTAGAATCCATCTGCCTCTCCTGCCTGTTGGGTTGTCATCAATAGACATACGCCGAAGCGCTAAGAGTGGTCAATGGTCTGTAATGATGGTAAATGAAGCAAATCCAACATAATACCGGAATTCTCTTACCGCCCACGCTATGGCCCACAGCTCATGATCAAAGGTGGACCAACGCCTCTGTGCAGGGTTCAATGCCTGGCTGGCATACGCAACCACATGCTCAAGTCTATCTTTATCGTGGGCGAGCACCGCACCGACAGCCCATTTAGAGGAATCAGTGTAGATTTTAAAAGGGGCACTGAAATCGGGCAGTGCCACAATTGGGGCAGATGACAACACCGTTTTCAAATAGTCAAATGCAATTTCACCTTCAGTCATCCACACAAAAGGAATGTCCTTTCCAACAAGCTGATTAAGTGGAACAGCATGCTTTGAAAAGTCTTTCACAAAACGTCGATGATAAGAACATAGCCCCACGAATGCCCTGATCTCAGAAAGAGACCATGGAACTGGCCAGTCCCTCACTTTCTGAGTGTTCCTTGGATCAGGTTGGAGACCCTGCTGAGAGACAACATGTCCAAGAAAAACCACATGATCTCTGGCAATTTGGCATTTTTTTTGGATTCAATTTCAAACCTGAGGACTGAATTCTCGAGAACACTTCACAGCAGTTCCTGGTCAGTGCTCACCTCATCCTTAATGTCCTTTGATATGGAATTACGGTCATTAGTGGTGTCAGTTTGAGGGCCCCTGGGCAGCACAGCTGGTGTCTGGGCTGCAACATCAGCTACAGTCCGTTTCCCGGCCCACTGCGCCGGTCCCGTCCGCTAGGAGACAAAGCACACACCATGTTTCTTTGGTTCCTCCTCATAGCTGTTCCGCCTGTGAGGGCTAGGGCTAGGGCTGGGGCTGTGTTTAGGAGGAGATCGAGCAGCGCACGTGTTCTTATGATCCCGAATTTCCACAAATGACTCACGATCATCTCTGTGCTGAAACATCTTTCTCTCTGGTGAACGAGAGAAAGTGAATGGCATCCATGACCTCCACAGCCACAGCAGCATTGGTGCAAACCATTCGACTGAGCGCATCCTCCACCCCACTCATCCATAGCATTAGAACTCACTCTGGCTTTCAGTCTTTGGTTTTCATCCCCCAAGCATCTCAGCTCCATTTTCATGTCCCTCATTTCCTCTGTCAGTCTGCCTATAGCTCTGTACAGTCCTCCGTTATCAGCCACAGAGTGAACAGCAGCACCTTCCCCCCCAGCACTGTTATTGTGAGCAGCATTGACAGGCATGTAATCAGTTTTCATTGCATCTCTCGCATTCTCACATCAACCTGTAATCATTACAGCCTCCTCCAAATCCGTTGCACCTTCTTCATGACATTTTGCTCTGAGCACTGGATCCAGACCGGCCAGGAAACGACAAAATTTTTCTTCTCTTTGAGCACTATCACCATATTCAAGAAAAGCCTCGTTCACCAACCCGCAGCGCTCCGCAGCATACACCACGAAACTCTCTTTCTCAAGCGTGAACTTGAATTCGCACGTGCCAACTAGCTAAATCAATAACCTTTATCACTAGGCTAACTAGTTAAACACGCTGTAGCACTGTTAAATGTGTACACAAACAAATCAAAACAAAACCGCTGCCACCAATGTAACTGAGCCTTCTTGTAGGGTTTGCCTAGACACTTACTCTGAGTTCCTCCCAGATGTCTGAACTCCTCACCCTATCACGGAGAGCGAGTCCCAACACCCTGCGGAGAAAACTCATTTCAGCCGCTTGTATCCGCGATCTTATTCTTTCGGTCATTACCCAAAGTTCATGACCATAGATGAGAGTAGGGATGTAGATCGACCAGTAAATGGAGAGCTTCGTCTTACGGCTCAGCTCCCCCTTCACCACCACAGTCTGGTAGAGTGACCGCATTATTGCTGCCGCTGCTCCCAGTCTGCGGCCGATCTCGCGCTCCCTTCTTCCCTCCCTCGTGAACAAGACCCCAAGATACTGGAACTCCTCCACCTGAGGCAAATTCTCTCCCCTTACCTGGAGAGAATCCCTTCCTGGATTGGGGCCTTGGTGTGGCGGAAGGGCTTGCATGATCTAGGGATCTCCAGAGTTATATCGTCGGGAGCAGTATGCTCGTGGTAGGGTCTCCCAAGGCAAACAGGTCTGGAGTGAAGATCCAGACTAACACGATCTGAAAAACCCCTATGGAAAGTATAAACAAAAGAACGTTTACCCTGCCCGGAATAGGGTCACTGGGACCTACCCCTGGAGCCAGGCCTGAGGGTCATGTTCCCAGGCGAGCGCCTGGTGACTGGGCAGCCCATGTAACCTGGCCGGGCTCAGCACAAAAAGGCATCGTGGGAGGGCCATGTGGGCCCACCATCTGCAATGTCCAACATGGGGGTCTGGTGCAATGTGTACCAGGGGGCGGGGTGGCGCATGGCGTTGCGGCCCCTCGCGACAGAAACTGGCTTGTAGAATGGAATTTTACTTTTTAAATCGTTTTAATTTAATTAAATTTTAATTAAATATTAATGTTGTAATTTGGGGGGGGGGGGGTGGTGGCGCAGTGGGTTGGACCGGGTCCTCCTCTCCGGTGGGTCTGGGGTTCGAGTGGCTCTTGGGGTACCTTGCGATGGACTGGCGTCCCACCCTGGGTGTGTCCCCTCCCCCTCCGGCCTTACGCCCTGAGTTGCTGGTTTAGGCTCCGGCTCCCTGTGACCCTGTATGGGACAAGCGGTTCAGACAATGTGTGTGTTTTAATCAGTTTCTCGGATAATAAGATCTTTCCTATTCCCTCTCTTGAGCTGCCTTAAGTTATCAGATGGAAACTGTCAGCACCAAGACTGTCTCAGACTATTCATCCGAAATCAATAGCCGCTGTTCAAATGAAAACTGCTGATGGACATCTAAAAATTGTGGCAAAAGTTGCATTGCGTGTAGGAAAAGATTGGTGGAGAAAAGTACGGACTGGGCCTGGATCAAAATCAGATACAGTTTGACATGATTTGAAAGTAGACAAGATGGCAATTAGAAATAAAAAGCAAAAAGAATAAGGTTAAAGCTTCTTCAGTGGCCCAGCTAAGGCCCAGCACAGAATCTAGGAGAAAATCTGTTACTAGACTTGAAGACTACAGTTGACATATGACCAGCCAGTATCAAATAGCTTGAGCTACTTTGCTATGAAGAAATGACAAAAACAGCAGCATAAGCAAAACCTGGAAAACAATTAATTGGTACTAATGCAACAGAGCAGTTGACAGTGCAGTAGTCAGGACTGTTACCTTTGGATCCAGAGCTTGTTGGTCTGAGTCTTATCCACTGCTGTAGTGCCTTTGAGCAAAGTACTTACCCTGAATTGCTCATGTAAAAATTACCCAGCTATATAAATGGGTACATAGTTGTTGGTAGCTTAACATTGTAAGTTATCTTGGATAAAAGCATAATCTAAATGAGTAAATGTAATGCTGAATTTGGTTACTTTTACTATCAAAATGAATCGTCAAAATATACTATAAATGCATTTTAAATTGAAAAATGGATTACATAATAGTTATCTTGTGAACCTGCCCTACTGGTTTTTATGTCTGATATTCCATCAATGTCACAAAGCAGCTAAAGGATGATGATATGTGCATTGATTGTGAAAATCTTTCCTATTCCCTTTCTTGAGCTGCCTTTCTTTATGGCCTGTACTGTTATTTTGAAAAACAAGCATATGACAGTGTTAGCTTATGGTTATTGCTCATACTCATGTATTTGTTTTGAACTGGAGCTGTGTTACAGGTAGAACTCATGGGCTGCTTTAAATGTAGAGAAACTTGTTGACAGTGCATGTGTATCAATGATTTTAAACACTGGCTTGTTTGGACATAGACTTGAATCCACCTCCATCTGAGTGGAGTTTACATGTTCTCGCCATGTTTACCTGGGTTTCATCCATCGTCCAAAGTCGGGTTGGACTGGGTCCTGCTCTCCAGTAGGTCTGGGGTTCGAGTCCTCCTTAGGGTGCCTTGCAACGGACTGGCATCCCTTCCTGGCTGTCCCCCCTCCCCCTCCAGCCTTATACCCTGTGTTGCCGGGCTAGGCTCCGGCTCCCCGTGACACCGTATGGGACAAGTGGTTCAGACAGTGCATGTGTCTCTGTGTGTGACTACAATGGAATTGACTACTGTCCTTCTGCCCCGTGCTTCTGGGATTGGCTCTGGGCTGCCAAGGTCATCAGTTGGACAGGCAGTTAAGGATAGTGAGTAATGAATGATTCAAGATTTAGTTTGTTCGTACTCTATTGGTTTTGTTTCAGGTGCTTTTGCCCCAGAGCATTCTTCATATACTATTGTGTATTGAATATGTGTTGTCTCACCATCATGAAGAAAGTTGAAATCCACTTTAAAACACAGCCTTAAAGTTTAGACGGTTCATTAGAAATACTGATAATTTGCTTTTGCAATCCCAGAAAATATGTGTGCAACTAAAGTACATATGAGGAAAACAGGGACTAGGATATACACTTGCATACATTCCTAAGTCAGACCTTCACTTTTAAAAACTGTTTTTCTGTAATAACTGTTAAACATTGCAGATCGTCCTCAAGTCACAGTCTATCCCAGAGATGAAGTTTCATTGGGAGGAAGAAACAAGTTGATCTGCTTTGTGAACAACTTCTTCCCACCACCTGTGAAAGTGAAGTGGACTAAGAATGATGTGGAGGTGACAGAGGGGGTCACTCTGAGTCGCTACTACCCCAACAAGGATTTCACCTTCAGACAGTACTCTACTGTACCCATCATCCCACAGGAGGGGGATGTTTACTCCTGCACCGTGGAGCACAAGGGATTTCCTGAACCTGAAACCAGGTTCTGGGGTAAGATTGTCAGTCAGTCACCTTCCTTCTTATACTGGTAAAGGTTGCAGTGAGTAGCAGAGTTAATCAAGTATTTTATAACTGAATAAAAATAAACATACTGCCAAACTTATTGCCATATATATATTTTCTCTTTCAGAAAAATTACCATTTGTTTTGTTATTTATGTTAATCTTTTTATTAGGCTTTTCAATTTCATTCAGAAGAAATATGAATAAATAGCTGAGTTTTGAATGCTTAAAATCAGATTTCTGACAGCATAGTGATAACTATTCAGTATTGTTTGAATAATTTGTTTTTTATGTATTCATAATGGGGGAGTGTGGTGGGACAGTTGGTTGACCCACGGTCCTGCTCTCCAGTGGGTCTGGGGTTCAAGTCCTGCTTGGGGTGCCTTGTGACAGACTGGTGTCCTGTCCTGGATGTGTCCCCTCCCCTTCCAGCCCCTGCAACCTTGTATGGGACAAGTGATTCAGACAGTGTGTGTGTGTGTGTGTTCATAATTAATCATATTAAATTCACAGAGAACAAATGAATTAACTTGATTGCACCAGTAGACCTGTATTTGCTCAGACCCAAGCCATCTCAGGCTAATTTGTTCTCCCTGGGTCTCCTCACTGCACTTGCATAATGTAGAACATTCATTTGGATAAACTCACATTTCCACTGTATGGCAGAGAGCAATTTATGGAAGCGTCTCTGTAGAGAACCCCACATGTCTAACTGCTAATAATATATTGCACTTATGCAGACAAACTAATGATTCATTAAAGCAAAGATAAATACACATTTATGTTAACTACTTAATTGACACTTATCTCTGAAGTGATTTGTGTTTCTTTTTAACTACTTACTAATTAATTTACTTATTTAATTTACCCACACATAGGTTCTAGATTCCTTTGCAAAGCTTTCTTGGTTGTCGTCAACACTTTAACATATCATGTTTTGCACACCAATACCAAAATGTGTTTGTATTCCAGTTTTTTAATTAAATTTGAAGCTTTTGCAAACTCATCATTATTATATCATACATTTAACTGAACCAAATATTTAAAATAACAGAGGTTTGGCTCATTTATCTGTAGACAGATCCATAGGGATTAAAATGATGACTCGGCTGTCACTTTTACTTTACATAGCCACACACAAACTCGCACACTACAAACAATGTTATTTTTACATTTACATCAGTATATCAAGATGGTGTTGGACTTATTTATGTAGTTGTCAGATTAAGATCTGATGGTCTTTTGATTTTTGGCCCTGACAAGCAGGAGGCCAGAGGTGAGGGATGACAGCATTCTTGCTGGGATGTTGAGGTTGATCACATCTTGCAGGTATCCTTCGACTGTCTTGTAGGTAGTTGTCAGGAAAGGATGGTGAATAGGGTGCTTATGCAACAGTGTCCGGAGTGTTTCCTTTATTCGCTGTTTTGATACCTGCTATGAATTTCACTACTATGGTGCTATAGTGTCTGCATCAAGATTTGGAAGTTTGATACCTGTGAATGTGCTTCACACCAACTTGCACAGGAATCAGCAATTTTGGGTTTATTCACAATAATTTAAAAAGCAACAAACTAAAAAGCCTTTATTCCTTTTCAGTTCAAACACCAGGTTTTTCTTTGTGCCAGAAAAATGTTTTATGGGCTAATTAAGCTTGAGACAAAATCAGTATCACCTAGAATTTCTGGATACTTACAAGAAACTAACATTATGTAGAAATCAACGTTTATTTTCCATGTATACGACCCGTTATAGTTCAGGCTTTATGCATTCTTTGGTTTAAAGTTTGGCTGTTTTTCTGTTGCTGTATATTTAATCATAGCTTCTTGCATGTGGTAAAGAACTAATGAGAAATGTTTCAGTTTTTCTCGTTCTCTTTTTGTGTTTATCCTTA
Organism: Scleropages formosus; assembly: GCF_900964775.1. Lineage (NCBI taxonomy): Eukaryota > Metazoa > Chordata > Actinopteri > Osteoglossiformes > Osteoglossidae > Scleropages > Scleropages formosus. The sequence goes on along the minus strand of NC_041823.1, from coordinate 14,689,219 downwards.
CAGATGTGGAAATTCAGGACACATCAGACATCGGAAAGACAGTTTTTTGTGGAGTAGGACTAACCCTTGGTTTCTTGGGAGTGGGAGTTGGAACCTTCTTTCTCATAAAGGGGAACAACTGCAATTAAAAAAGGTATGTAGCTTAGTGAGGGTCATGGTGCTACAGCGGGTAGCACTGGTATCTAATTGCTTATGGACTGTGAGTTTGGACATGGGTTTGAATGTAGCTCTCCCTGCATTAATGTGGGTTTCCTCTCGCAGTGTAAAGACATGATTCAGCATGAACTATTAACTGTTTTAATTAACTATTAACTCTCTTAACTTGGGCAGCACGGTGGCACAGCGAGTAGCGCTGCTGTCTCACAGCACCTGGGTGGTGCAAGAGAACGGGGGTTTGATCCCTGCTCAGTCTGTGTGGAGTTCTCATATTCTCCTTGTATCTGCATTGGTTTCCTCTGGGTGCTCTGGTTTCCTCCTACAGTCCAAAGACAAGCTGTTTAGGTTCCCCCATAGTGTGTGAGAGACAGAGAGAGAGTGTGTTCCACTGATGTATGGATGAGTGACCCAGTGTAAGTAGTGTATCTAGCAGTGTAAGTCACCACGGTGAATAAGGTGTGTGGGCTAGGGGCCTTTTAAACTGTGCACAAGCATTAACTGTACTCCTGAGTGCAATCCCAATTTAAAATGTATGGGGACAACAACAAATAACACTTTTTTTTTTCGTCATGATGGTGATATTCATGATTTTATACTATGTAATATAGATTCTCAGTTGTGTGGGTTTTCTCTGCACCTGTAGTTTTATGAAACTTCAATCTCCTGTAAGTAACATTACACTCACCTTTCACATAATAAGGGTCGTGTACAATAAGAAAATCACTATAATGGCTTTTGAAAATGCAGAGAGAAGCATAAGTATTGGGACAGTGAAATAAAATAAAATTTGTGCTGTATACTCAAGAAAGCTGTATCTTAGATCAAAAGAATTTGAATTTACAGTGCATAATGTCAGCCTTTTTTTCTGGGTATTGTTTTTATACAAGTTAAAATGATATTGGAACAGTGTCATTTTTTGTGTTTAGCCTCCCAATTTCAGATGAGTATAAATGTTGGGACAAATGGGTGACTGATGTTTCAAATTGTGCACATAGAAGAGCTGTGGTTGTGTGGTATTGATTGTAGTCACTGAAATTTGTGTTTTGCATCTGCTTTTGAAGTAAAAAATATCAGCCTAGATTAAAACTGGAGAACTGTTTACGATGCAAAAGCAAGAAATACAAACTGCATGCACATACAACAAAATAACCAATTTCACTTCACTGTCCCAATGTTAAGGGGGGGGGCGCAGTCTTGCAGTGGCGCAGTGGGTTGGACCGGGTCCTGCTCTCGGGTGGGTCTGGGGTTCGAGTCCCACTTGGGGTGCCTTGCGACAGACTGGCGTCCTGTCCAGGGTGTGTCTTCCCAAACCCCCTCCAACCCTGCACCCTGTGTTGCTGGGCTAGGCTCCAGTTCACCATGACCCCGCTTGGTACAAGTGGTTTCAGTCAGTGTGTGTGTGTGTGTGTCTGTCCATGTTCCAGTATTTATGCTTCTCACCATATGTACCCTATTTTACATTCAATGGGCTTTTAAATTTAATTTTCCCCGTTGTGCAGTCATTCTACTGTAATAAATTTGGTTTACATGGGCCAAACAAAGACACAATAGGACAGTACACCTGTATGCAATAAACCCCATTGTTTTCATTGTTACAGTGTTATCATTGTTGTCAATAGTATTATTATTGTTATTAATACTAACAAGGCTATAAGAGCCTTGTCTCCAGTGCTGTTCAGGATTGCCACACAAACACTACGGGTAATTTACACTTATCAGTTTATTTCAGCTGCATCTCTTTGGATTGTGGAAAGCAACTCAGACATACGTACTTGAGGAGTGCATTCAAACTCCCCACAGACTGAGCTGTATTAGGGCTACCCAAACCCTAACCATAACCTGTGCCTGCTGCTCCACCATGCTGCCTGTAATGATTAACTCTGTTTCTTAAAATCATTGTGCTGTGTTTGGGAGTAGGGCTGAGGATAGTCAATGTCACGCTTGTTTTATTTATGAGATGACTGGTGAAGGATGATGGCCAGGGACTGGGCAAAGGAAAGGTCTGCAATGTGGATTCTCTCTGATAGGGACATGCTCTCTGGTCCCATTCTTAGACTTGAGTGCCGTCCTACAGTGTAGTGTCTTCATGCTTTGCAGAGTAACATAGATAGTGATTTTGAGAACTTTATATCATAAACATCTATGAGCCAAATTATCAGAATGTCTCAGTGCAGAGTCTCACACCCTGTCCCTGAACACTGCAACCTTGCCTTGGAAAAGCAGTTGTTTAATAGTTATAATGAATTATTGAATGTAAGTTTAACATTAAAAGACATGCTAGAAATAATACTTTTTAACAAATATGTTTGTGTTGTTATGGTCATGCAAAAAACATTTTTATTTTTTTAATTAAAATTGACACATCCAGAAAGATTTTTTTCCCCATAAGAAAAAATAATAATTGGATCCCCTTCACGATGGGAATTTGTTATAATGTGATGATTTCACAAAACTACTGTAATTAACCCCATTTAGCCATGGATAAGTGTACACTGAAAAAGCTGCTTAGGAGAAAGTTATCCTGATCTATTGAGTGTGTTAACAATAAATGATTAAAACATAATATATTTCAAAACATTCTGCATATAAAAAGCCAAATTCATTATCAAGGCTAAATGCAGTTCCTCCCTTTCAAAACAGAAACATAGTTCATGATGTGTGAGGATTTTTTTTTTTGTGTACTGTATTTCACTAAATTAAATTGTGCTGTTATAACTTCTTCATGTTCAGTTTGAAATCCTGAACAATTTTCATTCTTTTGTTTTTATCCAGTTTTCCATGAAGATTGCAGAGCAAGAACTGAAATGGGGAGGCTGTAACAATTCCTTTCGGCCGTCATTTATTTTCATTTTAACGATATGTACATTGTAAGAATTTACTTTTCATGACAGCTATGAGGATAGCATCAGTAACAAGTAATCTGAAAACCAAACCTGAAAGATTGTGTTAAAAATATAAAGCTCTGAACAAATGCATGTGTGAACTTGAACATATTCATAATAATGTGATGATTTAGCTTTAATTTTTTTTAGTTTTTTTTTTTAGTTTTTTTCCTCCACTCTAAGTGGTTGTGAAGCTGTTTCTTAATTTTGTTTGAGCTGTACTGGTAGCCATCCCATGTTCAGTAATACATTTATCATCATCACATCTTCATGGCAAGTTTAGTTTGCCACTTATATGCATAACATGTATAAATCAAGCAACTCAATTTTTTGCTAATTTTTCTGAACATCCACAGAGAAAGAACATTCACAGGTGTACAGTTGCTTCCCAACTTAAGTTTGTCACTTTTTGAGTGACAAACTTTTTAAGAAAGTTTGACTGACAGGCTTTTTGCTGATACAAACTTTTTAATGAAGTAGTTATGTAGGTGTACCAGTTCAAATCACTTGCCAAAAGCATCACCCAATGCACTCTCTGTATCTACCAGTTCTGAGCCCGTCAGTGAAGTGCTGCCTCTCGAAAGAGAGAAAGTCAGTGGTGCTATTCTATTCCCATCTGAAAAAGCTCACTTTTGCCTCCTACCCTGCAGATCTGTCAAGGTTGCTGACATTTGTTCGTTTAACAGATGTTTTTTTTCCAAAACAGTGAGAGTTTAAACTCAGCGTAAACAAAAGGCAGACAGAGATAAAAGTGCAGTTCTTTAAGTACAGTCACTTAGTCCAGTACTACCATTTTTACCAGCATACATTACACCATTAGTTACATATAGAACTGATCTGGCCTGCTCCATGTCAGGTGTCACGAACCATCTTTTAAGTGTTGAAGTCGGGAACAATTGTATTCTCAAATGCTGAACATACAAAACATTAACAGTGCAAGTAGATACCCTGCACAGCTGTCTAGCGAAAAGAGAGCGCAAAGGAAATCATCTAACAATCTGATTTACTTCTTCCATATTTTATGTACCAGGAGCTATGAGCACCAGGCAGTATGACAGTTATTCTAGCAAAAAACACTGAATTTGTAAGTCTTCTGTTTACCTTCTTTGAAACAGACAGAAAACATTTTTTGTAGATATTTAATTTTGGACACATTACACTGTGGTAATTCTCATTGTACTTTTGGTTTTGCCTTAAAACCTAATAAATGGCTTGCATTTGCACTTTGGCTTGTTTAGGTGGGGGAGTGGTCTTATACTTCTCTCCCAAATGTCTGTTTAAAGCATTGGTTCTGCAGCAAATCTGAATCTAGCATTAATCCTGCTATCATTAAAGTCATTGTCAATTTCTCATGCATCTAAACTGATTAACAGTCTTTTAATGATAACTCAGTTGTCTGAGATTATTGCCACAATGTAATTTTCATGACACATTGTCTGCAGTACAGGGTCTGTGAAACTCATAATAACCGAGGGATGAAATACATGACAAAAGACAAAAAAAAAAAGAGAAAAGTATAGGTATATTTTGCATGTAGTAACTATGCACTGCATCATATGTCAAAAAATCTCTCTTGGTTTCTATCTTGGATTTTCAATTGCAGTCAGGTAAAATGTATATATTTAAACTCAATACACACATAGTTGACCTATAACTGGTTAACGGATGAAAACTGGATGACAAGTTTCATTCTGATTTATGTAAAAGGAAAAAAAAATAAGTGAAAATTCTTCCACTGTTCCACATTTATGTTTACAAACATGAGAATATTCTTGATTGATCACATCTTGTAAAGTTCATAAGTAATCTGTGCTCAGCATTGCTCAAGCAGTGACAAGGTTATGGGTGGTGGTGAACGTTCGGCAGATGTTAACACAGTCTATCAGCTAGGGAAAAAAGTAAAGTGTCCTTACGGTGTCAGAAGCTCTCCAGTCACCTAGAGCCGTCTAGAATTCTCCTGTCCTCGTTTTACTCAACCTCTCTGCAGCATTTAACACAGTTAATGCTGGGATCCTGCTTTCGTGTTTTGGACAGCTTGAAATCAAAGGAACTGCACTGAAATGATTTGAGCCTTACTGTTACAGCCCTGTCTAAGGCTGGACTGCAATACAGGGTTATTGAGACTGATTGTCACCAGGAAGAAGCACATCAATTCTTTCAGAATACTAAAGAGGCTGCTTTATTGACCACTGGCAAATCATAAGCCATCTTTCCAGGGGTGAGACATGCCAACAAAAGTGAACCCTACCCTTAGCGACTATCTACCCTACCAAAATAAAAAAACAAAAATACACCAGTCTAACTTGACTCCTAACTAAAAAAGAAAAACAGGAGAAAAACTGATATAAAAGAAAATGGTGCTCACCCCCAGCCAGCAGTTGCTTGTTTATACTTATTTACAATTAACGATTTACATATAGGTAAATACAATTAAATATTTACATATATTTCACACAAAATACGTAGTTGAGGCCTTTACGGCTATTTATAAAGCTGTTACATTTCCTATGTACATACATACAGGTTTTCATGCCAAGAAAGATGCTGAACTACAGCATCTCAACAGCAACAGCAAGACCACAGAACTTTCTGGTGTACTCAGCGTCTTTCTGGTCCAGTGGCCATGTGGATGATCAGAGACAAGTAGTAGGACCCAAGTGCGGGTTTTATTTATGGATGTGGGTTGAGGTTCGCGGCAAGACTGAGTTTGTAGTTGAAGAGCTAAGCTGAAGTTCAAAGCTGAGGTGCAGTCGTCATCCTTGGGGCAAATCCGGCGTCAAAGTTAGAAATCCAGGTAGAGGTCAAACCGCAGAACGAGGCGGTTTCCAGGGACTGTGTCAGGAGTACAGGGAAGAAGAAAGGAGTGGGTTATGGGAGCTGGAGACGGGAACAAGGCGCAGGAGACAGGAGTAAGGTACAGGCACAAACACTGGCAAGAATTTGGACTGGGTTCATTTTTGGCCAGAAACAGCTTATGTTGCAAAGAAGAACACATTTTCATTGTTATTGTCAAAATCAGTCAAAGGGTTGGACAAAAAGTATTTACAAGCCAGACTTGGTTTGTAGGCCTCCAGTTGAGGTGGTTTGGTTACAGCATTTCTAGGTTTTTTTGGAAACCATGTCCTTGCTAAACATTGTTCCTGCAGCTGATGAAGTCCAGTTCTGAGCCACCTTGCAGAAATCAGTGCAGCTATTCTTAGTCACAAAATAAGCTACAAAAGGCAAGCTGGAGGTTGGAGCAGTTGTGAATCCTTGATTAGTCCTAAATGATGAAACTCAAGTGGCTGGTAGTCGCTGACTCCTTTATCAGGTTCCTATACTAATTGTTTTGGTCTTGTCCTGATCCTCTGTCTTGTCTGCTCCTGTCACTTGAGATCTGTTCCTTGTCCTGTGCTTCAGTTCATGTCCTTGTCAACCAGCCCTTGCTATGTTTCTTTGATATGGACTTGTTCTACTCTCTACATCCCATATTCTATCACATTGTGTCCTAGGTCACAGAGTGCACTTGTACATCACTCTGCTGTTGAGATCACCACTCCTCTCATCTGAGTTTGGACATCACAGCAAACTGTCTGAGTCGTTATCTTGTCCAGGCACTAGTCTTGCCAACTTCGTTCCAAAACTTTATTTTGAAACTGCAAAAAATAAATTAATCACAGTGAAAATGGTTTCGTCAAAAGAAAGTCCAAAAAGCTTTTGGAATACTAATGTAGAAACATGCTAGTTTGACAAGAGGATGAAAATGCATGGAAACAGCAAAAAGAAAACCATAGAACTACAAATGCATTACTTTTAACTGCAGTAAGAACATGTAAAGGCACTGAAATTAATGTGCAGGTTGTAATCCAGTCCAAAGTTTTAAATTTGTAGTTTTGCCTCTATATATACTGTATGTATATATACCCCGACAGCTCTTAAAGGCCTGTCCCTGCCTTAATTGAATAATCAACAAAGAGTTAAGGACACAAGGATTACATCATGCAATTTCATGCTGTGAATCTTCTCTTCTGCTGGATTCAGATCTGGTGACTGGGAAGCCCACTGAAGAACTCTGAACTCATTGTCATGTTCAAGAAACCAGTTTAAGATGACTTTTGCTTTGTGACATGGTGCATGGTTTCCGCTGCATACCTTTCTGATTGAAACTGGGAAAATTTCCAGCTACCCCGGTCAGGTTAAGCGGTTATTGAAATTGCAGTAGTCGGGGTCATGAGCATTTGTGGTTTTGTGGGAGAGATGAAGGACGTGAATGATGAGATGGAGTGAAGGTCGGTAGGCAGGAGATCAGGAATGTCGAAAGGAAAGGACTCGCAGCACACACAGGAGTAGTGATCGCTCGAGTGAGGTTCCGCAAGCAGGCGTGGAATCCCAGTCCTGTTTTATCCTGTGCTGCCTTGATGAGATGCAGGTGCGGGTGAGAGGCACGTGACAACAATGTGTACTTTGTCGGTGATTTAGCATGTGTATACATTTTTGTACATTTTTTATTCAGTTTTTCTTCTTTTATTTTGGTTGTAGATTAAATGCCGTGTGTGTGTGTGAGACCTGCGCCCACATGTGTATTTCTGTAGGTGGTAAAAAGGCAGACTGCGAACATCAGCAAGTCTGTTTCCCAGACTGACTGGTTTTTAGAGGCTGGTAACGTGCAGTCTGAAGTATGAAAACCTCACCTGCCCATCAGGAAAAGTCCTGAACCTCCCCCAGCATTCCATATCACAAACATCTGTTACTCAAACTATAAAAAATTTTCCCAACCAGCGTAACCTGTACCGTCACGCCGTCTACTTGCATGTTTGACTGGGACCACTATATTGTCATAACTGACATATTGTTTTGGACAAGCAGGGGGTGTGGTGGCGTGGTGGTGCGGTGGTGCAGTGCCGCAGTGGGTTGGACCGGGTCCTGCTCTCCGGTGGGTCTGGGGTTCAAGTCCCGCTTGGGGTGCCTTGCGACGGACTGGCGTCCTGTCCTGGGTGTGTCCCCTCCCCCTCCAGCCTTATACCCTGTGGTGCCGGGTTAGGCTCATGCTCCCCGCGACCCCAAATAGGATAAGCGGTTCAGAAAGTGTGTGTGTTTTGGACAAGCATTTATTGATAATGAGTGATTAAAAATATAACACTGAAAGACAAGGTAGAAATATTTCTCTTGCACATATGATATTACAAAATACGTTTGTGTTGTTTTCATGCGAAAAATATCATTTATTTTTGGTGACACGTTTTTCGTCCAGTAGCCGATGATGTTTTTGCCTTAAGAATGCTAATTAGATCCTCTCGCAATGGCAAATCGACTAACAGCGAGTAATATTATGTGCAATACAATAAAACAACAAGAATACACACACACACAGATTGACTGAAACCTGTCGTCGCGGCGAACCGGAGCCTAACCCGGCAACACAGGGCTGAAGGGGGAGGGACACACGTCTTTCACTTTTTTTTGTACCATCAGCTAAAGACTTCAAATACTACGCTCATGACAATCCTGCCTTAGAAACAAATGACGCCTTGTAGCTGTCAGCGGTGATTGGTCCGCTTTGTAACTTCGATTGTCTCAGACGCGGTCCGACTTCTTTCTTCGAGGAGAATCGAATCACTGCTCATCTCATGTGCGCTGGAAACTCAAGACATGTCACTTTTTTATTCTTTTGCGCTGATTGCATTGCCATTTCTGTCTGGATGTGGTAAGTAACTGCTATGTACTATGCAAAAATGGCAAACATACTGTACGTACGGGTTACATTATGAGTTTAGTATAATAATAATAATAATAATAATAATAATAATAATAAGTATTCCAAAAATTATTCTCATACATTCCAAGTGGAAATTGTAGTTAGAAAACGTGGAGAGCTTGCTGCCTAGTTAGCGAATAGATCAAGCCAATTGCACTGGAGAAGAAAAACAACCGCCCCCAGGCTGAATGTTTCTAGACCTGTAGGAGTTCATGACACTACAGCCAGTGCTGTATCTGTCAGAGTTCGGCTCAGTGTGTAGTCAGTATCCTCTTAGGGTTAGGGTCGAAGTAGAGTCGTTTGGGTTATTCAACGTAAGGCATAAATAAGAGTAAAAAATGCTTGTTCCAAGGGGAACGCGGTGGCGCAGAGGGTTTGACCAGGTCCTGTCCTCCAGCGGGTCTGGGGTTTAAGTCTCGCTTGGGGTGTCTTGTGATGGACTGGTGTCCCGCCCCCCTCCAGCCTTGCGCCCTTCGTTACCGGGTTAGGCTCCGGTTTGCCGCGACCCCGCTTGGGACAAGTTGTTTCAGACAGCGTGTATGTTTGTTCTATTGATGTGTCATATAATAATAATCAGTTAAGACATTTGTCAACACTGCTCTGGGTGCAATATTGTTAATAAAAGGAAACAGATAATTTACCAAAAACAGAATGAAGTTAGTGAAATGTAAAAAATGAAAAACTAAATGAAGTCCGGATAAGCAGAGCGGTAAGGGGGTGCGCTATAACACATGTGGGTTGCTCAGTTAGATGTACATTCCAGCCCTGATCAGTGTGTCAGTCTTATACCAGTCCAAAGAAGTGTTTCAGGTGAATAGGTGACACTTACCCTTAGTGTGTGTGGCTACCCTGTGACAGTATAGCCTCCCCTCTGGTGTGTACCCGGATTAATCTGCCAAATCAGTGTCAGACCATCACTGTAAGTGCTTTGGAGGAAAGTGTCTGTGAAATGAATAAATGTCAATGTGTCCCAGTGCCGGCAGGTGCACGCAATCCAGGTAAATGCACAGAAATGCTTCGTAAGTCAAAGCATGGGTAATAAACTTCTGGTAATGTGCAATAACATAGAAGTTACACACACACATCATCTGAAACCGCTCATCCCTTGCGGGGTCACGGGGAGCCGGAGCCTAACCCAGCAACACAGGGCATAAGGCTGGAAGGGGAGAGGACACACCCAGGATGGGACGCCAATCCATCGCAGGGTACCCCAAGCGGGACTCGAACCCCAGACCCACCTGAAAGCAGGACCCGGTCCAACCCACTGCACCACCCTGTCCCCTCATAGAAGTTACATTGTTTTTAAAATTAGTTTTAATTTTGTTTTTATTTCTTATTAATGTTGGTGTCACATCTACACCCACATCTCAATTGACAGCACCTGATTCCGGTCCAGCACCTGACTAACTTTCTCACACACACACACACACACTTTCTGAACCGCTTGTCCCAGATGGGGTCACGGGGAACCGGAGCCTAACCCGGCAACACAGGGTGTAAGGCTGGAGGGGGAGGGGACACACCCAGGATGGGACGCCAGGCCGTCGCAAGGCACCCCAAGTGGGACTCAAACCCCAGACCCACTGGAGAGCAGGACTCAGTCCAACCCACTGCGCCATCGCACCCCCTCCTGACTAACTCCTGACCCTTTAATTTAAAGTTTAAAAGACACTCCGCAGTTCCCAAACCTTTGCGGAATCTCATCAGGGACAACCGTCCTTCCTTGTGACGCTTCATTCACAAGCATGGCTAACTCTCATATCATATCCTCCGGTTTATGAGTCTTCGCTTCGTTTCTCAACCACATCCACGGATCCTAGTTCCAACCCTGTTCGCCATTCGTCTGACCCTTCGCTAAGTCCCCTGACCTCGCCCATGGATCTTCACGCTGACCCTGACCGCCGATCGACCGACCCTTCGCCTGTCCCCGACACCGAGAACTTACCTCATCCCTTGACTCCGGACGAATGACGCTGCACTTGGGTCCAGCCGTCCCGGCTCCCTATGTTTCGCGTGACAGTCGGGAATTTGTGAACTTTGTATGATGTTTTAAGATTTAAAAAAAAAAAAAAAAGTCAGAGCTGCAGTTGAGCCCAGACATCTTGTCCTATCTCTGGACATGCTTCTGTATTATGTCTTGTTATTTAAAATGTGTTCAAAATGCCCAGGTGAGTGCATACGCTGGTCTGGCTCACCAGATGTAGGGGGCTGGGAAGAGAGAGAATCTGTCTGCTGTATCACATTCTTCCCATCTCAAAAGCCCTGCTGTCTGCTCCCTGTATGTGGAATTATCCAGTTTATTCATTTAGCAAATGCTTTTCTCCATACCAAGAATGTACAACTAAAAGTTATCAAAAGTGCAGAAGCTGCGGGTTATATGTTCACTGGGTTTTAGTTCTCGGCAAGAGAGTAAGAGAGTAAAGTTCTGCAAAAAATTCTGTTCTCCATTGTATTTAATGCATTTAAAATTCTTTAATAGAAGCAAGTTCTAAAGAATAGTTGCAGCATTCCGTTACAGATATGCGTAGTGTTACAGCAAACACTGAAATTCAGGTGCATGTCCACGCTTCTTCTATGTGAACTAAGCTGCGCTCTCTATGATATTTATAACGTCTCGTGAAAAGTGTGTAAACATGCAGGAGAGAAAGGAGTGGAGTTGAGTGTTCGCGTGTGCGACTATTTCGAGTTCGGACAATAGTACTCGTTACATCAATATTAATTTTGAATTCTCTGGCTTGTTTATTTTCATCTGTATTTTGCACTGCCTAAGTTTCTGCGCTTCAAGTTTGCCTTTCATTTTTTTTTTTTAATTCTTGCCGCTCACATTTTTATTTCATATATTTCTACTTCTGCGAGTAATGATGAATGCAAACGAAACGTCTGCTTCTCAAACAAACTTTGGAATCACCCTGCCCTACCCTAAGTTGTTTTGCTGTACAGTTTATGCCCTGAGTTGCTGGGTTAGGCTCCGGCTCCCTGCGACCCCGAATGGGACAAGCGGTTCAGAAAAAGTGTGTGTGTGTGTGTGTGTAAGCATAGCTAGGTTTACACTTGCAAACTACCTGTATTAAAGCTAATTAAAATGTATTTGTATATCTTTTTTTTTTAAACAGATGGCTACTTCCACCATACCCAAAGGGAATGTCATTTCACCTCCGGGGACTTGAAAGACCTTGAGTTTATTGACAGGTACGTTTTTAACAAAGATGAGTATATAAGATACAACAGCACTCTGAAAAAGTTCATCGGGTTCACGGAACATGGAGTGAGAAACGCAGAGAGGTGGAATCAAGATGGATTTTCAGACCAAGCCTATGGCAACCTGGATGGGTATTGCAGGCCCAATTCTGAGTTAGAGTTACAGAACATACTTGGGCATTCAGGTGAGTAGTTCCACACCATATAAAAATAAAACACACATTAACTTATACTAAATGTTCCTCAGTTAAAGTTATTTATGTACATTGTATATATATTTTTCATTGTTTTGATTACCAGAATGAAGAGTTCTAGTGAAAGGTGTTAGACTGTCCTAAAATTGCATTCTTTGAATATGGATATACTGTGTATGCGCATGCTATATATGTGTGATATATAGAAATGTAAATATATAATGTAGCAGTAGAGATAGGGAAACCAGTACCTCGGAATATGAAGTAGGATACATCAAGGTCTCTTAGTGGGCTCTCTTTATGGATTTCTTTATTCAGTTGAACTGGGGAGGAGCAGATAGTGTACTGGTTAGAGCCACCTTTTTTTGACTTGAAAGATCCAGGTTTGAATCCCACCTCATATCTGTAATACCTTTGAGCAACATATTCATCCTAAATTGCCAAGTTTTATAAATTGGTAAATTATAGGCAGCTTAAGATAGTAAATTGCTTTGGAGAAAAGCATCAGAAGAATAAATAAATGTAAATTCTTTTCTGTTTTGTTTTAGTTGAACCTTTGGTAAAAGTTAAATCTGTGAAATCAGGCAGTCAGAGACACTCCACTATGCTGGTGTGCAGTGCATATAACTTCTACCCAGAGGGAATCAAACTGACTTGGCTGAGAGATGGGAAGGAGGTGAAGACTGATGTAACTTCCACTGAAGAGCTCTATGATGGAGACTGGTACTATCAGATACACTCTTACCTGGAGCTCACACCCACATCTGGAGAGACCATCGCCTGCAAGGTGGAGCACAGCAGCTTTTCTGAGCCCAAGGTCTTCAAATGGGGTAATAAACTATACTGAACAAAACAGTTATATTGTATGTTGAAGATTTGACCGCACAGAAAGAAGTGTCATGTCTAGTATAGTTAGAATTGTCTAATATTTGATATGACAAAGTCTGGATTGTGCACAAGTTTGAAATGTTAAGTTAGTGTTCATCAGCAAGCAGTTAGTAATCAGCATGTGAGATTGAACAATCACTGTTCCACAAAATGAGCACCATGTTTCTGAAGATCATAGTGAAATGGGATAGATCCTCATGAAATTTAAAACCTGAAAGTAAAACATCAAAAATGCTTCATTAACTTGAGACTCTGGAATTAATTATAAATACATATATGCAGTGTGTGTGTGTGTGTGTGTGTGTGTGTGTGTGTGTGTGTGTGTGTATAGTTGTATACACATTCGCTAATGACATTCACAATGGCTGATCCTAGTTTAAAATTATAAATATTGTTGCCAGATCAAATTCATTTTTTTGTTTGTTCATTTATTAGTTTTTAATGTGTTTATATATAAACACGTCTTTAAAAATGTGTATATATAAACGCATAAAAATATGTATAGTACTATGCAAAGGTTTTAGGCAGGTGTGAAAAATTGCTGTAAAGTAAGGATGCTTTCAAAAATAGAAATGTTCATAATTTATTTTTGTCAATTAACAAAATGCAAAGTGAATGAACAGAACAAAAAGCAAGGTCTCTCCCAGGCAGATATTTCAAGGCAGACAGGGGTTTCCAGATGTGCTGTCAATGCTCTTTTGAAGAAGCACAAGGAAACAGGCAATGTTGAGGACCGTAGACACAGTGGTCGGCCAAGGAAATGTACCGTAGCAGATGAAAGACACATCATGCTTACTTCCCTTCACAATCGGAAGATGTTCAGCAGTGCAATCAGCTCAGAATTGGCAGAAATCAGTGGGACCCAGGTACACCCATCTACTGTCTGGAGAAGTCTGGTCAGAAGTTGTCTTCATGGAAGAATTGCGGCCAAAAAGACACCTCTGACATGGAAACGAGGCCGAGTGCCTCAACTATGCACGAAAACGCTGGAACTAGGGTGCAGAAAAATGGCAGCAGGTGCTCTGGACTGATGAGTTGAAATTTGAAATATTTGGCTGCAGCAGAAGGCAGTTTGTTCGCAGGAGGGCTGGAGAGCGGGACCATAATGAGTGTCTGAGGTCAACAGTGAAGCATGGTGGAGGTTCATTGCAAGTTTGGGGCTGCATTTCTTGCAAATAGAGTTGGGGATTTTGTCAGAATTAATGTACCCCTCAATGCTGAAAAGTACAGGCAGTTACTTATTCATCATGCAATACCATTAGGGAGACATCTGATTGGCCCCAAATTTATTCTGCAGCAGGACAATGACTCTGAACATACAGCCAAAGTCATTAAGAACTATCTTCGGCATAAAGAAGAACAAGGAGTCCCAGAAGTGATGGTATGACCCCCACAGAGCCCTGATCTCAACATTGAGTCTGCCTGGTATTATATGAAAAGACAGAAGCATTTGAGGATGCCTAAATCCACAGAACTGTGGTTAGTTCTCCAAGATGTTTGGAACAAACTTCTTGCCGAGTTCCTACAAAAGCTGTGTGCAAGCGTAACTAGAAGAACTGATGCCGTTTTGAAGGCAAAGGGTGGTCACTCCAAATATTGATTTCATCTAGATTTTTCTTCTGCCCATTCACTTTACATTTTATTTGAAAAAAATAAACTAACATTTGTATTTTTGAAAGCATTCTTACTTTACAGCAGTTTTTTCTCACCTGCCTAAAACCTTTGCACAGTACTGTATGTCTATGAGCATTTTGAAGTGCTGTACATGATTTAATAACCAAGCCCATGTTTAAAATTGGGCTGTTTTGAATGTAGAAGCATCTTAACATTCCTTAAAAACTTTGTCAGTTTATAGACATTAGTGAAGTAAAATAGTCCTAATTAAAATAACAGAATTACTCTTGATTCAATTTTCAGATCCCTCAACGTTAGATGGAGAGAGAAACAAGGTGATCATTGGGGCTTCCGGACTGGTTTTGGGACTGATCCTCTCACTTGCTGGTGTGATTTACTACAAGAAGAAATCAACCGGTGAGATTTAAAAACATGGAATACCGGCTTTTATTTCTGGGTATTTTCATACAAACAATAACTTTTTTTGCTTTTAGCCACACCCCAGTTTCAGATGAGCACAAATTTTTGGACATTTTATAATAAAGGAAAATTAAATTTGTGTAACATTAGTATTTGGTTACATACCCCTTATATGCAATAACTTATTCTGACTTTTCTGAAAGCAAGTACTAAGTTATTCAGCATTTTAATTATCATGCAGTTATTAGTTACATTCTAAACACTGGTATAATCCTGAGTGGACATTTTGTAGTTTTAATTTTTCTAATTATTGTGCATATTTGATATTTTTGTTCTACAGGGAGAATCCTGGTACCAACAAGTTAATGTAGGTATGGTGTAATTGTTCTAAGGGTTTTTTTAACTAGTGAAACATTTATCCTACATATTAAATGTGTATTTAATTCTACTACAGTATCTTCAGAAGCAGAAAATAGACATAATTACAAAATGTAATATTGGAAGACTTCACTCCAAAGTAAATCTTTCTGTTCTTCCATTTCATAGTTGTTTCACTGTCACATGGAGAGGAACTTTGTGGAACTCAGTTTGGGAAAAGACTTACCTTTCATTTCATTTTTTTTTAAAAATTTTAAGCATGTATGGAAACAATGAATTAGGGAGTGTGCTGGCACAGCAGGTTTGGCCAGGGCCTACTCTCCAGTGGATCTGGGTTTTGAGTCTTGCTTGGGGTGCCTTGTAATGGACTGGCGTCCCCTCTTGGGTGTGTCCCCTCCCCCTCCAGCCTTGCCCCCTGTGTTGCTGGGTTAGGCTCTGGCTCATCCTGACCCTGCTTGAGACAAGCGGTCTCAGACAGTGTGTGTGTGTGTGTAAACACACATTTTCAGAACCGCTTGTCCCATATGGGGTCACGGGGAACCGGAGCCTACCCGGCAACACAGGGCGTAAGGCCAGAGGGGGAGGGGACACACCCAGGACGGGACGCCAGTCCGTCGCAAGGCACCCCAAGCGGGACTCAAACCCCAGATCCACTGGAGAGCAAGACTGTGGTCCAACCCACTGCGCCACCGCACCCCTGTGTGTAAACAATGAAGTTTAAATGTGTAAAAATAATTGGAATAATAAGAATATTCTTATCTAGATTTATATTATAACTAAAGGATTGTTTTTAGTAAGTGGATACAATTATTCTGCTGAATCACAGATGTCCACATGATTGAGCTGAAGTCTGTTCTTTTAATTACGGTATGCTTATTTTATGGCATTGTCAAACGTATTGCTACTATTTTGTCATTACTTTTAAGTAGCCATTTAAATTTCCTGGTTATTATATAAAATACTACACCATTATACTGGTGAACTGTATCAGTGTAGTAATCTACAGCTTTAGAAATACATCCACAGAGACTTTCTAGACATGGTAAGATAAAATATTTCAGAATTCCTTTGTCACACATTTTAACTTTCACTGGACAAATTACCCACAATGAACCTAAAGAATGTGTTGAGACTTACGACGGTGCTCTGGGTGATCTGTGGGCAAAATACCATGAATATTACTGTGCTATTCCTGTAGTGATGACCCTAACCCTAGAGTTAGTGATGTGCTCCTGTAGTAATGTGATAGTTCCATTGTACCATCAGTTCAAAGAATTAACAAATTTAGTGAATCAGGATCCAGCCTGTGACCAAACATATGTTACCTGTTGATCCAAAAGAGAACATCAAAGCAACTGGAACTATAATAACAGATGACGGTCATACTTAATATATGAAAATATATCTAGTATTGTAAAGCACGACTAGCATCAAAATGCTCGAAGTTCTGATGTTTTCACTATACAGTTAATATATTAGGGATAACGACATATCTCTGGTTTGAGTATGACCTTGGTGGAAAGTTAAAAAACAAAAAAATATGGAATTTACATGAGCAGAATATGATATTTGTATAAATGACCAGTGTTGCTTGAATTAATACCAGTAATTTCATAATTGAGAAGCTCCTTTAGAGGTCACTAATGATCTTATTTGGCCAAAATCAGTGTCTAGTCTCTGTTCTTATTCACTCTGATTAAGCATTGAGTGGATCACTGGAATCTGTCCCTGTTCTGGCATTCTGTTTTAGTTTAAAGGCTTCTGTAGCTCAATAAATTTTTAAACACAATTTGTTGCTTGTTTTTGGATTGTTTTCTATTCATTGTAAAATACACATATGAATGACTTTGGACCACAGCAACGAGCAAAGATTGATTGATAATTAATATATTGGTGTGTAATGAAATCAGGCATCAACTGAACAGCAGGCTTTAGTGTATCATAGAATTACAAAAGCTGGACTAGTTTTACACTACTCTTAGTTATGTATCCCTTGGCTTAAGCTTTTACACATAATCATTACATAAAGACCCCTTAAATATCTCATATCACTAGACAGTGGTTCAATAAAAATTAAAGAAAAGTAGTTATGTACTAGGGAGTGCGGTGGCGCAGTGGGTTGGACCGGGTCCTGCTCTCTGGTGGGTCTGGGGTTCGAGTCCTGCTTGGGGTGTCTTGCAAGGGACTGGCATCCCGTCCTTGGTATGTCCCCTCCCCCTCTAGCCTTATGCCCTGTGTTGCTGGGTTAGGCTCCGGTTCCCCGCGACCCCGTATGGGACAAGCAGTTCTGAAAGTGTGTGTGTGTGCAATACAGAATACTCTATCCTTCCATTTTCCTTAACTGCTGGTCCTAGTCAGAGGGGGTTCAGAGCCTATCCCACAAATGGAGTACACCCTGGATGGAACACCAATCCATCAAAGAGTAGCTAGACACACCATGACCCAGTGACACACTATAGTAAGATTGTTTGAGTTGCATGTTTTTGGAATGTGGGAGGAACTTGAATACCTGGAGGAAACCCATGTAGATGCGGGGAGAACATGCCAACTCCACACAGACTGAGCCGGCTACGAACCTACATCAAAACAGCTCACTCGATGTGAAGCAGCAGCGCTACTTACTAATGCTGAAAAATTAATCAGCAAATACATTCATTCATGTAGCCGACACTTTTCTCCAAAGCAACTTCTAACGTCAAGGTTACAATTATTTACCCATTTATACAGCTGGGTAATTCTACTGGCACAATTAGGGTAAGTCTGTAAGGGTACTACACACAGCCAGACTGAGGTGCAAGTGAAGTTTTGGATTCAAATGCACTAGAATACAGGTGTCAAACTCAAGGCTCGCGGGCCAAATCCGGCCCACCCCCTCATTTTACGTGACCCGCGAGAGCTTATAAATGATTTTATTGCTGTTATAAATTTTATTTTCGGGACCTGAAAAATGCATCTCAATTTTATTACCTGCACGATGAAGGCATCTAGCCAGTAGATGGCAGTGTCTGGATATCTGTTTTTTTTCTTGCAGCGACGCTCTAGTAGTGGAGTGATAGGGTTAGACAATTAGTAAAAGAAAAAAATACGAAATAGACCCATCATGTGGAAGAAAAGAAAAGTTGATGCAGAGGGGAGGCTATTTAATTAGAGATGGGAAAGCGAACAGATGTTTGTGCTAATGGAAACAAGCCGGTTTACGTCGGCACTTCGACACCAAACACGGAGCTAAGTATGCTAACCAACCTAGCCACCAACCAAAACAAGAAAAGCAACGAAAAGGTACAATCATGATTGAAATGCAGCCTTCATTCTCAGCAGAATTTGTCTGCAAAAAATGATGCAGCAGTGAATGCCAGCTTTACTGTGGCTGAAGAAATCGCCCGGGCTTCCAAGAAGTGTTTTTCAGAAGAAGGTGCATTTAAAGCAGTGTATGCAGATACGTGAGGCTCGCAGGCACCGTCACCGTGTCAGGTGTGCCCCGGGCCGACCAGAAACACAGGCGTTTAAGTTAACAATGTTAGCTTGTCAAGGAATACTATTCAATGCGGACCGAGTCGGGGACCTAGCGGGAAATCTGACGACACAGCTGGCTGAAGAAGCGCGCAGTTTTAAATTCTGGCATTTTCGTTAGTTATTGACGAAAGTCCCGACATACTGATACGGCGCATTTAGCCATTTTTTAAGAGGTGTGAGGCAGACTTGTCTGTCACTGTCAGGAGCTCTTGTGGTGGTCGCCCTGCACGGAACGACACAGGACATCTACGCTGCGGTGGAGAAGTCCATCAGTAAAATGAAATTTTAGGAATGAAATGTTCTTTGATGTATAAGTAACGATTTTTTTTTTAAATTTCATGAATTCGCATGGGACAAGCGGTTCTGAAATGTGTGTGTGTGTGAATTAATTTAGAATATATTATCACAGAGAATTCTGAGTGTGTGCTCACCACAAGTATGTGTGTTTTTGTTACCACATTTATTTTTTAAATAAATTCTACAATAGTTGTACACTTGAATACACTTTGCCCCTTTGAGAGCAACCATATACTGATGTGGCCCGGGTTGAAATTGAGTTTGACACCCCTGCACTACAACTAACCACTACACTATCAGATGTCCCCATTTAGTTTCATTAAAAATAAGTGGAAATTGAGTCAAGTATTTGGTCTCCACATTTATTTCACTGTTAATATTACAAAACTTTTTTTATGATTCAGAACTTAATGTATCTTTTTAAATGAGAAAATAAATAGAAATGGCCTTGGCAATATTATTGACACCCCAGATTCTATATTTGGTACCACAGTCTGTGGCCAAAATATCTGTAGTCAGGCCCTTTCTACACACATTTTGGCCCACTGTTCTTGTGCAAACTGCTCCAGATCTCCTACATCTGAAAATTTTCTTCTCCCAGCTGCTTTACAGATCTCTGGATAGTTTTTCAATGGGATTTAGATCTGGACTTATTGCTGACCACTTCTGAACAGCATTCTGAGCTTTCAGAAAACGGTCTGTGATGTTAAAACTGAAATTAAATACGTAGAAACCAAATCATTTCGTTAATTTATTTTTAGAGAAAAATTGTTACAATATTTGGAAAAAAACGCAAGCGTGTCATACCTAATATTCACCCGCAGGGGGCGCGTTTTCACATTGTTGTTCCTCAAAGCCGAAATGAAACTCCTGTCACTTTACGTAGAAAGAGTTTCGTGTGTATGTCTGTGCCCGTAGGATGAAATATGTCTTTGTGCATAATTAACTCATTTATTGATAAGCTGTTATACTTTCATGATACTAACCTTTGTGTATCAAAACTGAAATTTCGGGTGGAAGCATCTACTGTGTGAAAATTTCAAATATTTCTTTTTAGTACTATTTCGCAGGGAACCGGAGCCTACCCGGTAACACAGGGCGTAAGGCCGGAGGGGACACACCCAGGATGGGACGCCAGTCCATCGCAAGGCACCCCAAGGAAGCGGGACTCGAACCCCAGACCCACTGGAGAACAGGACTGTGGTCCAACCCACTGCACCCCTCTATTTTAGATACGTTCTATTGAGCAAACATCGTGCTTTTAATATACCGGCTATATGAGATATACTGTACAGTGATACGCCGAGAAGAGAGGGAAAAATAGCCCGACAGCCCGAGTGAATGCGGGTGGAGGGAGACGCAGTGAGTAGAGAAGCAGTGTCACCCAGTAACTGCAGCGGAGGAAACGCAGCTTCTCCCTCATTGGTCCGTTTATTGGAGCCGCTTCACTCAGCGCGTTTCCTAAAGCGCCACCGCCGCCGCTCAGTATGAATGAGTCGGGAGAGATGCGGAACGTCTGCAGTCCCCCATTTAGGTGACACTCTTCTCCAAAGTGACTTACAATGTTAAGCTACCTGTAATTGTTTAACCATTTATACAGCTGGCTAATTTCACTGGAGCAATTTAGTGTAAGTACTATGCTCAAGGGTACTACAGCTGGAGGTGGGATTTGAACCTACAACTTTCAGGTCCAAAAGCAGTCTCTGTAAACACTACACTTCCAGCCAGCCCTATGTAAATTTACAGTGTAAAAAAACTGCTTTCCTTTTGGTTAAGTCCCATTATTAAGGAACCAATATTTGATAAGTTTAGAGGGTGTCTACAAAATGGCAAAATAACAGCTACTACAAAACAAGTTATTAATATTTCTTTAATTTCTAAATCTGACCTAAACCTTTTTATAGTATTTGAGACCAATAACTCTTCTGACTATTAAATACAAAACTGATAGCATCAGTATATGCAAACAACTAAGTGCTTTGTGTTGTTGTCATTGAAATGCAGTCTGGTTTCACGAATGGTCATCAATTCAACATATACAGGGTACGATGTTACATTCCGTACGCTTCTATCAAAGACTGTACATTAGGCCCAGTTCCACTGACCTCGCCACCCTGCACATGAATCCCCAGAGAAAACATCAGGCAATACCATAATAAATCTCTACAACTCAGCGCTAAGAGGCTCAATCTCCTTCCCAAACACCATATTGACACACACATTTTCATAACCGCTTGTCCCATACAGTGTCGCGGGGAACCGGAGCCTACCCGGCAACACAGGGCGTAAGGCCAGAGGGGGAGGGGACACACCCAGGACAGGACGCCAGTCCGTCACAAGGCACCCCACACGGGACTCAAACCCCAGACCCACCGGAGAACAAGACTGTGGTCCAACCCACTGCGCCACCGCATTGACCTACAGGGTATTTCACTGAGATTATCAAGTGGCCACCCCCCCTCTTTCCTTGGTGTTTTGAGTTAGGCCCACGACATCTCAGGACTGCTCAACAGTGAAGTGTGGTGTCCCAGACCCACCAGCTCCACACATGTCAGATGCCCTCCACCCACAGCAGATGCACAAGTTATACAAACAATTACCAAAACTCAAAGCATCCTGACTAAAACCCACACAACACCTCCCTATGTACTACCAATAAGCTTCCGCCCGCTGCAAGGCACCTCCAGCCTACTTTGCCGAAACATTACTAACTGCCTTCCAACTTACAGCTCCAACTAACCTGCTCTCTGCTCATCCAACATTTCATTTCAAAAACATTTTCATGGTCAACTAAAACAAAACACAATAAATCTTTAACTCGGGGGAAATTTAAGCACAGTCATGTGGGAACTGTAACAAATGTTTTGTGGCATTGCAGATATCAGCCACAGTCTGATGGACTGTGAATCCATCTGCCTCACAAATGTTTGCGCCACCCTAGCTGGTATTTTGCCATCTTGCTGATGTTTGTTACAGGACAGCAGATAGTGGGAAATCAATCTCACTGACCCCACCTTTGTTCTGCCGCTCAGAATTCTGAAAAGGTGGCTGAAAATTTACTGCTGAAAATTTAAACTTCTTACATGTTCAGTACCAGAACTCTAATAACAACTTTGTCATTACTTATTTAATACTTATATTGGGCTGTAGAAACATAGAGAGATTGAGCAGTAAATATATACACTATTAAAAAATAAAAGAGAAGGGAACAGCACGTGAAACTGATCTAGAAGTGGAAATTCTCTGTACATTGTGTGGCCTTTAGCACCATCTACTGTAAATATATGTAAGAGTCAACATTGTGCCCATTTTCAGTTTTCACATAATTTGCCATGACCTGGACTCTTGTCCTACTAAAACCGGGGCTCAGAAAAGGTTCACTGGACAGCACAGCAATACAGCATAGGGGACCGTACATACGCATGCGTAACGACAATTCAGAGACACCAGTACACAGGAACAACATGGCTTTGGAATATTAGAGGAGAATCACACAAACACGGGAAAGAACATTCCATCTAATATTAGTTATTAGACTACGGTACACAACAGTACTATATATATATAGTACTTTGCAAAACTCTTCACCAAAATATTTCTCTGCATTTTTTTTAAAATCTTCTGCATTAGTGTGTCAATAGCAAAGAGCATTTATTAAATTTCCAGACATTATTTTGCATACAGTGAAAAATTATAGTGAGATATTTGTATACTAGGGGGTGTGGTGGCGCAGTGGGTTGGGCCGCAGTCCTGCTGTCTGGTGGGTCTGGGGTTCGAGTCCCGCTTGGGGTGCCTTGCGGCGGACTGGCGTCCCGTCCTGGGTGTGTCCTCCTCCCCTTCCGGCCTTACGCCCTGTGTTCCCAGATAGGCTCCGGTTCCCCGTGACCCCGTATGAGACAAGCGGTTCTGAAAGTGTGTGTGTGTGTGTGTGTGTGTGTGTGTGTGTGTGTGTGTGTATTTGTATACTGTTAAAGAAAGGAAGTAACATAGTAACAGACCACTTTCCAGGAAAAAGTGCAGCCTTAACTGAGGTCTTTGTAGGCATATAGCTGAGTACACGACTAAACAAATATAACAGGTGCTAATGATCAATGACATGATGTTCAGATTGAACCAAACTGATTAAGTGAAACAAACAGCTGTGCAGAGGGAATAAAAGTGGACGAGGGACAACCATAATAAACAGGTGAGGTTTTGGACAATGTGGCAGTTTAACCTTCAAATCTTACACCGTCGCAAGAATGAGCAGAACAAGACACAAGGTGGTTATCCTGCATTAGCAAAGTCTGTCTCAAGCAGAAATTTTGTGGCAGACAGGTGTTTCCAGATGTGCTGAGTTGAGGATGAGAAACACAGTTGTCAGCCATGGAAAATGAGTGCAGCAGGTGAGAGACATCAAACTTACTTCCCTTCAAAATCAGATGTCCAGCAATGCTATCAGCTCAGGACTGGCAGAAAATACTGGGACCGTGGTACACCCATCTACAGTCCAGAGAAGTCTCTTCAGAAGTGGTCTTCGTGGAAGAGTTGTGACCACAAAGTCATTCCTCCAAGTTGTAAACAAAGCCAAGTGACTCACCTACATATGAAAACACAAGGACTGGGGTACAGAATAAGGACAGCAGGTGCCCTGGACCGATGAATGAAAATGTGAAATTCTTGGCTCTAACAGAAGGCTGGAGAGTGCTACATGGATGAGTGTCTGCAGGCAATAGTGAAGCACGGTGGAGGTTCATTGCAGGCAAAATTAATAGCTCCCTCAGTGTTGAAAAAAGCAGGCAGATTCCGATCCATCACGCAATATCATCTGATCAGTCCCAGATTCATTCTGCAGCATGACATTAACCCCAAACACATGGCTAAAGTCATAAAGAGCAAAGAATCCTGCAACAGATGGAATGACCCCACAGAGCCTTGCTTGTTGAGCCGGTCTGGGATTACATGCAGAGACAGAAGCAAATGAGACAGCACAAGTCTGCAGAAAAACTGTGGCAGGTTATACAAAATGCCTCCAACAACCTACCAGCCAAGCAATTTAGAAAAAACTGCATGCAAGTGTACCTAGTAGGATTGATGCTGTTTTAAGGCAAAGGGTGGTCACACCAAATATGGATTTGACTTAAGTTTTTTCCTTCTGTTTACTGCACTTTCCAGGAAGTTCACTGGCATTATTTTTGGAAGCATCCTCACTTAACAGCATTTTTTTTTTTCTTCCCCCCAGAAGTCCCTAAAACTTCTGCACAGTACTATGCATGTGTATATAATCTACAGTAGAGAAAGTCCTGCCAAGGGCTTTAGATGACCTAACTAGCAGGGTAAGTGCTAGCTTTGTTTTTACACAGAAGGTCACATCATTAATTCACTCATTCACTTTCATTAACTGCTTGTCTTGGTCAGGGTCACAGCAGTCCAGAGTCTATCCTGGAATCACAGGGCACAAAGCAAGGGTGTTACCCCAGTCCATCAGAGGCTAGCCATACACGCAACTGGCAATTAACAAAGTCCAGGTCACCTGAACTGCATGTCTTTGGACAGTGGGAGGAACCCAGAGGAAACCCACACAGAGAGAACATGGAGACTCCATACAATCTGAGCTGGATTTGAAGCTGTGACTGAACAGCACAGGTGCTGCGAGGTGGCAGTCCTACCTGTGCCACTGTGCTCCACAGTATTATTAATTGTAAATTAATACACAAGTTAATAATTATAAAACTGTCATTGTGCATTGTACCATACATTGATACTGTACATAGTCATACTAGCTTGTTTTTGTTTGTCTGGTTTTAACTGTATATTTTGTCAAGAACAATGAAATTGTATACATTTTAAGTGCACATTATAAAATGTGTGATTAATAAAAACAAGGGGGCTGGGTGGGGCAGTGGGTTGGACCTTATCCTGCTCTCCGGTGGGTCCACGGTTCAAGTCCAGCTTGGGGTGCCTTGCGATGGACTGGCGTACCATCCTGGGTGTGTCCCCTTCCCCTCCAGCCTCACGCCCCTTGTTGCCGGGTTAGGCTCCGGCTCCCCGTGACCCCGTATGGGACAAGCAGTTCAGACAACGTGTGTGATTAATAAAAATGGTCTGACTGCTTCTGCTACAGATGTATGTAAAACTGCTGAGTTTGCCTATATGGAGCAATGTCTTTGTGTCTCTCTTTCCTATGTACAATAAAAAACCTAGAAATGTTTCTTTGGGGGGGGCGCGGTGGCGCAGTGGGTTGAACCGGGTCTTGCTCTCCGGTGGGTCTGGGGTTCAAGTCCCGTTTGGGGTGCCTTGTGACAGACTGGCATCCTGTCCTGGGTGTGTCCCCTCCCCCTCCGGCCTTACGCCCTGTGTTTCCGGGTAGGCTCCGGTTCCCCATGACCCCATATGGGACAAGCGGTTCTGGAAATGTGTGTGTGTGTGTGTGTGTGTGTTTCTTTGGGGCCTCCAGCTCAGTCTTTCCATGCAGTCCATACATCTGTCAGAAGGATATCATTCTCAGTTTTTCTTATAACAAAGCACACCTTATTAACAGTGAATATACTTGTGCTGTAAAGAAGCCTCATTAACTTTGAAACACCACATACTTTTCCCACCTTCTCAATCTGATACCTTCTGCACCTTTCCCAGAATGGAAGAGGGAACTGATGGACAGTTTGCTTCAGTATTACTGTACTTACCAGCTGAAGAAATACTGTTAGGTTAAATATGTTAAGCACCAAATTCCTTTTTTCACACCTCTTGAGTTTATAACAAAGAGTGGATTGTACTTATTTATAGCTATTTTTGTTGTCTTTTCTCTCCGCACATTCCTGGTGACTGAGAATCACAGGACTGAGAAGTATGACCACCATGCATGCCCATGACTGCTGAGACCTTGAGACAGCTTTTTATTCACTCGTTTTGAATAATCACTTGTTTATGTCAGGGCTGCAGTTGTCCACAGCCTCTACTGGAAGTACTGGGCACAAGGCAAGTCATGGTACACCCTGGATGGGACACCAGTCCATCACACACTACAGGAAATTTTCTCTTGGGTGAGGGTATCTGATGAAGACCTGAAACATCCAGTAATCCCAGGTGTTTCCTAGTAATCCCAGTCAGGACCTATTTTACAATCACTGGGGACAAAGCTAAAACAGAGTACACTCTGGATATAACATCTATTCATCACAAAGTAGCCCTGCAGACACACCCAATTACCCAGTCACACTCTATGTGAAGGTCACCTGAGCTGCATGTCTTCAGAATGTGGGAGGAAACCCATCCAGACACAGGGAGAACATGCAAACTCCACAAAGACTGAGCCAGATATGAACCTACACCCAAGCAGCTCAATACCTGTGAGACAGCAGCACTACTCACACACACACACACACACACCGTCTGAACCTCCTGTCCCATATGGGGTCACGGGGAGCCGGAGCCAAACCCAGCATAAGGCTGGAGGGGGAGGGGACACACCCAGGACGGGATGCCAGTCCATCGCAAGGCATCCCAAGCAGGACTTGAACCCCAGAACCACCGGAGAGCAGGATGGGGTCCAACCCACTGCGCCACCACACTCCCCTCACTAATACTGAATACTGAAAAATTAGTCACTAAATATATGAAAAGTCAGAATTTTTTTTTCTGGAATATATAAATGGGCACAGTGGGTTGGACCAGGTCCTACTCTCCGGTGGGTCTGGGGTTCAAGTCCCACTTGGGGTACCTTGTGACAGACTGGTGTCCCATCCTGGGTGTGTCCCCTCCTCCTCCAGCCTTACGCCCTGTGTTGCTGGGTTAGGCTCCGGCTCCCCGCAACCCCGTAAGGGACAAGTGGTTCAGACAGTGTGTGTGTGTGTGTGTGTGTGTGTGTGTGTGTGTGTGTGTGTGTGTGAGACAGAGAATATGCAAATGTATTCATACTTTACTCACACGAAAAACCATTTGTCTTCAATATCATTCAAGTGTGAAATTTATTAAGATAATATTAATTTATCTCTCTGTTAGGGCACTGTTTACAATCTTTGATGGTTTTGGTTGTACAATCACAACAAAAAAAAATATTGGTACCTCACAGCTTTTGCAAACTATTTTTTTCTAAAAGAAGTGGGAACTGTCTAAAGTATTGGTCTCTACAATTCTATATTTCACTGTTGATATTAGAAAGCCTCTGTTCTTGACTCAGAATCTAATATATATCTTAAAATTATAAAATAAAAAGAAATGGCCTTGACAGAATTATTGACACCTCCAGACTGAATATTTGCCACCCAAGCCTGTGGCAAAAACAGCTGCACCCAGGCCCTTCCTACAGGATCAGATGAGCTTCCTACAACTGTGCACTGGCATTTTGGCCAATTTTTCTTGTGCAAACTGCTCCAAACCTCCTGCATCTGAGAGTTTTCTTCTCCCAACTGCTGTTTACAGATCTCTGCTCTGAATTTTCACCGCGATTTAGATCTGGATGCATTCCCTTATTCTGAACAGTCCAGCATTCTGAGTCTTTAACAGATGTACTGTAATGTTAAACCTGAAATGAAAAATTGTAGAGA
Organism: Scleropages formosus; assembly: GCF_900964775.1. Classification (NCBI taxonomy): domain Eukaryota; kingdom Metazoa; phylum Chordata; class Actinopteri; order Osteoglossiformes; family Osteoglossidae; genus Scleropages; species Scleropages formosus. The sequence continues at coordinate 14,661,420 of NC_041823.1, read as the reverse complement.
CTAAATAATTTGATTAACTTCAACTTATTTTTAGAGAAAACGGAGTAATTTTGGAAAAGTGTAAGGGTGTCGTTCCTAATGTTCACCCGCAGGGGGCGCGTTTTCACATTGTTGTTCCTAAAGCCGCAATTTTTCTCTGTCATTCACGTACACAACGGATTTTAACGTGTATTTCTGTGCCTGTAACATGAGCTATGTCTTTGTATATAATTAAATCATTTATTGATCAGCTATTGGGCAAACACGGTACTTTTAATATACCGGCTATATGAGATATACTGTACAGTGATACGCCGAGAAGAGAGGGAAAAATAGCCCGACAGCCCGACTGGCTGTGGGCGGAGGGAGACGCAGTGAGTAGAGAAGCCGTGTTACCCAGTAACTGCAGCGGAGGAAACGCAGCTTCTCCCTCATTGGTCCGTTTACTGGAGCCGCTTCACTCAGCGCGATTCCTAAAGCGCTGCTGCCGCCGCTCAGTAGTCACTAGTGAGTCGGGAGAGATTCGGTCGGAAGCTGAAGGGTCGGTCTGTGGTCTCCAGTTCGCGATGAGCTTCTGTGTGTTTGTCGCTCTGCTCTTCGGGGCTCTTTGCGTCTGTTCGCGCGTTCAGGGTAAGAAAAGTGTCTCCATTAACCCTGACTGTATATCATATGAGTATATATAGCCGCCAACGCCGGCGGTGCAATGATGAGGAGTTGTTCCAAGACAAGTATCAGAGCTTAAGTCCTGGGTATGTTGTTATTTGTTTTGGTTGTGTATTATTGATAACTTTACCAAATAAAGTTTTAATTTAAAAAAAAAAAAAAACTTTAACGAAATAAAAACAAATGTAGTTGAGCTGCTGTTATAATTTTCTGTGCAGACACAGGAGAAACGTGAACGTACAGTATTTTATATTTATTTATAATAGCCGAATAACGAATGCATATTTTACGATTTTCTGTAGCCCATATAGATATAAATGTTGTTGCCTGTCAGACCGGTGACGTTGACCCTGAGGATGAACTAGAGCTGGATGGAGATGAGATGTTGCACTTGGATTTTAAAACAAAAGAACTGGTGTTCACAATGCCTGAGTTTGCCGGAAGGTGGAGGGCTGAAGGTTGGGCTCAGCAGGCACTGGCGAACCAGCAGGTTTGTAAGAACAACCTGGATTTGAATGCTCAAGCTGAACAGTACCCACCTGAAGAGATCGGTAAGATATTTCTCGTACCTTTCACACAACTACTACACACCTAACCCACACAGCTGTATACTACTTACGACTATTCTTAAATGAAAATTTTGAAGGACATTGGTGTACACTTCCCTTCAAGTATGGGAACAAAAGCTGCAGACTGGTGATTTTCCACTCTGTACATGGAATTTGTAGAACAAATCATTCATTACTGATGTAAAATGATGGTACTTTTTGCAAATACTTAAAATGTTTTTGTTTCCTGTCCTGGTCATTTAAGTGATCATTAGTATTTGGAAAGTTGAAGTAAATGAGGAAAAAAGAAAAAGTGAAATTAATATGAAGGTGTTTCCCCATAACAACAGAAAGCCCTGGTCCTGCTGATCAGTGTTTTCATCTCTCCTGATACTTTGTCAGGTTTTTACCTGCAGCCTCCTCACCTCACTGTACTGATGTCTTGTGTGTGGTCCTTAACCGCTCTGGTGTTTTCTGCTGTTTTGTATTACATCCTTTAGATAAATGTTTAAGTTGGTGTCATCTCTTATTTTTTTTTTTTCCCAGAACTTTTGTGGCTAACTGCAGAATTTCATACCACATTCTGATCTGGTTTGTCTTTACTGCTGATTTCAGACTTAACCTTACCGTACAGTCTCTGAATTTTCTATGTTCAGATTGCAGAATGAGATATTTAGGGACACAAAAATGCTATTTGTGTATGATGGTAAAATATGTATAAATATACTTACAAGTAGAAGGGAACATTGTCTAATTATGTCATTTATTTTATTTGTAATCTGCTAAATAGTTCAAATTTACTAAATTCACATGCTCTCAATAAAATTAATCTGATTCAAGTAGTGTTTAGTTAAGAATTAGTGCAATACTATTGCATGAAGTGAACTTTAAGCAAAGACCCAACATGGACAATCAGAAAATGTTTTAATCAGTTTCTTGTATAATACTAATGAAAGGTATTCAAAGTCTGGAAAAAGACTGAGAAATTTTCATTGCTTATGAACACACTGTTGGTCTGTTACTGCTTGATCCTCTTGAGTTTCCTTCTGACAGCACCAAGACTGTCTCAAACTATTCATCCAAAATCAGTAGGCTCTGTTCAAAAGAAAATTGGCGAGGGACACACAGAAATTGTGGCAAAAGCAGCTTTGTGTGTAGGGAAAGGTTGGCTGAGAAAGGAACAGATTGAGCCTGGAACAAAGCATGATCCACTTTGATGATTTCAAAGTGGACAGGACAATGATTCCAAGAAAAAAGCAAAAAGAAGCTGGTTAAAGCTTCTTCAGTGGCCCAGCTAAGGCCCAGTACTGAATCCAGGAGAAAATCTGTGGCTAGCCTTGAAGACTACAGTTCACATATAAAGAGCCAGCATCAAAGATCTTGTGCTACTTTGCCATGAACAAATGACAAAAACAGCAGCACAGGCAAAACCTGGAAAACAATAAGTTGGAGCTCATGCAACAGGGCAGCAAATTGTATGCTGGTCAGGCCTGTTGTCTTTGGGTCTCAAGCTTGCTGGTTTTGGGGGTGCAGTGGTGAGCAGGCTTGGTTGGGTCCTGCTGTTTGTTGCATCTGGAGTTCAAGTCTTGCTTGGGGTGCCTTGTGACGGACTGATGTCCTGTTCCGAGTGTGTCTCCTCCTCCTCCTCCAGCCTTGCGCCCTGTGCTGCCGAGTTAGGTTCTGGTTCGCTGCGACCCCGCTTGGGACAAGCGGTTTCAGTCAGTGCGTGTGTATGCTTGCTGGTTTTAATCTCATCTGCTGCTGTGTAAAGTACTCTTGAGCACATTTAGGGTATGTACTTTGTTCAAGTCAAAATTGCCCAGCTGTATAAATAGGTGAATAGTTGTCAGTAGCTTAACATTGTAAGTTACTTTGGGGGGAAAAAAACATTACCTAAATGAATGCATGTAATGCTGAATTTGATTACTTTTACTGTCAAAACATACACACAAAATGTCTACAACAGCTTGTGGCAAATCGGAACCTAACCCAGCAACACAGAGCACAAGGCTGGAGGGGGAGGGGACACACCGAGGACAGGACGCTAGTCCATTGCAAGGCACTCCAAGCAGGGCTTGAACCCCAGACCCACCACAAAGCAGGCGCTGGCCAAATCTGCTGCTCGACGGCACCACTGCACCCCCTCCAGTCAAAACGGATAGTCAAAATATACTATGGATGCATTTCACATTGAAAAATTGACTACATAATAGTTATATGAATCTATGGATTTTTTTTTTTGTTTGATATTCCATAAACTTTTCTTCATAAAGCAGCTAAAAGACAATATATTTATTGAAGAAGATCTTTTATATACCTTCTCCTGAGCTGCTTTTCTTTGTAGCCTGTTCTGTTTTAAAAGAGAAGCATATGGCAATGTTAGCTTATGGTTATTACCCATATCCCTCAGTTTGTTTTGAAATGGAACTCTCTTAAAAGCTGGACTGATGGGCTGTTGAACAGAGATGTAGAGAAATTTGTTTAAAGTGCATGCATATCAATGATTTTAAGGTGTGGCATGAGGGGGCAGTGGATAGCACTGGTGTGTCAGAATGCCTGGACTGTATGGACAATGGACATAGACTTGAATCCAGCTTCATCTGTGTGGAGTTTGCATGTTTGCCTGGGTTTCATCCAGTTCCATCCCACAGTGTAAACCTGTGCTTCAGATTAACTGCAGTGGGCTGTGTGGGGTGAGGTGGGGGGGGTGAACGAGTCACACGGACAATCACAGTTGCATGGAATATATTCCTTTTAATGTGCAATACGTGTTAACACGGAAGAGTCTCTGCAGAGAGTCTCTCAGCAAAGCATACAGCAGTTACTTATACACCTGTTGTGCCGCTTTCTCGGGCTCGTTCTTCTCTGGGGATTTTCCAAGCCTGTAAACGTTATTCTGTTTTCTGCACTTGACGCAAACGTGTTGTCTGTTTTGTCTTCAACCTTCAGTCACCGTGCCCTGTTTCAGTGTCTACTTGCGTATGAGAGCATCAACATAGCAGTTTTCTCACCCAGTCTGTTAGTTTCTGCTCCTTGATACAGCTTGCAGCATTACATCTTTCAGTTATTTTCCATAAGCACCTACCTTACTGGATATTGAATAGTTATTTGCTTTTAGCACTAATGTCTAATATTAAAATTTCTCTCACACCCCCCCCCAACATAGTTCATAGCACTGTGTTACTCTGATTCTGAGGGTATTTGGGTTTGACATCGGGATTATCAAACAATGATTTGAAATCAACAAACACGGAAAGTAGCATGGCTAACTGGCGGATAATCATTTTCATGAGTACAGAGCGTAACATGGAAAAACAACAGATTTAGCAATAGCAGGCAGAAAACGCTCCCTCTGAGTCCACACCAGCCAGGCTGTCGAAACCGATGCCAGGATTGAGTGTTCGAATGCATTATTAGACTTTGTCCTATAACAGTGGGTCAGGGCACCGTCGACAGTGGGAGAGATGAGTTCAGGAATCAATCCCTTCAACTTTTACCACGTGTGGTGTAGTCAACAGCACTTGATAAGGTCTGTGCCACCGAGGTTGGTTCAGATATTTCCTTCGTAGATCACAGAGCAGGACCCAGTCACCCGTACGGAGCCGCACCTTTGGATCTGGATTGTCGGTCTGCCAACATGCTTGCACTTGGTGATGGACCTTTGTCAGTGCTGCTTTCAGACCTGTAAGATAGGAGAGCAGCTCACAATCCACAGTTTCAAGTGTAACCCTTCCACTTGGCATTGGGGCTGGCATTGGTGTTCCGGTCAGAACCTCAAAAGGGGATACGCCCAACTGTCTGTGCTGTAGCTTTTCGACTTGGGAATGCCTCCAACCATTGTGAAAAAACATCAACAACCAGACAATACTTATAGCCTTTAGAGGGAGTTAACTCATTGTAATCCATCTGTAAATGTTTGAAAGGTCCCTCAGGCTGCGGTGTATGAGAGCCTGGCACAGGCATCCCTTTTCTTATATTGTGTTTAAGACAAAGAAAACGTGTCTGATAGAAAGCCAATGTATAGGTGGAAAACTGAGATACCATCACAACCATTGTGTCCCGTGAAGTGTGATCAAGCCCATGAGCCAGCTTTGCAATGCCTGGAAAAGTGCTGTGGGGGGGAGGAAGGGCTTGTTAGTTGTTGTGGAATGGAACAGGCCTGTGTCATCCCATTTTGCTCCTCGACGGACCCAGGACTGGCTTTCTTTTTCAGTCACACCTGTTTGTAAGAGAGATGGGTCATTAGTCAGAAAGTTATCGGCTGCAGCCTGCACCATCAAAGGGATTGCAAAGCTGATTCGTTTCCCCTGCTGACAGGGTCTGTGTTGCGAGTGTGTGCCTGACGTTTTACTACTGCTATTTCCTGAGGTAGCATGAGTGCTTCGAGCAGCTGTATGATGAGTCTGTGGTGTTGGATGGGCTTTCCTGTGCTCGTGAGGAAACCTTGTTGTTTCCACAATGTTCCGTGGTCATGACAAACCCCAAAGGCATAGTGTAAGTCAGTAAAAACCGTGACTTGTTTCCCCTTTGACAAAGCACAGGCTCTCAGAGCGAATAGTTCTGCCGCTTGTGTGGACAATCCAGTCAGGAGACGAGCTGGGAGGTACGTGCCTGCGTCAATATAGCAGTCACTGAGTGTGGCGCTCTGACAGTCAAGGGATTCATCTGCACAGGACAACACTACCTCGGTGGTGGCTGCCACTGCGCGTAGACAGGCCGGCAGGGCAACAGCAACAGAATCGAGACGTTTGGAATAATATGCAATGGGCCGCTGTCGGTCACCATGCTTTTGGGTCAGGATAGCAGTCATGAATCCTTGCCATTCTGCCACGTAAAGAACAAACATCTTATTGTAGTCAGGGATGCTCAAAGCCGGGGCTATGGTCAGGGCCTGTTTCAGATCAGTCAAAGCACCCTCACCTTCTGTCCATGTCAGTCAGTTCATCAGAACTAAGTCCTTCCCATGTATCATGTCCTGTATTGGTTGTGAATGCTGTGCTTTCCTGTTCAATGTGTACTCTCTTCAGGCTGAACTTTTGGAGTAGTCTGGGCTGCCAAGATCATGAATTGGACAGGAACTTAAGGATAGTGACTGAGTGATGAATTCCAGATTTAGTTAGCTCTTTGTTTTAAATGCTTTTTTCCAGAGCATTTTTGAGATACTGTTCTGTATTGGATGTTTGTATTGTCTCAGCAACATAAACATAGCTGAAACCCATGTTTAAATGCTGTCTTAGTTTAGACTATTAATTACAAATATTGATGATTTGCATTTGGAAACCCAGAAGATGGCTCTGTGCAACTAAAGTACATATGAGGGAAAACAAGGACTTAAGAACTGTGTTTCTGTAATGACTGTTTGACATTGCAGATCTTCCTCAAGTCACAGTCTATCCCAGAGATGAAGTTTCAGTGGGAGGAAGCAACACATTGATCTGCTTTGTGAACAACTTCTTCCCACCACCTGTGAAAGTGAAGTGGACTAAGAATGAGGTGGAGGTGACAGAGGGGGTCACTCTGAGTCGCTACTACCCCAACAAGGATTTCACCTTCACACAGTACTCCACTCTTCCCATCATCCCACAGGACGGGGATGTTTACTCCTGCACTGTAGAGCATAAGGGGCTTTCTGAACCTGAAACCAGGCTCTGGGGTAAGATTAAGTCTATTGGTCAGTCGGGTTCCTTCTGCTCCTACTGGTGAGGATTGCAGTAGGTTAGATAAAATTAGTCAGCTATTTTATAGTTTACATTTGCATTTATGCATTTAGCTGACACTTTTATCCAATGGGAATTACAATGTTGTGTTACCTACAATTATTTCCCCATTTATACAGCTGGGTATTTTCACTGGAGAAATTTAGGGCAAGTACCTTGCTCAAGGGTATTACAGCTGGAGTTGGGAATTGAACCTGAGACCTTTTGTGTCCAAAGGCAGTAGCTCTAACCGCTTTAGTTGAAGAAAATATTTAAATAAACATTCTGCCAAACTCATTGCCGTAAGTATTTGTCACACCCCTGGGAACAAGCAGAGTGGCAGCAACTGCGGTTAGTTGAGGACAGCCGGGATAAAAGGAGCTCTGGGAACGAGTTACAATGCGGATTCTTGCAATCACTCCTGTGGTCTTGCAGTCTCGGCAGCTTCATCGTGTTCGTCGTGTCCTGTTTGGTTTCCCTGTTTCTGGTTATCGACCCTCGCCTGTATTCTATGACCACCGAGTTTTGCTTTGCCCATGTATCGACGTCTGCGCCTCGTACGACCTTCACCTGTCCCTGACCCTGATCATGTTCTGCCCTTCGGATCTTGAGAGAAAGAACAAAACTAACCCGCAATCGGGTCCACTATTTACCTGTCCCCAGCCTGCCCATCTCGCAGCATGACAATATTTTCTATTTCAGGAAAATTGTCATTTGTTTAGTTTTTTATTACATTATCTTTTTATTTTGTTTTTAGGCAATTGCATGCAGAACAAATATGAATAAATAGTTGAATTTTGGAGAGTTAAACTTACAATTTTGGATGGTTATCAAAAATCTTTTTTTAATGTATTCATATTTAATCATATTAGATTCACAGAGACCCTGATTCCATTGGTAGACCTGTAGTTCCCAGACCCAATCCATCTCACTTGGCCTAATTTGTGCTCCCTGGGTCTCCTCACTGCACATGCATAACGTGGAACATTCATTAGGATTTGGAAAGCACATTTCCATTTTATAGCATAGAGCAGTTTATGGAGGTGTCCCTGCAGAGAACCCCACATGTGTAATTGCTAATAATACATCACACTTATGCAGACAAATATGATTAATTTAAGTAAGGATAGATATAACATTTACCTTTACTTACTTAGTTGACACTTTTTTCTGAAGTGATTCATGTTGAGTTTTTAAGATACTTACTATAATTTACCTATATATAGTTCTAGACATTTGTACAAAGCTTTCTTGGGTGGCCTAAACAATTAAAAGTCATGCTTTCTACAAAAGTATTAATGTATTTGTATTCCAGTTTTTTTTGTCTTTTTTCCCAAATCAAATTTGAAGCTTATACAAATTTGTGATCATTATTTCATACGTTTACACTGAATCAAATATTTAAAATTACAGGTTCAGTTCATTCATCCTGAGATAAATCCATAGGGCTTCAGATGTTGATTTTCACTTTTACTTTACTTCACCACACACCAACTAACACACTACAGGCAATGTTACTTTTACATTTGCATTTATGTGAATACATTTAGATTATGTTAAACTCATTTGTGTAGCCATCAGGAGAGAAATTGGGCTAAAAGAGATAAAAAAAAAAAAAAAAAAAACAAGTGTTTGAGACCCTTAAATACTGGAAGAGTTTCAACAGTTCTGAAAGAGAGATAGGGAGTTCGCTCTGCTGCATCAGGGTCAAGACTGAGATCTGATGGTATTTTCATTTTTGACCTTGACAGCCAGGATGCCAGAGGTGGGGGATGACAGCATTCTTGTTGGGGTGTTGAGATTGATCATAACCTGTAGGTGTCATTTGACTGTCTTGTAGGTAGTTTTCAGGAAAGGATGTGAATAGAGTGCTTATGCCACAGTGTTTCCTTTACATTTATTCATTTGGCTGACACTTTTCACCAAAGCAATTTACAATGTTACAATTATTAGGCTAAGTACCTTGCTCAAGGGTATTACAGCTACAGGGGGTGTCAAACCTGTGACCTTTGGGTCCAAAGGCAGCAGGGCTAACCACTACACTACCAGCTGTAGCCTTTATTCATTGTTTACATACCTGCAATGAATTTTACCACCATGGCTCTGTAGTGCAATGCAATGCAATGTCTACAATCGCTCATCCTGAACAGGGTCGTGGCTAGCTGGAGTCTACCCAGCAACACAGGGAACAGAGCCAAAGAAAGGGACACACCCCGGACAGGACACCAGTCTGCCACAAGGCACCCCAAGCACAGCTTGAACTCCAGATTCATTACATAGTAGGCACAGGCCAAACCTACTGTGCCACCATGTGCCCTGACTCTATAGCATCTATGTGAAAATCTGGAAATCTAATACCTGTGGATGTGCTTCACACCAGCTTGCACAGAGAGCAGGAATTCTGGGTTTATTCACATTATTTTAAAAAGTAGCAAGCTAAAAAGCCTTTACTCTAATCGTTTTTAATTCATAAACCATGTTATTCCTCCTTTGTTATAAAAGTGTTTCATAGGCTAATTAAGCTTGAGACAAAATCAGTATCACCTAGAATTTGTGGATACATATGAGAAAATAGCATTATGTACAAAGCAGTTTATCAGTTTATTTTCAAACACCTACACAACCTGTTATAGTTAATTCTTTTGAAGTATGGTCTAAAATCTGGGTGTTTTTCTGTTGCTGTACATTTTACTTATAGCTATAGTGGTAAAAAACGGAGATGTTTAAATTTCTCATTCCCTTTCTGTGTTTATCCTTACAGAGGTTGAAATTCAGGAAGCATCAAACATTGGAAAGACAGTTTATTGTGGAGTTGGACTGACCCTTGGTTTGTTGGGAGTCGGAGTTGGAACCTTCTTTCTCATAAAGGGGAACAACTGCAATTGAAAAAGGTATGTAGCTAAGGGAGGGTCATGGTGCTGCAGTGGGTAGCACTGGTATCTAACTGCTTATAGACTGAGTTTGGACATGGTGTAACCCATTGCAACATGTGGCTCTCTCTGCATTAACATGGGTTTCTTCTCACATTTTAAGGACATGTTTCACAGTGAAATATTGACTCCATATTGCTTGTGTGTGAGGATGGGGGATTGTGGTGTAATGGACTGGAGTCCTACTCAGGATGTACCTTCTTCCCACTACCTGTCCCTGGAATTGCCTCCAGACCACTGCAATTCTGAACTAGACCAGTGGTTATTGGTAAGGAGTGGATGGATATAGTAGTATATGTGAAAGTGCAATTAGAATTCATTAGTTTGGTCATTACTGTATAATTATTAAAGCCAATGAATCTGATACATATGAACAGCATTTTTGATCAGAATCAGAAATCAGAACGAGCTTTATTGCCAAGTATGTTCACACATACAAGGAATTTGTCTTGGTGACAGGAACTTCCACAGCACAGACAGAATGACAGTGACAAGACAGATGAGAAGATAGGATATGTGACTAAGGGATAAAAAATATAGAAAAATATAAAGTACCTAATATACAAAAATAGTCACTAGATACAAATGCAAGGGAGTGTGAGTAAGAGATATGATGTGGTAAATAGATATAACTGTAAATATAAATAGCGTTGTGTATTGCACTGGTTTACTCTCTGGGGGGGATTTAACTGTTCATGAGGTAGATGGCCTGAGGAAAGAAACTTTTCTTGTGCCTGGCTGTCCTGGTGCTCAGTGCTCTGTAGCGCCGGCCAGATGGCAGAGGTTCGAAGAGGGAGTGGCCTGGATGTGAGGGGTCTAGAATGATTTTGCTAGCCCTTTTACTAACTCTGGACGAGTGCAGTTCTTGGAGAGCTGGGGGGGGGGGCACCGCACCGATGACTATTGTAGGGAATGCTTTAAGCTTGCTAAAATAATTGGAGGGGACCGAGTACTGCGCTGCACATGCACCATTTTTTAAAAATATATTTGAGAGTTTTATTTACAGTAATTGCTGTTACTAATATTTTGTATTCATATTTTAAAAGATATACTGTAGTACACCAGGGCATGGTGGAACGGAGGCAGTGACTAGGTGTGAGGCAGTACAGGGTGGAATTGTGAATTTTAGTAGAAACACAAAGCAAACAGGGCAACAAATGTAATCAGACACAAAAAGGAATTTTCATCTGCAGCCACTTCAACATTCAGTCCAGTTACAGCTTCACAGTGTGATTTATTTCTTTCCCAGATCTGTCCCTTTAAATAATATGACTGCATGCGACTATTTTACACAAGTGGGTGTGCCCATAACCCTCTTTGCCATATACAGTATATGTATACACTTTATATACAGATTACATATTATTTTAGTTCCTGGATATATGTTAAGTTTTAAATTTTAATACATTTAAGTGGCGGCGGCGCAGTGGGCTTGGCCGGGTCCTGCTCTCTGGTGGGTCTAGTGTTCGAGTCCTGCTTGGGGTGCCTTGTGATGGACTGGCGTCCTGTCCTGGGTGTGTCCCCTTCCCCTCCAGTCTTGCGCCCTGTATTGCTAGGTTAGGCTCCAGCTTACTGTGACCCAGTTTGGAACAAGTGGTTTCAGACTGTGTGTGTGTGTGTGTGTGTGTGTGTGTGTGTTCATTTAAGTGTTTTGAGGATCATAGCAAATGACACTTTTTTTAATTTCAGGAAAGGCGTATTTACAATTTTATATGTAATACAGATCTTCCTTTCTGTGGATTCTAATAGTTTTACAGAATACCAAAGTTTCATAATAGTACACTCACCATTCATGTAACAGGGTCTTGTACAAAGAGAAATCACTATAATGACTTGTGAAAATGCAGTGAGAAGCATGGGTCAGTGGGTCCCACATCAAGTCTTCTGACAGTGAAGTAAAATTGGTGATTTTTACTTTATACTCAATAAATTTCTATTTTAGATCAAAAGAAAAATATGAGGCAAAAGTGCAGAATTTCAGATGTTATTTCTGGGTATTGTTTTTCACACAGGTCAATCCATGTTGGAATTATGTCATTTTTCATTTTTAGTCCCCCTAATTTCATCTGAATGAAGTGTTGGGTCAAATGGGTAACAGGTGTTTCTAATTGCTCAGGACTTCTGTGTTCCCTTAATTTTGCATGAAAAAGAGCTGTATAGCATTCTGGAGTTTCTTTTACATCTGATATAAAGGTAAAAATGATAGAGACACACACACACACACACACACCTTCAGAACCGCTTGTCCCATACGGGGTCGTGGGGAACTGGAGCCTACTCGGCATAAGGCTGGAGGGGGAGGGGACACACCCAGGATGGGACGCCAGTCCATCGCAAGGCACCCCAAGTGGGACTTGAACCCCAAACCCACCGGAGAGCAGGACCTGGTCCAACCCACTGCGCCACCGCTAAATCAAGATGAAAACCACAGAACTGACTACAATGAAAAAGAAGAAATATAACTTCCATGTGGATACAACAAAAAAAAAAAATTATTTCACTGTCATGGTATTTATGCTTCTCACCATATGTACCCTAATCTCCATTTAACAGGCTTTTAAATTCAGTTTTCCCTGTTGTGCTGTCATTCTACTTTAATAACTGTGCTTTACAAGATCCTAACAAAGTTGCAGTAAACCCCATTATTCTTGGGATTAAATAATGATGATGATAAGAGTTAATTAATGCTAATAAGGCTAAGGTGACTCTGTCCCTAGTCCTTTTCAGGGTTACCATACACCCACATTATGGGCAATTTATAGTAGCCAGTTCCCTTAAACTTCATGTCTTTGGATTGTGGATGGAAACCTAAATGAGGAGTGTGTTCACACTCATAACTGGTGAAATATGACACCCTGGGACTGAGCAAAGGAAAGGTCTGTGAAGTGTATTCTGGTTGATACGGACATGCCCTCTTGTCCCATTCTTGGACTTCATGGCCTTCCTACAGTGTACTATCCACATGCTTTGCAGAGTAACATACATAGTGATTTTGGGGACTTTATATTATAAACTTTTGTGTGCCAAATTATCAAAATGTCTCAGTCCAATCTATGCTGTACAGTGTCTCACAGGATGTCCTGGAAAACCTCAAACTTGCTTTGGAAAAGCAGTTATAGAATGATTATAATGAATAAATAAATGAATGAATAAATGATTAAAAATAACTGAATATATTTCAAAACATCCTCCATGTTAAAAGCCAAATGCATTATAAAGATTAAATACAGTTCCTTATCTTCAGATCAGAAGCATAGTTCATGACTTCTAAGCTTTTTTTAGTTTAGCATATTTCACTAAGTTAAGGTGTATTATTGTAACTTCTTTATGTTCAGTTTGAAATTTTGAATAATTATTCTTTTGTTTTTCTCCAGTTTTCCATGAAGATTGCAGAACAAGAACTGCAAAGGGGGTGCTGTAACAATATCTTTGAGTTGTCATTTATTTTTATTTTAAAGACACAATACATTTTAAGAATTTTCATTTTCATAACAGCTATTAGGATATCATGAATAACAAGTAATCTAAAAACCAAACCTGAAAGATTGTGTTATAAATATAAAGAATGTTTCAACAAAATCATGTGTGAACTTGAATATATTCATAATAATCTGATGATTTTGCATTAACTTCAGTAATGTATTCTTTATAAAAATGTCAGCTTAATTCTTGACTGTAATTAAATGGTTATCAAGTGGTATTTCTTATTTTCATTTTTAGGTGTACTGGTAGGCGTACCATGTTCAGGAATCGAATTATAATTACCACAGCTACATGGCAAGTTGTAGAGTTTGCCACTAATATGCATAATATGTCGGTATAAATCAGGTAACTGAATCTTTTGGTAATTTTTATGAACACCAGTAGAAAAAGAACATTCACATGTGGACAGTTGCTTCCCAGCTTAAGAACCCTTGAGTGACAGACTTCTGAGTGACAAACTTTTTGCTGATACAAACTTTTTAAAGAAGTATTTATTCTACTGCACCATTTCAAATTACTTGCCAAAAGCATCACTCAATGCACGTATCTACACTTCTGAGCCTGTCAGTGGTGTGTTGCCTCTCCAAAAAGAGAATTTACCTCTGGTTCTGTTCTGTTCCCATCAGAAAAACCCTGCTTTTGCCTATACCCTTCAGAGCTGTCTGGGTTGCTGATATTTATTCCTTTAGCAGGTGCTTTTCTCCAAAATGGTGAGAGTTTCAATTCAGTGTAAACAACACTGCATTTCTCCAAAAGACAAAGGTATGGATAGACATGCAGTTCTCTGAATACAGTCACATAGTCCAGTGTGACCATTTTTGCTACCATATGTTACACTATTAGTTGTCTATAGAACTGAAGTGACCTGCTCTGTGTCACTTGTCACACGTCACCAACTATCTTTTAAGTTTTTATGTCAGGACTAACTGTATTGTCAAATGTTGAGCATATTGGATACTAACATTGCAAGTAGATACCCTAGATAACTGTCTATCAAAAAAGAGAGTACAAGAGAAATCAGAGATCTAACAATGTCTGAAGTACTTTTTCCATGTTTTATGTTCCAGGCTCCTGGCAGTTATTCTAGCAAATATACAGAATCTATAACTCTTTATGTTTGTCTTCTGTGCAAAAGACAAGAAAACATTTTTTGAAGATATTTGATTTTGGGCAAATACACAGTGGTTATTCTTGTACTTTTGGCTTTGCCTTAGAACCTAATAAAGATCCTAAATAAGTACAGGCTGTCCCCAGGTTACGAACATCCGATTTAAGTACAACCCGTATTTACAAACCACCCCTTTACTGACCGGAACTAAAAAAAAAAATGTCACCCTTAAGTAACAATCAAATGAAAACTTCATAATTAAGCCTGTTAAAAATTCAAATTACATACAATAGTTCTAATAACTGGTGGTACTTTGCGACGCTCATCAAAACATTGTGCATGTAGCACTTCGTCGGCTCGTGGGTGAGCCGCGTGAGCCCAAGGTTGAAGGTAGGAGAAAGACTTCCTTCTTTTCAGTTGAGCCATGTTGCTGTTAAGTGTCTTGTGTGTGTTACTGTCTTTGGCTTTCATTTTTTTGCTTTTACCGTCCTAATCATGGCACTAAAGTGTAAATATGATGCAAGTGATGGTGATGCATCCAAGAAAAGGAAAACGATCATGATTGAAACTAAAGTGTAAATAATAAAGTGTAAGGTGAAACACCAATGAACACTGGAAAAGCGAATATTAAAGTTTCTTTAATGTTTTACGCGCACACATGGTCACTCTCTGTTATAAATACTGTAGTTGTCACGACCACGCCCACACCTGAACCAGCAGCTTCAGTCAGATCACTCAGCTATAAAAGACACTTCTTCTCAGTTGCGGAATCTCACTCGATACAACCCTCTGCGTTCTAAAACCTACCTCGCTTTGCTCTTCCAAGTCCTGTCCCTCACCATCCCCCAGACCTGTTCCACTTCTCTTTAATAACGACCGCCCGTCTTGTCCCTCGACCACGAGAACACATCTAGTCCTTTGATCCTGAATAAATAATCATGCAGTTGGGTCCAGCCTTCTCCGTGTCCTCTGTTAATCGCCACAGTAACATTTATTATTTATCACTCCCTCTTTCTATGTCTCTATTATTATACTGTAATTACATTTATAATTATTACATAATTTTATTGTATTCTTCTTCTTCTTCTTCTTCTTATTATTATTATTATTAGCGTGGAAAGCGAGCTGGCGCGCTAGTCAAGCTCCGAAAGCGCGGCTTCAGAACCGCGCTGTATCCATCTGGCGAATCTCCGCTCCCTACCCAACAAAATGGACGAACTTCTCCTCCTGTCCCAAAAAAACAAGAACTTCTTAAACTCTGCCGCTATGCATTTAACGGAAACTTGGCTGAATGAAGCCATCCCGGACAGCGCGCTACATCTGCCGGGCTTCCAGCTGTTCAGAGCGGATCGCGATGCGGAATCAGCGGGGAAATCACGTGGCGGTGGGACACGCTTCTACATCAACGAAAGGTGGTGTACAGATGTGACAGCGTTGAAGAAGATGTGCTGTCCCGACCTAGAAGCGCTCTTTATCAACTTCAAGCCTTTCTGTTCGCCGCGGGAGTTTTCCTCGTTCATCCTCGTAAATTTTTACATTCCACCGCAAGCGTGTGTGAACGCAGCGCTGCAACAGCTGGGCGACCAGATCACAGACATAGAGCAACAACACCCGGACTCTGTTGAATCATTCTCAGGGACTTTAATAAAGCAAATCTCTCCCGTCAGCTGCCAAAATATAGACAACACATTACATGTCCTACCAGAGACAGTAATATACTGGACGACTGCTACACCACAATAAAGGATGCATTTAACTCTGTCCCACGGGCAGCTTTGGGGCTCTCTGATCACTGCTTGGTTCATCTTATACCGACCTACAGGCAGAAACTGAAATCAGCTAAACCTGTAATAAGGACTGTTAAAAGATGGACTGAGGAAGCAGAACAGGACTTACAAGCCTGCTTCGAGTGCACCGATTGGAGTGTTTTTGAGGCTGCTGCTACCAATTTGGACGAGCTAACAGACTCTGTAACGTCTTATATCAGTTTCTGCGAGGATATGTGCAACCCTACCAGGACTCGTTTAACATACAACAATGACAAACCGTGGTTCACTGCAAAACTCAGACAGCTTCGTCAGGCCAAAGAAGACGCCTACAAGAACGGGGACGGAGTCTTGTATAAACAGGCCAAAAACACACTAGCAAAGGAGATCAGAGTGGCTAAGAGAAACTACTCTGAAAAGCTGAAAAAACAGTTTTCAGCCAACGACCCAGCATCAGTGTGGAAAGGCCTGAAAGACATCACCAATTACAAGACACCATCCCCCAGCACCATGTCAACTCAACAACTGGCTGACGATTTGAATGAGTTTTATTGCAGGTTTGAAAAACCCTGCCTCACACCCCACACCCTTCTCTCCATGCATCGATTAACACCTCCAGTAACCCCCACCTTCCCCCCTCCTGCACTTTTGATCTGTGAAGAGGAGGTGTGTCAGGTCTTCCGCAAACAGAAGACAAGGAAAGGACCAGGCCCAGACGGTGTCTCACCGGCCTGCCTAAAAACCTGTGCTGACCAGCTAGCCCCTATCTTCACAAAGATCTTCAACAGATCACTGGAGATGTGCGAAGTTCCTTCCTGCTTCAAATGCTCCACCATCATCCCCATTCCAAAGAAACCCAAAATCACAGGACTTAATGACTACAGACCTGTCGCCTTAACATCTGTGGTCATGAAGGCATTTGAAAGACTGGTGTTGGACTACCTGAAGGACATCACTGGACCCTTGCTGGACCCTCTGCAGTTTGCTTATCGAGCAAACAGGTCTGTGGATGATGCAGTCAACATGGGACTGCACTACATCCTGCAACATCTGGACAAATCAGGGACTTATGCGAGAATCCTGTTCGTGGACTTCAGCTCAACCTTCAACACCATCATCCCACACCTCCTCCTGTCCAAATTAACCCAACTCTCTGTGCCCACCTCCATCTGTCAGTGGATCACCAACTTCCTGACGGACAGGCAGCAGCTAGTGAGGCTGGGAAAATTCTCATCCAACACTCACACAATCAGTACTGGAGCCCCCCAGGGATGTGTGCTCTCCCCACTGCTTTTCTCCCTGTACACCAACGACTGCACCGCAAAAGACCCCTCTGTCAAACTCCTGAAGTTTGCAGACGACACCACACTCATCGGCCTCATTCGGGATGGTGACGAGTCTGCTTACAGACAGGAGGTTAAAGAGCTGGCTGTCTGGTGCAGTCATAACAACCTGGAACTGAACACGCTCAAAACAGTGGAGATGATCGTAGACTTCAAGAGAAACACCTCAGCATTATCCCCACTCACCATCATGAACAGCACTGTGACAGCAGTGGAGTCATTCAGGTTCCTGGGCACCACCATCTCACAGGACCTGAAGTGGGAGCCCCACATAGACTCCATCGTGAAGAAGGCCCAGCAGAGGTTGTACTTCCTTCACCAGCTGAGGAAATTCAACCTGCCACAGGAGCTACTGATGCAATTCTACTCCACAGTCATCCAGTCTGTCCTCTGCACCTCTATAACTGTCTGGTTTTGCTCAGCTACAAAATCAGATCTCAGAAGATTACAGGCACCCCCCCCACCACTCTCCAAGAATTGTACTCGTTCAGAGTGAGAAAAAGGGCTGGCAAAATCATCCTAGACCCTTCGCACCCAGGTCACTTCCTCTTTGAACATTTGCCGTCTGGTTGGCGCTACAGGGCATTGAGCACCAGGACAGCCAAGCACAAGAAAAGTTTCTTTCCTCAGGCCATCTACCTCATGAACAGCTAAATGCCCCCTAGGAAGTAAACTGGTGCAATAAACAATGCTATTTATATTTATTTTTCACATCATATCTGTTATTTACTTTCCCTTGCATTGTATATAACACACCTGTACAAACATGTCTAGTGTCTATTTTGTATATCGTCTACTTTATACTTTCTCTCTCTCTCTCTCTCTCTATATATATATATATATATATATATATATATATATATGTATAGTCTTTTATTAGCCCACTCTACTTTTGTTATCTGTGTCTTGTCACTGTCATTCTGTCTGTGCTGTGGAAGTTTCTGTCACCAAGACGAATTCCTTGTATGTGTGAACATACTTGGCAATAAAGCTCATTCATTCATTATTATTAAGAGTGTATTCCTTCGGGTCTGCAGTGGCACAGCTGGCTGGGCCAGTGCCCACTGTGGGGTGGGTCTGGTGTTCAAGCCTTGCCTGGGGTACCTTGTAGCAGACTGGCATTCTGTCTTGAGTGTGTCTCCTCCCCCTTTGGCCTTGCACCCTGCATTGCTGGGTAAGGCTGTGACCCCACTCAGGATAAGCATTTTTTGCCTGTGTGTGTGTTTCACTGTTCCAGATTTTCTTTGATTAAGTTTAAATACATTAGAATAATCTTGATAGATCAAATTTTCTAAAGTTCATAAGTAATCTGTGCTCATCATTGTGCCTTGCCTTGGCATATCTGGTGTGGACAGTGATCAGCTGGAGCAGTGTAAGGAACCAGGGTAGTCATCATGTCAGGGTATTCACTAGTGGACAAACTGTAGGTCGACGTTGGGGTGCTTTGGCATAGCTGGGACAATTTTCAGGAGGAAAGTAGCTATGTTGAGTTTTGGGACAATTTCTAGGTGTCAGAAATTGGGTGGTGGTAGACTTAAAGCAGATTTTATTAACACAATCCATCAACAAGGGACTATAAGGGAAAAGGTAAAGTGTTTTGACAGTGTCAGAAGTTCTCCAGTCACCTGGAGCCAGAAAGAGTTCTTTAGTCCTCATTTTACTTAACATCTCTGCAGCATTTAACACAGTTAACCCTGGGATCCTTCTTTCCTGTTTTGGACAGCTTGGAATCAAAGGAACAGCACTGAAATTATTTGAGTCTTACCTTTCGGGTAGATGTTACCAGGTGGTTTGGTGTGGCACCCTGTCCTCCACTAAGTCTCTCTTAACTCAGTCTACACGGAACCTGGTAATGGGCTCTTTACATCTGATTTCCTTTAATTTAGAATTTTTGATTTCCTAAAAAATTTTGATTTTGAATTTTTCCATTTTTGGAATGCCATGAGTCTTTGAATGCTTTGACTCTTTGTACTGGATTGAACTCAAAATTTTTAATGTTCTGTTTTAGAAATTGGTAATACAGGTTTAAGGTACAGAGCTAAAAATAGAGAAACTAGTAATTTCTGGCCCTATCAGCTATCTGGAGAGTGTTCCTTCATTTAGAGTTAAACGTCATACATGGCATAATCAGTTTGCCAGACATATCGATGTTTCAAGGAGGCTATGATTTTATACTCAGGAACTCTGCTTGTTCCCAGTGAGATTGATGGAGAATTAAAGAAGATGTCTGCTTTGCTGTGACTTAACATTTCAGGATACTGTTGAGGCTCTTCATTGCCATGCAGGGACTCTGAAATCTTTGCTGAGACATTTAGCATGTTAATGCAGCACTTGGATTCATAACGATTTAATTCTTATCACAAACTGTTCTTGGTGGAGGTGCTGCAACAGTTTATTAGATCTATTAATATTACACAGACTCCAATGACAGCAGGTTGGTAGATTTAAGAGCAGACATTTATTTTCAGCTGGGCAAGAGAACATATGCAGGATGACTCAAACAAAGATATATAAGCTCTCATCATAAACAGAGCACTAGATGTGAGTAGTCTTTTGGGAGGAAAGTGTAAGACTCAGCAAAGACCAGTATTCAGTTCTCTACTTTTACAGCAGTGGCTGACTGTGAACCCAGAACATGTGTTACGGTCCATTTCTGGAGCTGGAAGCCCAGACAGGGAGTGGCAACCATGGATGTGACAGATACAGACTTAGCAATGTTTATGGATCTATTTAAAAAATTAGATTTTTTTATGTCATGCAATCATGTTGATGGGGTGCGGTGGCATAGTTGGTTGGGCCAGCTCCTGTTCTCCAGTGGGTCTGGGGTTCAAGTCCCGCTTGGGGTGCCTTGTGACGGACTGGCGTCCCGTCCTGGGTGTGTCCCCTCCCCCTCCGGCCTTATGCCCTGCGTTGCTGGGTAGGCTCCGGTTCCCCGTGACCCCGTATGGGACAAGCAGTTTGGAAAGTGTGTGTGTGTATAATCATGTTGAGCTACTTGGTGTGCAGTTTTGAAAATGCATACTATTTTCAACAGGGGGCAGGCAGTGTAGTGATTTGAGCTGCTACCTCCAGACTCAGATGGCAGAATGGAATGCCACCTCCTAATGTAACATCCTTGAGCAAGGTACCTACTCCGAAATTGCTTCAGTAAAAACAATCAAGCAAAGAAATACACACACACACACTTTCTGAATCTCTTGTCCCGTATGGGGTCACAGGGAACCAGAGCCTAACCCAGCAACTCAGGGCGTAAAGCCAGAAGGGGAGGGGACACACCCAGGACAGGACACCAGTCTGGTGCAAGGCACCCCAAGCAGGACTCAAACCCCAGACCCAACAGAGAACAGGACCTGGTCCAACCCACTGCGCCACTGCACCTTTGAGCAAAGAAATACACACACACGCACACGCACGGACGCGCACGCACTCACACAAATTTTCAGAACCGCTTGTCCCCTACGGGGTCACGGGGAACCAGAGCCTACCCGGTAACACAGGGCGTAAGGCCGGAGGGGGAGGGGACACACCCAGGACAGGACGCCAGTCCGTCGCAAGGCACCCCAAGTGGGACTCAAACCCCAGACCCACTGGAGAGCAGGACCCAGCCCAACCCACTGCGCCACTGCACCCCCTGAGCAAAGAAATAGTCAATAGTAAATAGTTGTTAACACCAAAAATTGCTATGGAGAAAATTGTTAGCCAAATGAATAAGTGTAAATACTTCAAAGTATATGTTAAATGACAGGAATTTGCATCAGTACTCCTTTAGGACACAGGCACTAAAATCTTAGTCTTGTGGTCTATAGTAGGGTTTTTCAACTACTTTCTCACGACAGCAGATCACACACACACAGTTTCTGAACCGCTTGTCCCATACGGGGTCACGGGGAACCGGAGTCTAGCCGGCAACTCAGGGCGTAAGGCTGGAGGGGGAGGGGACACACCCAGGACGGGACGCCGGTCCGTCGCAAGGCACCCCAAGGGAGACTTGAACCCCAGACCCACCAGAGAGGAGGACCCGGTCCAGACAGCAGATCATCAACTGTAAAATGTAGGGAGGGCAATTTTTTTTGGGTAAATCTCAGACCTCAGGGCTTCCATGTGAACTAGTAAAACAAGAGTAAATAGCATACTGCATATCAAAGCAAATGTGGATGATGTGTATTATTCGCATTATAAACACCATTTCATAACATATATGAATTAAATGCACAAAAAAAATCTTGACAATTTTACCAAGGGATGTCCTTTACTTTAAGAGCATAACAATTGGCTGGACTGTTTTGTCCTTGATATTTTGCATTTTGTTACTTTATATAATCACATTAATTAAATTCGCTTTTCATTTTAAGAGAGCAGGACATGTTCACTGGAGCAAGTTACAAAATGATCCTATCTGAGTTGACATACATTTACTGTATTCATTTAGCAGACGTTTTTCTTCAAAGTGACTTCCAGTGAATTCTATATAGTGTTATCAGTCCACACCTTATTCACCGTGGTGACTTACACTGCTAAATACACTACTTACACTAGGTCACTCATCCATACATCAGTGGAACACACTCTCTCTGTCACTCACACACTGTGGGGGAACCTGAACACCATGTCTTTGGGAGAAAACCCACCAGAACATGAAAACTCCATGCAGACTGAGCAGGGATCAAACCCACATCTTCTTCCAAAAGCCAGGTGCTGTGAGCCAGCAGCTACTCGCTGTGCCACCATGCCTCCTCACAGAACTTCATATTTTTTCTTTACTTTTGATTTATCTTGTTTATATAAGGTAAAAATCTAACAAACACTGCTTTGTCTATTTAACTAATGACTAAAATTTTACTTAGTGTGGCACACACCGAGATGAGAGAAGCACAACACCTGGGAGAGCTCCACAAAACTGGCACCTTCAGCACCAGGAGCTGTCCCCATTCTTTACACCTGCAGCTCATTCCCAGTTGGAATAAAGCGAGCAGAGTGCGATGAAGAAGGGTAGTTGGATTTGAAAGCTTCTCCAGTGAATGTCTGCTCTCACAGCACAAACCCTTCTCTGACATAAAAAGCATCAGCAGCCTGCCCGGGTACAACAGAGATGTGACTGAATCGGACGAGTGCCTGCTGACCTGGTGAGACAGCCTGGCCATACTGGTTACCAGAGGCTGACTGCTGGTCCCCTTTTCTCCCACCCCTAGAGGGATTAAAAGAACTGTGTGCTGTTGACTCAGGAATGTGCCTTAGTTCTCATATTTCAGTTGTAAAACTTGACTTGCATGTATACGACATAGCTGTTTTTGCAGAAATTTACTAACTAAAGTGGGGGGTGCGGTGGCGCAGTGGGTTGGACCACAGTCCTGCTCTCCGGTGGGTCTGGGGTTCAAGTCCCGCTTGGGGTGCCTTGCGGCGGACTGGCGTCCCGTCCTGGGTGTGTCCCCTTCCCCCTCCGGCCTTACGCCCTGTGTTGCCGGGTAGGCTCTGGTTCCCCGTGACCCCGTAAGGGACAAGCGGTTCTGAAAATGTGTGTGTGTGTGTACTAACTAAAGTGTGGAATAGTCAAGCTTCAGAGAACACATGTCAGAAGCACCCAATCAGAATCAGGAAATGCAGGGCAAAGAGGAAAAGCCATTTCCTATATGACTCTATCTTTAATGTCAAAACCAGATGAAGAGTTGGATAAAAATTATTTAAAAGCCAGACTTGGTTTATAGGCCTCAAACTGAGGAGCTCTGACTGCAGCATTTATAGCTTTTTTGGAAACCATCTGTTAAATAAACATTGATCTTGGCGACTTCACTATAAAACTGTTGTTTGAAACTGCAAAAATAAGTTAATCACAGTAAAACTTGTCTTATCAATAGAAGTGCCAAAAGCTTTTAGAATGCTAATGTATAAACATGCTAGTTTGATGAAAACAAACCACTGTATGAAATCGCTTGTCCTGAATGAGGTTGTGGCAAACCAGAGCCTAACATGGCAACACAGGGCACAGGGCTGGAGGGGGAGGGGACATACCCAGGAGGGGATGCCGGTCTGTCACAGGGCACCCCAAGTGGAACTCAAACCTCAGACTCACCAGTAAGCAGGCACAGGCCAAGGCTAAACCCACTGCGCCACTGCGTCACTGCACCACCCTACCCCCCTGTTGGAAACAAGCAGCTAAAAGAAAATATTAGGCCTACAAATTCATTGCTTTTAGCTGGAGTAAGAATATATAAAGCCATTGAAATTAGTATATACAGTACATAAGTATGCACACACACACACTTTCAGAACCGCTTGTCCCATACAGGGTCGCGGGAAACCGGAGCCTAACCTGGCAACACAGGGCGTAAGGCCGGAGGGGGAGGGGACACACCCTGGATGGGACGCCAGTCCATCGCAAGGCACCCCAAGCGGGACTCGAACCCCAGACCCACTGGAGAGCAGGACCCTGGGCCAACCCACTGCGCCACCGCACCCCCTTTGTACGTAAGTATGCATCCAGTCAAAATTTTTAAACACACAGCTCTTTCGTCTGTACATACATTAATTTCAAGCATTTTAATTTATCAATATCACCATTCTTGTGTACACAGTGTGAGGGGTTGAACGGTACAACCCAGGGCAGGAGGCATAAAGGCTTGTCCCTGCCCTAACTGAACTGACTGAGAGCTAAGAACACTTACTGACCCAAAGGAAGACCTGCAAATTTATGCTGTCCTGGCAAATTAATCCCACCCTGCGACCGCTTCCCCCACACCTCACATTCTCACCAAAACCTCTCTATAATTTTTTTTTCCAGTTGTCAAAAATCATTAAAAATACCACAATAAGTGGTATTACATCAAGAGATCTGTAAGGAAAAAACATATTTTGGGAGTTCAGAATTATACATATCAATACTGTATAATATATTCTTTCTATTTTAGAATTCAACTTTGGCTCTACCTATAGGGCTGCCCCCCCCTTCCCTAAATTCATAATGAGGACTTGGCTACAGTCTGCTTGTTGGCTGAGAATGACTTTTGATTTTTGTGTGTGTGTGTGTGTGTGTGTGTGTGTGTGTGTGCGCGCGCGCATACGCGTAGTCTGTTTCCCAGATTGCGTTTAACAGGCGGTAACGTCTAGTCTCCTATCATCTCCAAACCTCATCGGCCCATCAGGAAAAGTGCCGAACCTCCCCCAGCATGCCATATCATAAACATCCAATAGCCAAACTGCCAAAATTTTTCCCATCCAGCGTAATCTGTACCGTCACACCGTCTACTTGCACGTTAGGGTTGGACCAGCATCACTAACCACTAAATCGTTTTGGACAAGCATTTACATTTATTGATAATACTATAGTGAATGAATGAAAAAAGTAACAGTAAGACAAGCTACAAATAATATTTCTTATAACAATATCATAGAATACGTTGGTGTTGTCATTTTCATGCATAAAATAAAGTTTATCGGTTTTAGGGCGGCTGCTCCATCCATATCTCCATGATTAAAACGTCGTCGACGTACCCCCACCAACAAGTTGGTTTGAGCGGGGCTGACTCCAGCGCTTTCTCTTCGAAATCTTCCATGAACATGTTGGCAGCAGCTCGACTTCCGAAGAATATTCGGGACCCTATCGGTTTTTCATTAATTTTTGGTGACAAGTTTAGTTTTTCGTTCAGCTGTTGATTATATTGTTGCCTCATAATTAGATCCTCTCGCAATGGTAAATCGACTAATCTAATGGCGAGTAATAAGTATGCAATAAAACAGCAAGAAATTAGTCTTCAGTTATTCTCTGTACCATCAACTAAAAACTTCAAATATTACGCTCATGATAAAACTGCCTTAGAAACAAATGACGTTTTGTAGTTGTCAGCGGTGATTGGTCCGTTTTGTGATTTCGATTGCCTTATAGACGCAGTCCGACTTCTTCCTCCTCACTTTGAGGAGAATAATAATCATTTTGCAGTACGTCTGCGCTGGAAGCTCAGACATGTCACAGTTTTATTCTTTTGCGCTCATTGTATTGCCCTTTCTGTCTGGACTTGGTAAGTAACTGCTATGCAAATATGTATAAGCTAACATACGTGCAGGTTACATTTTAAAATATGTAGATCCTGAGCTCTGTCTGACTGTGTGTGTATGAAAATTTCTCATCTCATGAAGTATGTATATATATGTATAGTGCAGATCTTGCTTGCAAGAAGTAGTGAATAGTTTATGCGGCTGCACGAGAGAAGAAAAGCAACCGCGCTCTATTATATCTATAAAATATGTAGGAGTTCAGGCAGTGCTGTATATCTGTTAGAGTTAGGCTGAATGTGTAGTCAGTATATAGAGTTGACTTGAAGTAGAGTCATTATACGTTTAGGTTGAATAATCCAAATAAGACAAAAAAAGCTTGTTCCAAGCTTGGTCCAAGGGAAGGGACTGATCAGTCTGATGTTTCATATAACAATAATCAGTTAAAACATTATGACATTTGTCATAACACTGGATGCAATATTTTTAATAAAGGGAAACAGATAATTTACCAACAATATAATGATGTTAATGAAATATAAAAATGAATTAGATGTACGTTTCACCCCTGTTCAGTGTGTCAGTTTTCTGCCACAGTCCAAAGAAGTGTTTCAGCTGAATAGGTTACACTAACCCTTAGTGCCTTTGGCTACCCTTTGACAGAACATCCTCTCCTCTGGTGTGTACCTGGATTAACCTCCCAAATCAGTGTCTCTTGCTGAACTGGGAAATCAAGTTACCACACAGCAACAATGCCATTGTTACCTGTAAACTGATTTAGAAGTCCTATTTAATCTAGAATGCCTAGAAGGGGTGGGCAGCCACTGGCATTAAGACCCCCGCAGGTTTTTTTCTTCCTTGACTTTCAGTTGGGAGTTTTTTGTTCCTTTCCTCTGTGGCCAATAGGCATACTTCTAGCTTTATAAAAGCGTTGATAATGTATTATGCTAGTTCTGTTGTTTCTTTCTTTCTTTGTCTGATGTATTTGTTTCTTTGCTCTATACCTGTGTTCAAGTGCTCTATAAAAATGAATTGAATTGAATTAAATTAAATGTTTGAATTGTGTATGATGTTTAGGGTAAAAAAATCATGTCAGAGCTGCAGTTAAGCTGAAATACCTTGCCCTATCTCTGGACATGGTTCTTTACTATGCCTTGTTATTTAAAATGTGTTCAAAATGTCCAGGTGAGTGCACAAGCTGGTCTGGCTCACCAGATGTAGAGGGCTGGGAAGAGAGAATCCGTCTGCTGTACCACACTCTTCCCATCTCAAAAGCCCTGCTGTCAGCTCCCTACATGTGGAGTTGTCCAGTTTATTCATTTATCAAATGCTTTTCTCCATAGCAATGTACAAGTAAGGGTAATCAAATGTGAAATTTAGCAATAGAGGGATATAGGTAGAGACATGCCATCGTCAAAGTACAGTCACTGAAGTACTTCTGGAGCACATTACAGATTGATCTGCAGATAGAACTGATGAGGAGCCCCTCATCCAAGTTACATTCAACTTCCTGACTTATTGAGTAATAAACCAACTCTCGGTCCGAAATAAGTCTGTAAATAGGGGACCAACTGACAAACTATTATTGTAAAGTACATTCATTATTGGAATGAATTTGCCACTTCATAAAATTAGAGACCAAGAGGGTCACTGAGAACATCAGTTTCAATGTTTTTCATGCCAAGTTTTTGACATGCCTGCCTAAGACCACTTCATGTACAAATAAATTTATGTAGAAATCTAAAGTTATCTTATTATAATTCTGGTAAATTATTAGCATTGTGATAATTTGAATATTTAAATTATAGCCATATTTATTTTATGTGAATTTTATTTATTAACTTTTCTGTTTTGTCACATAAGGATGTGAGTCTAACTTAGCGTTTCGAGTTGCTTCAGGGCGCCCCCTAGGAGTGCGAGCCGGAATTGTGTGACGGGACTCGGGTGAGCGCTAAATCTGTGGGTTATAGTGTTCACATGCGGTCTTTCGCGGGAAGGAACTAAAAGGAAGAAAGTTTAGGAAAATACATTTTTATTCACTCTCCCTTTTATTTCATCCATTTATAATACTGTAAAAGATTTAATTTTGGATGTGGTGACACTAGGAGACTGTTGACTAGTAGTGGTGCACATGTGTGCACGATGATGAGCGTTTTCTCTCCTCGGGGCTTGGCAGGACTTTGTACATGTGCACTGAGGTGCATCAGCCAGTCTTCTTATTTCACACGTGTTGCATCCAGTAAAGACTTTGAACTTCAAGGTGTTAGAAACCAGCCTGAACAGGTATCGTTATTATTTTCTGGAGTCCTAGCCTAGGCGAACCCTAGGAACGCTCGGTTACAAATACTACAGTGGAGAGTGCCAGCAGAGCAGGAGTAATGCAGCGTATTCGGATATCAGCCTGGTGTCTACATTTCTCATATTTTACATATTTGCACTCGCGCCACAAAAATTATGAGCTCACGTGACAAGTGAAGTGTGTAAACGCGCAGAAAGCCTGAAAGGAGTAAAGTTGAGTGTTCGTTCAGTGTTTGCGTGTGCGAGTAAATTAGACGAGTTCGGTACTCGGGTAACTCGGTACATCACTTTTTGAATATTTATTTTGCGTTCCTGTTCTGTTTGTTTTCGTCTGTATTTTCCACTGCCTACGTACGTTTCTGCTTATTTTGGTTTACACGTGCTACTTGGCTAGAAAGAGTGGGGTAAAGTCACACGTGTCGAACTTCTTCTTTAAGTTACACTCGTATAACGAGTTAAGTATTTCTAAACTATTACAACAGTCTATTAAAAGCTAGTTAAAATGTATTTGTTTATTTTTTAAACAGATGGCTATTTTTACCATATGCAAAGGGAATGTCGGTACAGCTCCGGGGACCTGAAAGACCTTGAGTTTATCGACAGATACATTTTTAACAAAGTGGAGTATAAGAAATACAACAGCACTACGAACAAGTTTATTGGCTACACGGAATTTGGAGTGAAAAACGCAGAGAGACACAATAAAGAGGGAGCGAACGACCAAGAGCACACCAACCTGGATGCGACCTGCAGGCCCAATGCTGAGCAGTACTTTAAGAAGATACTTTGGCATACAGGTGAGTAGTTCCACACTGTATAAAAACAAAACACAAATTAACTTATACTAAATATTCCTCAGTTAAAATAATTTATATGCACTGTGTGTATATTTTTTCTTCCTTTTGATTTCCAGAAAGTTGAGAGATTTCTGTTGCAGTTTGTCACAGGTGTCAAACTGTCCCATATTTGCATTGTTTGGATATGGGCATACTGTATGTGCATACTATATTTATATGATATATAGAAATGGAAATATATAATATAGCAGTAGAGGTAAGGAAACCACACACACACAGTATGAAGCCGTTTGTTCCAAGCGGGGTTGCGGCAAACCAGAGCCTAACCCAGCAACACAGGGGACACACCCAGGACAGGACGCCAGTCCGTCACAAGGCACCCCAAGCAGGACTTGAACCCCAGACCCCCCAGAAAGCAGGAGCTGGTCAAACCCACTGTGACACCACACCCCCAATAAGGCAACGGATACCTAGGAATAGGAAGTAGGATACAGCAAAGTCTCTTATAAGGCTCTCTTTATGGGTTTCTTCATTCAGTTGAACTGTGGAGTAGTAGGTAGATGTACTGGTTAGAGCCACCACTTTTCAACTTGAAAGACCCAGGTTTGAATCCCACCTCAATTTCTATAATACCTTTGACCAGCATATTTATCCTAAATTGCCCAGTTTTATAAATTGGTAAATTATTATAGGTAGCATAAAATAGTAAGTTGCTTTGGAAAAAGACAACAGGTAAATAAATGTAAATTATTTTCTTTTCTATTTCAGTTCAACCCTCAGTGAAGGTTTTATCTGTGAAATCTGGCAGTCAGAGACACTCCACCATGCTGGTGTGCAGTGCGTATGACTTCTATCCAGAGGGAATCAAACTGACTTGGCTGAGAGATGGGAAGGAGGTGAAGACTGATGTGACTTCCACTGAAGAGCTCTATAATGGAAACTGGTACCATCAGATACACTCTTACCTGGAGCTCACACCCAAATCTGGAGAGACCATCGCCTGCAAGGTGGAGCACAGCAGCTTTTCTGAGCCCAAGATCTTCAAATGGGGTGATTAATTATGTTGAAGATGTTATATTGTATTTTTAAGATTTGACCACATAGACAGAAGTGTCATGTCAATTGAGCATCCTACCCTTACAATTGTGAGATATTGAGCTTAGGAATCTTACGGGGGTACATTCATTTGTTTTTTGAGTATTCATGCTTGCCACACATTTGAACAAATGGACAAGACTTTAATTGTGTTTTGTCATACGAGTTTATTTATTCAGTTTCTAACATTTGCTTTGCTGCTTTGAAAACAGCATATGCAGTGTAAATTATGGAAAAATGAATTATCAAAACATAGTTAAAATGTTAATGAGTATGATTTTATTAGTAACAAAACAGCATGATGAATTAAAGCATTCATCCATTTTTAGAACCATTTTGTAAGAAGAGGTATATTTATAGCCATCAGTTAGTGGCTACAGCTGTAAATAATCAAAGACTCAGAATTTCAGATACAGTTAATTTATAAACCTGGACAGCTGTATGGAAAGATGCCTGCAGTATCTGTCCTCTTGTCCCCACATTGTGGAGTGACAGTTCTCCCTGTGTTAACAGGGGTTTTGTAAGATATTCCAGAGGCGTGCTATTACATATGACTCAAAATTTTTCTTGTGCGACATTGAACTTGAGATATGTATGTTTCTATGATGAGCGTGCCCTGTACCACCCCGAGCTCTGTGTTTCTTAGGCTCGTCTCTATATCATCTCAGCTATAAATGGATAGACAGTTGCTAAAAATGGATGGAATAGTAGTAACACAGTCATTGATTTGTGCAAAAAAAAGACAGCTTGACAAATTATGTGCACAGAAATTTATTATTGCTACTTAAATATAGTTTTGTAGTTTCACAACTATAAAGCTTGCCGTTAAGCTTGAGTGTATCAATGAAATGTACTGCTTTTGCAAAATGACAAGTACTGTCAGTGCTAATTTTAATAGTGAATGAATTGCTTTGTGTGTGGTAGAGAAAACTCTTACAGTAAGTGGATAATAAACATAATGATTAAGAATGGCTGCACTTGTCCATTTAAAAATGATGGCTGCAGTTCATGTTGAAATCTACCTAACTGTTTACAGACAGGGTGGTGTGGTGATGCAGTGGGCTTGGCCAGTACCCGATGGGTGGTGGGTCTGGGGTTCAAGCCCTGCTTGGGATGCCTTGTGGTGGACTGGAGTCCTGTCTAGGGTGTGTCCTCTCCCCCTTCGGCCTTGCGCCCTGTGTTGCTGGGTAGGCTCTGGCTTGCCACGACCCTGCTTGGGATAAGCAGTTATTGCCAGTGTGTGTGTTTGCAGACAGTGGTTGATACATATAATAAGAAGTGTTATAGTTCTGTGCACATGTGGATTTGTTTTATAAAACCCCCACAAGTCAAAAGTCTGCAAACAGTTTTTTTTTTCCCTGTAAATTACATGCTTTAAATTTCAGTAGGAAATCACTCAGTGTCTTCCCAGTTCTTCTGTGGTGATTCTAAAAGATTTGCACTCTTCCCGGATTTTTTTCAGTCTTCTCTCAGTTCCCCCACCCATCCAAGATGTGTGAAATTGCTTAGGTAAACTTAACTTCTGTCAGCTACTGTATCTGCAGTATTGTGATAGTTGTTTTTTATTTCTTTTTCCCACTATTCCATCCAATATTACTGACCACCAAGAATGTAATAAGAACAATGCTAAAGTCTGGATTGTACACAAGTTTGAAAAGTTAATAATGGTGTTTATCGGCAAGTAGTTAGCAATCCAGGGGGGCGCGGGGGCACAGCAGTTTTGGCTGGGTCCTGCTCTCTGGTGGGTCTGGGGTTCAAGCCTTGCTTGGGATGCCTTGCAGTGGAATGGCGATCTGTCCTGGGTGTGTCCCCTCCCTCTCCAGCCTTGTGCTATCTGTTGCTGGGTTAGGCTCCGGTTCGCTGCGATCCCGCTCGGGACAAGTGGTTTCAGCCTGTGTGTGTAGTTAGTAATCAGCATAGTAGATCTAATAACATTAAACAATCACTGTTGGACAAAATGAGCACCATGTTTTACTCTCATAGTTTTTGCTATCATGTACATATACAACAGAAATTATGGCCATGATCAGGTCTGTACAACTGTCAGGTTATTTGTTTGAAAAATGTTCTCACGCTATTTATTTTTACACAGAGTTCCTGAAAATCACAGTGAAATGGGACAGTTCCTCAATAAATTTAAAACCTGAAAATACACACACACACACACACACACACACACACACACACACACACACATTTTCAGAACCGCTTGTCCCTTACGGGGTCACGGGGAACCGGAGCCTACCCGGCAACACAGGGCGTAAGGCCGGAGGGGGAAAGGGACACACCCAGGACGGGACGCCAGTCCGCCGCAAGGCACCCCAAGCGGGACTTGAACCCCAGACCCACCGGAGAGCAGGACTGCGGTCCAACCCACTGCGCCACCACACCCCCTCAACCTGAAAATAAAACATCCAAAATACTAAATTCAGCTCAGACACTCTGGATGCATTTATAAACACGTATATAAATATTTATCCCAGACCAAATTCAATTATTTTTAAAATGTGTTTATCTTATATGCAACCCACAAAATCTGAGCTTTTTGAAGTGCTGTACATCACTTAATTGTGAAGCCCACGTTTAAGATGAGGGTGTTTTGAATAAATCTTCTTTTAACTTTTTTCAGGTCAGTTTAATTAGGGACATTACAAGAAGTAAATTAGTCCTAATAAAAGTAACAGAATTACTCTTTATTCAATTTTCAGATCCCTCAATGTCTGATGGTGACAGAAACAAAGTGATCATTGGAACTTCTGGACTGGTTTTAGGCCTGATCCTCTCCCTTGCTGGAGTGATTTACTACAAAAAGAAATCAACAGGTGAGATTTGCTGTGGGATCTTAGAATTTTATGTTAGTATTCCTAGTTGTCAAAGGTTTATGGTTATAGATACATGACAAGAACAAATATACAGCGAGAAGCAAAAGTACTGGTACAGTGAAGTAAGAGTTGTTATTTTTGGTTCATAATCAAGAAATTAGTATTTTACATCAAAAGATGAATGTGAGGCTAAAATATGAAATGTAGAATTTTGGAACCATGTTGTGCTCCCTAAGCATAAATACTTGGACAAATAAATTTAAGGCAAGTTAAAGCTGAGTAAAGTTAGTATTTGGTTGCATACCCCTTACATGCAATTACTTATTTTGACTTTCTTCAAAGCAAGCACCAAAAGGTCATTCAGCATTTGAGTTATTAGTTATTCACTTATTAGTTATCATGCATTCTAATGAACACTGATGTCATGCAGACTATACATTTTGTAGTATGTTTTAATTTTTCTGTATTATTGTGCATATTTGATTTATTTATTGTTTTACAGGGAGAATCCTGGTACCAACAAGTTAATTTAGGTATGTTGTAGTTCTAATATGTTGGAGGTCTGTTTCTTCACTAATGGAACATTTGTCCTACATACCAAACTTATCTTTTATTTCTACTACAATATGTTGAATTCACAACCAGGAAATACACATAATTACACAATGTAATACCTGAAGGTTTCACTCCAAAAGTAACTCCTGTTCTCTTTCGTTTCATAGTTAACGCTCAACTGTCATATGGAGAGCAACTTCGTGGCACTCAGTTTGGGAAAAGACATCCTTCCTTTTAATTACTGTTTTTTAATGTGCTTTTTTTTTACTTTAAGCATGTTTGGAAATAATGAACTTTAAAATGTGTAAAAATAGTTCCAAAGCAATGTTCTGATATTTTCTTATACAGATTTATATTATAACTCAGGAAAGATTTTTTGGTCAGTGGATGGGATTACTCTGCTTTCATCGTGCTCATCTTTTTTCAAAGACACATTGAGTAACATTACTTTTAATACTGACGAATCATAGATGCTAACATGATTGAGTTGAAGTCTTATCTACTTGCTGTCCTTTTAATTTCAGTATGCTTTTTGTTATGTTATTGTGAAATCTATTGCTCGCATTTTGTCATTATTTTAAAATAGTCATTTAAAAGTTCAGCTCAATATTTTTACATAAAATAACAGACCATTATACTTAACTATACTGATGAACTGTATTAATGTAGTCATGTCCAGCCTTTACAAATACATGCAAAGAGACTTGTTTGTCATGGTAAGCTTAAAAAAATCACTGTCACACTGTCTGAAGCTGCTTGTCCCAGACGGGGTAACGGCGAACCGGAGCCTAACCCGGCGACACAGGGTACAAGGCTGGAGGGGAAGGGGACACACCCAGGATGGGATACCAGTCTGTTGCAAGGCACCCCAAGCAGGACTCGAACCCCAGACCCACCGGAGAACAGGACCCACCCAAACCCACTGTGCCACCGCACCCCCATAGCTTAAAAAATATTTTAGAATATTTTATTATTCCGTTGTCATATATTTTAACTGTGTCCTGTGAAATTACCCATAATCAATAACCTAAAGAATATGATCAGATTTAAAGTATGATGGGGCTCAGGGTGGTCTGTGGGCAAAACAGCATGAATAATTCTCTGATATTCCTGCAGTATTCCCATTTCACCATCATTTTAAGCAATTAACAAACATTGTTTATTGAATCAGGACAGTTTAAGTGCCTGTTTAAGAGAATATAAAAGCTGCTGAAACTATGAATATAATATATGAGTGATATAATATTTTCATACATAAAGTGCTTTGTATTGTAAGCACGAGTGGCACTAGAATGCTCAATAAAGTTAATAAATAAGTAAAAATCCTGATGTTTTCACAGTTCAATTAATATACTAGGGATAATGACATAGATGATTTTCTCTTTGAGAATGACCTTAGCAGGATTTAAAAAAAACAGCAAAATATGGAATTTTACATACGTAGGATGTGATATTTGTACAATCCATCAGTGTTCTTGTACCAGTCATTTTATAATTGAGAAGCACCTTTAGAAGTCACTAATGATCTTCTAAGTATTTGGTGAAAATCACTTTGTATCTGGTTTCTGTTCTGGTTCAACCTGATTGGATCGAATGGTTCACTGGAATCTGTCTGCATTTTGAACTGAACTTTTAACTTGAATTGTTTTAATTGAAAGGCTTCTGTATCTTAATAAATGTTTAAACACAGTTTGTGGTTTGTTTTGAGCACTTTTCTATTCATTGCGAATGTCTGCAACGTCTACAAGTGCTTGTCCCAAGCGGGGTTGTGGTGAACTGGAACCTACCCCAGCAACACAGGGTGCAAGGCTGAAGGGGGGGCGGACACACCCTGGACAGGATGCCAGTCCACTACAAGGCACCCCAAGCGGGGCTCAAACCCCAGACCCACTACACAGCAGGCAGAGGCCAAACCCACCACGCCACCACGCCCCCTGTTGTAAAATTAACATATATATATAAAAAAAGTGAAATTAGATAAATATGAAATATAAAGTAGGATATAGTCTCTTCACAGAGTCCCAGTATTATGGATTGATGAAAGTGCCAATGAGTTCTGTTCAACTTGTCCTGACTACTCATATGGTTTCCAAGACAATGTAGGAAGAGAAGCAGCTTGCCTTGTTTCATGCGTGTCTGGAGGATACAAATATGAGGAGAGGAATTCAAACTCCATGCATCAAGCTGGATTTGTACCCCACACTTTGAGGCACTGGCTTTACTATCTCTGTGGCTATGTCTCCATGCCACAATACTCTAGTTTTACAGAAAGTCAAACATCAAGAAAACTGATTAAAAGCTAAGAAAACAGGAAAAGGTTTGGAGATTGTGAATCCTATTTTATATATTCACTCTTGCCAACTTGTTGAAATAAATAAAAGCACACACACACACACACACACACACACACACACACACACACACATTTTCAGAACCGCTTGTCCCATACGGGGTCACGGGGGAACCGGAGCCTACCCGGTAACACAGGGCGTAAGGCCGGAGGGGGAGGGGACACACCCAGGACGGGACGCCAGTCCATCGCAGGGCACCCCAAGTGGGACTTGAACCCCAGACCCACCGGAGAGCAGGACCGTGGTCCAACCCACTGCGCCACCGCACCCCCTTACTAAATAAAAGCAAGCCTTTATAATAATGGTTTCCATCATAACACACCAATTATATTTGCATACCAATAAAATACATATATGGTAAATAACCCAAGGTGACTTAGAATCCTTGGTACATTATCCACAGCGAGTCACTCATCTGTACACTAAGTTGTACTTTGAAAAGGATTGTTTCTATACTGGGACTTACCTAAAATCAGATTTGATACATACATAGGATGAGACTCCCTAAGCACCTCACACCATCTTGAAATACAAAATGACTAACTGTAACACTATCCTAAATCTAACTTTGAAAAAAAAATCCAGAAGAGCTGGGTCTTGAAGTTTGATTTACAGAGAATCAGTGATGCTGTAGTTGAGATGACTGTGATACTCATTCTACAACCTGTGCAATTTTTTTTCACCATTTACACAGCTAAGCATAGTGACATAGGAAGGTTGTAGGGGTATGAAGTATGTAGGGGTGTGAAGTAAGGGCATCACAAGAAGTCTGCTGAAGAGTTAAAGGTATAGTGAACATGACATCATATGATCAGCGTAAGGGACAACGACCCGACTACAAGGTGAAGAAAAGAACAACCTCACTCTGAGTATCAAGAACAGAAAGGAGATTATTGTTGACTTCTGCAAAAACAGAGACATACACACCCCATCCCGCACTGATGACTTATCAGTGGAAATAGTCCGCAGCTTCAGGTTCCTGAGAATCCAGTTTTGAGATTCCTTGTGCTGGACATTCAATACCAGCAGCATCCTCAAGAAGTCACAATAGAAACTGTTCCTCCTGATGAGGCTAAAAAGCTTTGGGGGTGGGTTAAAACTCCCTGGTGAACATGTACTACTACACCATTGAGAGCAGAATGGGATTGTCAGAACTGCAGGAAAAATCATTAGCTTGATGTCTCACATCTCCAAGATACCTATACCACCTGTTGTCAGATGAGGGCTGAGTGTATCAACTTTAATGTACATTTCTTTGCAAAGTACTTTGGTCAAGTACTTTGGTTAATCACAAGTTTAGCAAACCACTATTTTTAACACTGTAAATACACTGCTCAAAAAAAATTAAAGGAACACTTTGAAAACACATCAGATCTCAATGGGGAAAAAAATCATGCTGGATATCTATATTGATATGGACTGGGTAATGTGTTAGGAACAAAAGGATGCCACATCGTTTGATGGAAATGAAAATTATCAACCTACAGAGGGCTGAATTCAAGGACACCCCGAAAATCAAAGTGAAAAAATGATGCGGCAGGCTAGTCCTTTTTGCTGAAATTTCATCGCAGCAACTCAAAATGGTACTCAGTAGTTTGTATGGCCCCCACGTGCTTGTATGCATGCCTGACAACGTAGGGGCATGCTCCTAATGAGACGACGGATGGTGTCCTGGGGTATTTCCTCCCAGATCTGGACCAGGGCATCACTGAGCTCCTGGACAGTCTGAGGTGCAACCTGGCAGCGTCGGATGGACCGAAACATAAGGTCCCAGAGGCGTTCTATTTGATTTAGGTCAGGCAAGCGTGGTGGCCATTCAATGGTATCAATTCCTTCATCCTCCAGGAACCGCCTGCATACTCTCGCCACATAAGGCCGGGCATTGTCGTGCACCATGAGGAACCCAGGACCCACTGCACCTGCGTAGGGTCTGACAATGGGTCCAAGGATTTCATCCCGATACCTAATGGCAGTCAGGGTGCCATTGTCTAGCCTGTAGAGGTCTGTGCGTCCCTCCATGGATATGCCTCCCCAGACCATCACTGACCCACCACCAAACCGGTCATGCTGAACGATGTTACAGGCAGCATAATGTTCTCCATGGCTCTTCCAGACCCTTTCACGTCTGTCACATGTGTTCAGGGTGAACCTGCTCTCATCTGTGAAAAGCACAGGGCGCCAGTGGCGGACCTGCCGATTCTGGTGTTCTATGGCAAATGCCAACCGAGCTCCACGGTGCCGGGCAGTGAGCGCAGGGCCCACTAGAGGACGTCGGGCCCTCAGGCCACCCTCATGAAGGCTGTTTCTGATTGTTTGGTCAGAGACATTCACACCAGTGGCCTGCTGGAGGTCATTTTGTAGGGCTCTGGCAGTGCTCATCCTGTTCTTCCTTGCACAAAGGAGCAGATGCCGGTCCTGCCGATGGGTTAAGGACCTTCTACGGCCCTGTCCGGCTCTCCTAGAGTAACTGCCCGTCTCCTGGAATCTCCTCCATGCTCTTGAGACTGTGCTGGGAGACACAGCAAACCTTCTGGCAATGGCATGTATCGATGTGCCATCCTGGAGGAGTTGGACTGCCTGTGCAACCTCTGTAGGGTCCAGGTATCGCCTCATGCTACCAGTAGTGACACTGACCCTAGCCAAATGCAAAACTAGTGGAAAAAC
Organism: Scleropages formosus; assembly: GCF_900964775.1. NCBI lineage: Eukaryota > Metazoa > Chordata > Actinopteri > Osteoglossiformes > Osteoglossidae > Scleropages > Scleropages formosus. Next base: position 14,623,339 of record NC_041823.1, on the reverse strand, counting down.
AGTCAGAAAAGATGAGGAGGGAAAAGATGTCAGTGGCCTCCACCTGTAAAAGCATTCCTGTTTTGGGGGTCATCTCATTGTTGCCCCTCAAGTGCACCTGTTAATTTCATTAACACCAAAGCAGCTGAAACTGATTAATAACCCCCTCTGCTACTTAACTGACCAGATCAATATCCCAGGAGTTTAATTGACTTGATGCTATACTCTGATTAAAAAGTGTTCCTTTTATTTTTTGAGCAGTGTAGATAACTATATAGTGTAACAGATTGTGACTTTCTGTAAGCAGCCACTAACTCATTCAGCATGTTGTTTACTGGGATGCATAATATGCAATACTAAGATATAACCTTTCATATGCATTTTACAGTTTGTTAAAATTTTTATGTTACTTGTACACATTTGGTTTTTTTTTTTGTTGTTTTGTTTTACAGGAAGAATCCTGGTACCAACAACTTAAGTTTAGGTATGTTGTCCCAGCAGTCTAAAAAAGCAGAGGAGAATAGCAACATTTATACGATACAGTGCCTATAAAAAGTATTCATACACAGCTTCCGGACTCAGTTATTTTATTTTTGTATTTATAATTAATTAGAAGCTTTTTTTTTTCACTTGTATAAATATTTTCACTTTGACATTGAGTAGTATTTTTCTGTTTGAAAAAACCCTAATTAAATATTGCGACTAAATGTTGTAAAACAATAGAACATGAATAACTCTAAGAGGGTGAATAATTTTATAGGCAGTGTACACTAACGAGGGGTGCGGTGGTGCAGTGAGTTGGACTGGGTCCCGCTCTTTGGTGGGTCTGGGGTTCGAGTCCCGCTGGGGGTGCCTTGCGGCGGACTGGCATCCCGTCCTGGGTGCGTTCCCTCCCCCTCCGGCCTTATGCCCTGAGTTGCTGGGTTAGGCTCCTGCGACCCCGTATGGGACAAGCGGTTCAGAAAATGTGTGTGTGTACACTAACCTCATTTTTTGTTTGCACCTGCATTTTCATAATGGTCTTTGTTCCTTCTGCTGCTCTGGAAATAAGTGAACGAGTAAATATATTGCTGGCAGATGTTGAGGCTAAAATAAAGAATTATGAGGAGGCTGGGATTTGATTCAGAGCTAGATTTTTTTGATTATTATTAATTTAATTTATTATTCATTGTAGTATGATTTGGCATCAGATGAAGGAGACCAAGATGGAAGGTAAAGACCTCCATGTGATTTTCTTGGACTTGGCAAATGCCTTTGGTTCAGTGCCGCATGTTTTGTTGTGGAGGGCATTTGATTTCTTTAAAGTCCCAGAGTGTATTACGAGACTGGTTAAGGTGTATTTTGAAAACATTCAGTTTTATTTTTGTACCAAGCAATACACCACATCTTGGCAGCGGTTGGGGATTGGTATAATGGCCGGATGCACAATTTCGCCTCTGGCTTTTACCATGGCTATGGAGATGTTAATAAGGGCATCGAGATGGGTGGTTGGGGGTATGAGGCTGAAGGATGGTTCTCACCTTCCGCCAATCAGAGCGTATATGGATGATATGACTCTGCTTACTACTACTGTCCCATGTACTCGTCGCTTATTAACGAAGTTGAATGGAAATCTAAAACTGGCTGGATTGAAAATTAAACCTAGTAAGTGTAGGAGTTTGTCGATAGTTAAAGGAAAGTTATCACGGGAGAATTTCGAGATTGATGGGGAAAAGATTCCGTCAGTGGCAGAAAGGCCAATTAAGAGCTTGGGTCGCTGGTATGATTCTTCATTTAGCGACAGGGAGCAGGTCAAAAGATTAAGGGAGGACGTTGTACAGGCAATTAATAGGATTGATAAATCTTTTTTGCCAGGGAAGCTGAAGGTTTGGTGCCTTCAGTTTGGTTTATTGCCTCGTGTTAGATGGCCGCTAACTATATACGAGGTCTGTATGTCTGAGGTTGAAAGACTGGAGAGGGTTATGAGCAAAGCTATTAGGAGATGGTTGGGGGTTCCTCATTGTTTGAGCAGTGTGGCTTTGTATGGAAAGGGGGTCTTGGAATTACCACTGACTAGCCTTGTGGAAGAATTCAAGTGTGCCAAGGTTGGTTTGGAATTAACACTGTCAAGCTCAAGAGACCCAGTGGTGAGATCGGTTCCTGTAAGTTTAAAAAAAGGACGTAGGTGAGATCCACGGGAAGCTGTTGCGCAAGCGCAGACAGCGCTTGAGCACAGAGATGTGGTCGGTCAGCTGCAGGTAGGTAGGGCGGGGCTCGGTGCCGGCGATCGAATAAAGTTGTGGGGTAAAGCTAAGTTGCCGGAGAGGAGAAAGATGGTGATTGGTTTTTATTCGCGAACAGGAAGAGAGGAGGCAAGGCAGGTAACTGCGACGTCACATGGTGTGCAAGGGCGATGTTTAGCTTGGGAGCATGTGGAAAAACGGAAGATCAGCTGGCGTGAGCTGTGGGCGATGGACGCCGGTCGTATTAAGTTTCTCATCGGAGCCACCTACGATGTTCTCCCTACTCCGCAGAATCTTAATCGCTGGGTAGGTATATAGAGCCGACTTGCAGCTTGTGCGGTGGTGTAGCCTCTTTGAGGCACATTCTATCTGCATGTAAGGTTAGTTATCTCAGGGAAGATATACTTGGAGGCATAATGAAGTGTTAAGATCCTTGGCATGCTTGTTGGAGAACAAGCGGGTTGAAGTTAATTCACTCCCGCGGTATGGAAGAAATAAGCTTATTTTGTGCGGGAGGGGGAGAGTGTTGCAAGTCACGCGCGTGGTCGTGGTGATAGGAGTTTTAGTGGGGTGAAGTGCGTGACTGGAAGTTGGTAGCTGACGTGGGAAAACAGCTGCAGATGCCGCCCACAGTGCATTGCGATCACAGCGTTGAGACCCGATATATTGTGCTGTACTCCGAGGGTGCACGGATAGTGTACTTCATTGAATTAACAATAGCCTTCGAAGACTTATTGGAAGATGCCTTTGAGAGGAAGAAATTGAAGTACACTGAGTTGGCTGGTGAGGTGAGGGAGCGAGGCTGGCAGTGCGTTATTAGACCAGTGGAGATCGGTACTAGAGGGTGTTGCAAAATCAACCACGTCGCTGCTGTTGGAGTTTGGTTTTAGGGGTCAGTCGTTAAGAGCAGCCATTAAAGGCTTGTCAGAGGTAGCAGAAAGATCCAGTCAGTGGTTGTGGATGAGAAGGCACCAGGGTGTTTGGGGGAAGCACACTTGAGTGGGGAGTACTCGCCTAGGTGAACATCAATGGTTTGAGTTTTGCTGTCACCTCCATATGCTGATGTGGTGTATTGGTTGGTTGTTGGTGGTTGGGGTGGGTTTTTTTGGTGGGTGGAGTCGCTGGGATGGCACTGTGGGCATGGAGGGGGGTGGGTCTGGGACGCCAGATCTCGCCGTTGAGCCTTCTGGAGGTGTAGTGGGCTCAATTCAATGAAACATCAATGAAGGAAGGTGCCCACTTGACAACCCCAACGAAGTGCACGCGGTGGCTCCCGGCAAGGAGGATGGTGTTTGCCCATGATGTGGGCTGTTTTTTTTTTTTTTTTTTTTTTGGTGAAGGGAATTTTTTGGTGGGGTTTTCGGAGGGATGGAATATTGCGGCGTGGTTGGTTTGTGTCCAGCCCCCCTTGATTTTGGCACGAGGGGTTGAACATCTTTCCCTGTGTATTATTGTATGTTTGTTTAGCAGACCCTTTTCTCCAAAGCAACATTTTTCTGAGGACAATACAAAAAGTGCATTAGTCCAATAGAGAGATTTAGATGCAGACACGTGATTCTTCAGTACAGTTAATTTGTCACATACCACTATATAAAGCAGTATACCTTACAGAAGGAGCTGCAAACATTGTACTTTTGATTTTGGACCTTTTGTGCGTGGGACCACCAAGCAAGCAGAGGTGAAGGAGTGATCAGGTCTTATAGATATAGTGGTGATGATGACCTTGTTAATCTGTTTGAGTATTACATTAATGGGAATTTCAAAAACAGTAAATTGTAGAATTTTACATGAGTGGGATGTGACACAAGACACCAGTATTCCTTGTGTTAGAGCGTTCATGTTTTAAAATTTATTTTGACTTAGTTGAATAAACTTTTTAACTTGTTTTTAAAATGATAGAATTACAGAACCTGCTGTTTTGGATGTGATATAAATTTCATGGTTGAGTTTACAAGATTGCTGTGACTGGTTAATGTCATAGCTTGAGGAAAAAGTAGAAAGGATACTTTTTTGTGTCTTATTCCTGAAAGTTAGTGTGTTTTCCTTTTAAACCTGTTATCCATCTAGTGCAAATATTGGAACAGACCACCCTGCTGAACACGGTATTTATACCAGTACTTTTATGATTCACAAAGAACCTACAGAGGTCAGTCTTCACTTAACCATTTATTTATTTTACAGACACATTTGTCTGAAGCAACTTACAAGTGTTCATCTGTTTGTATAGCCAAGTCATTTTACTGAAACAATAATACTACAGCTAGAGGTGGGCTCTGAACCAACAACTTGTGGGTTTAAAGGCAGCAGCTCTAATCACTACACTACTAGCTATCCTTTGTAATCAAAATCACTTTGGTTCGAGTTTCCGTATAACTATTTTTCTTTCTCGCTCTTGTTTACCCTGATTAACCATTGGTGCATCAGAGGAATCTGACCCCTTTTGGACCCTGTTTACATTAAAAGGCATCTGTATCTTAATAAATAAGTATTTTAAACATAATTTAAAGCCTGTTTTGGACAGCTTTCTATTCCTTGAAAAATTATATAAAAGCAAAGTAAAATTGGACACACCTTTTAAAATCTTTAAATATAATGTAATAAAGGTTCAAATTCCCCCCCCCCCCCAGTGGTCTTAGTTACTTCTGCTAATGTAGTAATGAATACATACAGTGCTGCAACATGTTGAGAAGGCTAGATAAATTCCCTGCCTCCCCATAATTCTTTATTATAACAGGGATTTTTTAACAACCAGTAAAAATGGTAGCGTCAAACAAATCACAAATTGAAACACAATAGACACTGAATATTTTATTTGTGGGGTGGCGCGGTGGCGCAGTGGGTTGGGCCACAGTCCTGCTCTCCGGTGGGTCTGGGGTTCGCGTCCCGCTTGGGGTGCCTTGCGGCGGACTGGCGTCCCCTCCTGGGTGTGTCCCCTCCCCCTCCGGCCTTACGTCCTGTGTTACCGGGTAGGCTCTGGTTCCCCGTGACCCCGTATGGGACGAGCGGTTCTGAAAATGTGTGTGTGTGTGTGTGTGTGTGTGTGTTTTATTTGTTTTAATACTTATTACCTAATTACTTACTTTAAGACCTAATATTTTATTTTATTTATTAGAGAGGACAGCGTGGTGGTGCAGCAGGTAGCACCACTACTTCACAGTGCCTGAACTGTTGGTGTAGGGTTGAATCCAGCTCAACTTATGTGAAGTGGCTCTATTTATTTAGTTCTTGGTGATGTCATATACTATGCTTGACTGAGCAAAATTCAGGCCGATACAGGAGAAGAGAACAGTGGGTCATCACTTTTTCTCGAATACCACAACACAAGTTACACTGTAGAAAGTTTTTATTTCTCTCCTGAAATGTTTGATAATAGAAAATTACATTTTTGTTCTTAGTGTTTTACCTAAAGTAGATTATCCATTTTTTTTTCCTTTATACTAACTTTCAGCTGTCCAACTGTTTCATCAGATCACAACACATCAAATCAATAATAGACCAAATGACGTTTGCAAAAATTTCCTACATGCAAAATTATGACTGGCAATATTTCATTTAGGCTATTAGGGCCAAACACAATAAATAAAACACTTAAATAACAACACTTTTAAGCAACAATATTAGTGAAATAATTCAATCCCAGCGACCAGATTAGCTGTCAGGTACATAGTGAAAAGACAAGGGTCAATGTTCAGTTAAGTTCTGTTGAATTTTGTTCTCAGAAAGTGTCAGTTTGATGTTTAAAATTAGAATTGTATGTTTCAAACTTATTACTCCAAAATTGTTCTTTACAAAGAGAGACGGTTCATTACCTTGTTCATTCACTCATTCATTCTCACAAAACACACAACTGTTGTGAGCTACAGTCTCTTCAGGGAGGCACAGGACATAATAAATCATATAAACCCTGGACAGGAGTCCAGTCCCTCTATGGCAGTTCACGCACACACAGACACACACTAAAGGGAAAATACAGAATGAGCAGCTCTCAAACCACATGTTGTTTTGGTCAATAAGATAAAAGATTCAGTGATCATTAAAGGCTTGTCCACATATATCAATGATTATGTATCAAATTTAACTTACGTCCAGAGAAGCCAAGCCTCCAATGGGGATTGCTGCAACTGTGAGAAATTAGCAGATGATTCACACATTCACGACCCACAGGGACAATACCCCTACAGGCCAGAGGAGGCGCCACTCAGTGCCACTAGCCCAGATCCATGTACCTGTTCCCGATCTGGTGGTTAGTAGGGTATAAAAGAGCAAGTGGCCGAGGACAGATCGTGGATTCTTAATCAGCGTTTCATCGTGGTCTCCTGGTGATCGTTACTTACCAGGTTCCCCATGTTTGTTCCATGGGTGTTGATGTTCCAGTCCTGAGTGCCTGTCCTGTATACTCCTACTTCTTGTGCTCCTGTCCTTGTCCAGTGTCCCAGTCCGGTATTTCGTTACACCTCTGTGTTCATGTCCTACTCACAAATTAGTGTTTCACTTTTCACCTTTGTGAAAGTATGCTATGTCTGTTTGTCCTGCATTCATTGTGTCACCTCTATACTGTACTTTACTGTTTGCACTGTGCACTTATAAATACTCTGCATGTGGGGTCATGTAGGGGGCACAGTGGGTTCGACCAGGTCATGCTCTCCGGTGGGTCTGGGGTTCAAGTCCTTCTTGGGATGCCTTACGACGGACTGGCATCCCGTCCTGGGTGTGTCCCCTCCAGCCTTACGCCCTGTGTTGCCGGGTTAGGCTCCGGCGACCCCGTATGGGACAAGTGGTTCAGATTGTGTGTGTGTGTGTGTGTGTGTGTGTGTGTGTGTTTTGGGAGAACTTCAGGCCTTTACCACTTGCTGTCATGACCCCATGAAGGTAACACCCTGAATGACCACAACAGGTGCTACTCTGGACCCAGCTGCATCAGCACACCTGATCACAATAAAATATAATACTCATTTCCCAGCTTTATAAAAGGAGTGAAGTGCTACTAGTATATTGTAGCCCCAACTGCTTTACCTGTGATTAGTAATTTTCTTTAGATCCTTGTTGTGACACTGACCTTTCCCAAGTTCTGTAGCTGGTGTTTTCCTGCTAATTACCAGACAAGTCGTCTTATCCAGTTCTGTCTTCACAACTATAACAGCCTCGTCCTGTTTGCTCCAGATCTGTTTTCTTTCCTGTTAAGTGCTCCTGTTGTGTTGTCCCTCTGTATGCTGCTTCTCTAATTGTTCACCAGTCCCCCAAAAAGTGTGTTAGTAATTGCTCTGTGATGGGCTGGCACCTCATCCAGGCTGTACCCTGCCTTGCACCCTGTGCTTCCAGGATAGGTTCATGACCAATGTGACCTCGAAATGGGAAAGATAATTACTGATATTTCATTGGTGAGTAAATAACTGTAAATGGCTCACTGTACTAACCTAAAATTTTTAGCCACCTTTGACCAATCATTGCATAGGTAAGAAATAAGTTTGTGATGGTGAAGACAAGTGTCACCCTAAGGAGGAACTGAGGTAAAAATAACTTGATGTTTTTTTTATATGTATTAAGGTAATATTACCAAAAGTACCACTTTGATGCCATCAAAAATCACCTTTTACATTATTTCCTTTACAGATCTTACAGTTTTACTTAAAGCCTGGAATGCACAGCTTGGATCAGTAGTGACACATCTGTAGCTATTATAGTGAGCTGGTATGAAATGTTTATTTTGACAAATTTTAAACACTGAAGAAACTCCCAAAATGGCAGGAAGTTTGAATGTGTCAGTGGACTGAGTTGAATCCAGATGTTCTAGCGAACGTCTCCACTCCTTGATATACCACTGAAGCTTTTGCTTTGAAGAATAAGTCAAGCAACGTATAAAGTAGTGGCTACCCTCTCGTCCAAGTACGAAAGTTTTAGGAAGATTTCCTGCGTTGAAAAGGCACCCAAAGGCAACTTAGTGTCAGAAAAGCTAGAGTGAGTTTCCAGAAGAAAATTGTATCAACCTCACTAAGTTTCATACACTTACTCATTTAGGTGACACTCTTCTCCAAAGTGACTTACAATGTTAAGCTACCTGTAATTGTTTAACCATTTATACAGCTGGCTAATTTCACTGGAGCAATTTAGTGTAAGTACCATGCTCAAGGGTACTACAGCTGGAGGTGGGATTTGAACCTACAACTTTCAGGTCCAAAAGCAGTCTCTGTAAGCACTACACTTCCAGCCAGCCCTGTCTAAATTTACAGTGTAAAAAAAAACTGCTTTCCTTTTGGTTAAGTCCCATTATTAAGGAACCAATATTGGATAAGTTTAGAGGGTTTCTACAAAATGGCAAAATGACAGCTACTACAAAACAAGTTATTAATATTTCTTTAATTTCTAAATCTGACCTAAACCTTTTTATAGTATTTGAGACCAATAACTCTTCTGACTATTAAATACAAAACTGATAGCATCAGTATATGCAAACAGCTAAGTGCTTTATGTTGTTGTCATTGAAATGCAGTCTGGTTTCACGAATGGTCATCAATTCAACATATACAGGGTACGATGTTACATTCCGTGCACTTCTATCAAAGACTGTACATTAGGCCCAGTTCCACTGACCTTGCCACCCTGCACATGAAGCCCTAGAGAAAACATCAGGCAATACCATGATAAATCTCTACAACTCAGCACTAAGAGGCTCAATCTCCTTCCCAAACACCATATTGACCCACAGGGTATTTCACTAAGATTATCAAGTGGCCACCCCTCCTTTCATTGGTGTTTTAAGTTAGGCCCACGACATCTCAGGACTGCTCAACAGTGAAGTGTGGTGTCCCAGACCCACCAGCTCCACACGCGTCAGATGCCCTCCACCCACAGCAGATGCACAAGTTATACAAACAATTACCAAAACTCAAAGCATCCTGACTAAAACCCACACAACACCTCCCTATGTACTACCAATAAGCTTCCGCCCGCTGCAAGGCACCTCCAGCCTACTTTACCGAAACATTTCTAACTTCCCTCCAACTTACAGCTCCAACTAACCTCCTCTCTGCTCATCCAACACACACTTTCTGAACTGCTTGTCCTATACGGGGTTGCGGGGAACCAGAGCCTAACCCGGCAACTCAGGGCGTAAGGCTGGAGGAGGAGGGGACACACCCAGGACAGGATGCCAGTCTGTCGTAAGGCACCCCAAGTGGGACTCAAACCCAATTTCAGGACCCAAAGCAGGACCCGGTCCAACCCACTGCACCACCGTGCCCCCGCTCATCCAACATTTCATTTCAAAAACATTTTCATGGTCAACTAAAACAAAACACAATAAATCTTTAACTCGGGGGAAATTTAAGCACAGTCATGTGGGAACTGTAACAAAGATGTTTTGTGGCATTGCAGATATCAGCCACAGTCGGATGGACTGTGAATCCATCTGCCTCACAAATGTTTGCGCCACCCTAGCTGGTATTTTGCCATCTTGCTGATGTTTGTTACAGGACAGCAGATAGTGGGAAATAAATCTCACTGACCCCACCTTTGTTCTGCCGCTCAGAATTCTGAAAAGGTGGCTGAAAATTTACTGCTGAAAATTTAAACTTCTTACATGTTCAGTACCAGAACTCTAAAAACAACTTTGTCATTACCTATTTACTACTTATATTGGGCTGTAGAAACATGGAGAGATTGAGCAGTAAATATATACACTATTAAAAAATAAAAGAGAAGGAAACAGAGCACATGAAACTGATCTAGAAGTGGAAATTCTCTGTACGTTGTGTGGCCTTTAGCACCATCTACTGTAAATATATGTAAGAGTCAACATTGTGCCCATTTTCAGTTTTCACATAATTTGCCATGACCTGGACTCTTGTCCTACTAAAACCGGGGCTCAGGAAAGGTTCACCGGACATCACAGCAATACAGCATAGGGGACCATACATACACATGCGTAACGACAATTCGGAGACACCAGTACACAGGAACAACATGGCTTTGGAATATTAGAGGAGAATCACACAAACACGGGAAAGAACATTCCATCTAATATTAGTTATTAGACTACAGTACAAAACTACTATATATATATAGTACTTTGCAAAACTCTTCACCAAAATATTTGTCTCTGCATCTTTTTAAATCTTCTGCATTAGTGTGTCAATAGCAAAGAGCATTTATTAAATTTCCAGACATTAATTTTGCATACAGTGAAAAATTATAGTGAGATATTTGTGTACTGTTAAAGAAAGGAAGTAACATAGTAACAGACCACTTTCCAGGAAAAAGTGCAGCCTCAACTGAGATATTTGTAGGCATATAGCTGAGTACACGACTAAACAAATATAACAGGTGCTAATGATCAATGACATGATGTGCAGATTGAACCAAACTGATTAAGTGAAACAAACAGCTGTGCAGAGGGAATAAAAGTGGACGAGGGACAACCATAATAAACAGGTGAGGTTTTGGACAATGTGGCAGTTTAACCTTCAAATCTTACACCGTCGCAAGAATGAGCAGAACAAGACACAAGGTGGTTATCCTGCATTAGCAAAGTCTGTCTCAAGCAGAAATTTTGTGGCAGACAGGTGTTTCCAGATGTGCTGAGTTGAGGATGAGAAACACAGTTGTCAGCCATGGAAAATGAGTGCAGCAGGTGAGAGACATCAAACTTACTTCCCTTCAAAATCGGATGCCTAGCAACGCTATCAGCTCAGGACTGGCAGAAAATACTGGGACCCTGGTAAACCCATCTACAGTCCAGAGAAGTCTCTTCAGAAGTGGTCTTCGTGGAAGAGTTGTGACCACAAAGTCATTCCTCCAAGTTGTAAACAAAGCCAAGTGACTCACCTACATATGAAAACACAAGGACTGGGGTACAGAATAAGGACAGCAGGTGCCCTGGACTGATGAATAAAAATGTGAAATTCTTGGCTCTAACAGAAGGCTGGAGAGTGCTACATGGATGAGTGTCTGCAGGCAATAGTGAAGCACGGTGGAGGTTCATTGCAGGCAAAATTAATAGCTCCCTCAGTGTTGAAAAAAGCAGGCAGATTCCGATCCATCACACAATATCATCTGATCAGTCCCAGATTCATTCTGCAGCATGACATAGACCCCAAACACATGGCTAGAGTCATAAAGAGCAAAGAATCCTGCAACAGATGGAATGACCCCACAGAGCCTTGCTTGTTGAGCCGGTCTGGGATTACATGCAGAGACAGCACAGGTCTGCAGAAAAACTGTGGCAGGTTATACAAAATGCCTCCAACAACCTACCTGCCAAGCAATTTAGAAAAAACTGCATGCAAGTGTACCTAGGAGGATTTATGCTGTTTTAAGGCAAAGGGTGGTCACACCAAATATGGATTTGACTTAAGTTTTTTTTTCTGTTTACTGCACTTTCCAGGAAGTTCACTGGCATTATTTTTGGAAGCATCCTCACTTAACAGCATTTTTTTTTTTTTTTTTTTTCCCCCAGAAGTCCCTAAAACTTCTGCACAGTACTATGAATGTGTATATAATCTACAGTAGAGAAAGTCCTGCCAAGGGCTTTAGATGACCTAACTAGCAGGGTAAGTGCTACATTTGTATTTCCACAGATGATCACATTGTTAATTCACTTTCATTAACTGCTTGTCTTGGTCAGGGTCACAGGAGTCCAGAGTCTATCCTGGAATCACAGGGCACAAAGCAAGGATGTTACTCCAGTCCATCAGAGGGTAGCCATACACACACACAACTGGCAATTAACAAAGTCCAGTTCACCTGAACTGCATGTTTTTGGACTGTGGGAGGAACTCAGAGGAGACCCACACAGATAGAACATGGAGGCTCCATACAATCTGAGCTGGATTTGAAGCTATGACTGAACAGCACAGGTGCTGCGAGGTGGCAGTCCTACCTGTGCCACTGTGCTCCACAGTATTATTAATTGTAAATTAATACACAAGTTAATACTTATAAAACTGTCATTGTGCATTGTACCATACATTGATACTGTACATAGTCATACTAGCTTGTTTTTGTTTGGTTTTAGCTGTATGTTTTGTCAAGAACAATGAAATTGTGTACATTTTAAGTGCACATTATAAAATGTGTGATTAATAAAAACAAGGGGGCTGGGTGGGGCAGTGGGTTGGACCTTATCCTGCTCTCCGGTGGGTCCACGGTTCAAGTCCAGCTTGGGGTGCTTGCGATGGACTGGTGTACCATCCTGGGTGTGTCCCCTTCCCCTCCAGCCTCACGCCCCTTGTTGCCAAGTTAGGCTCCGGCTCCCCGTGACCTCGTATGGGACAAGTGGTTCAGACGACGTGTGTGATTAACGAAAATGGTCTGACTGCTTCTGCTACAGATGTATGTAAAACTGCTGAGTTTGCCTATATGGAGCAATGTCTTTGTGTCTCTCTTTCCTATGTACAATAAAAAACCCAGAAATGTTTCTTTAGGGCCTCCAGCTCATTCTTTCCATGCAGTCCATATGTCTGTCAGAAGGATATCATTCTGAGTTTTTCTTCTAACAAAGCACACCTTATTAACAGTGAATATACTTGTGCTGTAAAGAAGCCTCAATAACTTTGAAACACCACATACTTGTCCCTGCCTCTCAGTCTGATACCTTCTGCACCTTCCCCAGAATGGAAAAGGGGACTGATGGACAGTTTGCTTCACTTTTACTGTACTTATTAGTTGAAGGAACGCTGTTAGGTTTAATATGTTAAGCACCAAACTCCTTTTTTCACACCTCTTGAGTTTATAACAAAGAGTGAATTGTACTTATTTATAGCTATTTTTGTTGTCTTTTCTCTCCTCACATTCCTGGTGACTGAGAATCACAGGACCGAGAAGTATGACCACCATGCATGCCCATGGCTTCTGAGACCTTGAGACAGTTTTTTATTCACTCGTTTTGAATAATCACTTGTTTATGTCAGGGTTGCAGTTGTCCACAGCCTCTGCTGGAAGTACTGGGCACAAGGCAAGTCATGGTACACCCTGGATGGGACACCAGTCCATCACACACTACAGGAAATTTTCTCTTGGGTGAGGGTATCTGATGAAGACCTGAAACATCCAGTAATCCCAGGTGTTTCCTAGTAATCCCAGTCAGGACCTATTTTACAATCACTGGGGACAAAGCTAAAACAGGGTACACTCTGGATAGAACATCAGTCCATCACAAAGTAGCCCTACAGACTCACCCAGTCACACTCTATGTGAAGGTCACCTGAGCTGCATGTCTTCAGAATGTGGGAGGAAACCCATCCAGACACAGGGAGAATATGCAAACTCCACACAGACTGAGCCAGATATGAACCTACAGCCAAGCAGTTCAATACCTGTGAGACAGCAGTGCTACTCACTAATACTCACACACACACACACACACACACACACACACACCATCTGAACCTCCTGTCCCATATGGGGTCGCGGGGAGCCGGAGCCAAACCCAGCATAAGGCTGGAGGGGGAGGGGACACACCCAGGACGGGATGCCAGTCCATCGCAAGGCATCCCAAGCAGGACTTGAACCCCAGAACCACCGGAGAGCAGGACGAGGTCCAACCTACTGTGCCACCACACTCCCCTCACTAATACTGAATACTGAAAAATTAGTCACTAAATGTATGAAAAGTCAGAATTTTTTTTTTTTTCTGGAATATGCAAATAGGCGCAGTGGGTTGGACCAGGTCCTGCTCTCCGGTAGGTCTGGGGCTCAAGTCCCACTTGGGGTACCTTGTGACAGGCTGGCGTCCCGTCCTGGGTGTGTCCCCTCCTCCTCCAGCCTTACGCCCTGTGTTGCCGGGTTAGGCTCCGGTTCCCCGCAACCCCGTATGGGACAAGCAGTTCAGACTGTGTGTGTGTGTGAGAATATGCAAATGTATTCATACTTTACTCACATGAAAAACCACTTGTCTTTAATATCATTTAAGTGTGAAATTTATTCAGATAATATTAATTTATCTCTCTGCTAGGGCACTGTTTACAATCTTTGATGGTTTCAGTTGTACAATCGTGACAAAAAAAAGTATTGGTACCTCAGCTTTTCCAAACTTTTTTTTTTCTAAAAAGAAGTGGGAATTGTCTAAAGTATTGGTCTCTACAATTCTTTATTTCACTGTTGATATTACAAAGCTTCTCCTTGATTCAGAATCTAATATATCTTAAAATTAGAAAATAAAAAGATATGACCTTGACAGAATTATTGACACCTCCAGACTGAATATTTGCTACCCAAGCCTGTGGCAAAAACAGCTGCAGCCAGGCCCTTCCTACAGGATCAGATGAGCTTCCTACAAGTGTGCACTGGCATTCTGGGCAATTTTTCTTGTACAAACTGCTCCAAACCTCCTTCATCTGAGAGTTTTCTTCTCCCAACTGCTGTTGACAGATCTCTGCTATAGGTTTTCAGTGGAATTTAGATCTGGATGCATTCCCTTATTCTGAACAGTCCAGCATCCTGAGTCTTTAACAGATGTACTGTAATGTTAAACCTGAAATGAAAAATTGTAGAGACTAAATAATTTGGTTAATTTCAAATTATTTTTACAGAAAACGGAGTATTTTGGAAAAGTGTAAGGGTGTCGTTCCTAATGTTCACCCGCAGGGGGCGCGTTTTCACATTGTTGTTCCTAAAGCCGCAATTTTTCTCTGTCATTCACGTACACAACGGATTTTAACGTGTATTTCTGTGCCTGTAGCATGAACTGTATCTTTGTATATAATTAACTCATTTATTGATCAGCTATTATTATATAATTTTCTATGATACTAACCTTATGCCTATCAAAATTGAAATTTCAGGTGGTAGCATCTACTATGAATATTAAAAATATTTCTTTTTATTATTGTTTCAGACAGTTTCTAACACCGTACTTTTAATATACCGGCTATGTGAGATATACTGCACAGATATGCCGAGAAGAGAGGGAAAAGTAGCCCGAGTGAATGTGGACTGACGGACGGAGACGCAGTGAGTAGAGAAGCCGTGTTACCCAGTAACTGCAGCGGAGGAAACGCAGCTTCTCCCTCATTGGTCCGTTTATTGGAGCCGCTTCACTCAGCGCGTTTCCTAAACTGCCGTCGCTGCCGCCGCTCAGTACAAGTGAGTCGGGAGAGACTCGATCGGAAGCTAAAGGGTCGGTCTGTGGTCCTCAGTTCGCGATGAGCTTCTCTGTGTTTGTCGCTCTGCTCTTCGGGGCTCTTTGCGTCTGTTCGCGCGTTCACGGTAAGAAAAGTGTCTCCATTAACCCTGACTGTATATCATAATGAGTATAGCCGCCAACGCTGGCGGTGCATAATTTGGAAGGAGTTGTTCCAAGACGAAGAGGGGGTGCGGTGGTGCAGTGGGTTGGACCGGGTCCTGCTCTCCGGCGGGTCTGGGGTTCGAATCCCGCTTGAGATGCCTTGCTTGCGACGGACTGGTGTCCTGTCCTGGGTGTGTCCCCTCCCCCTCCGGCCTTACGCCCTGTGTTGCCGGGTTAGGCTCCGGTTCCCCGCGACCCCGTATGGGACAAGCGGTTCAGAAAATGTGTGTGTGTTCCAAGACATGATGATGATCATCAGAGTGTCGTAAACTTTAACGAAATAAAAACAAATGTAGTTGAGCTGCTGTTATAATTTTCTGCGCAGACACCAGAAGAAACGTGAACATACAGTATTTGATATTTATTTATATAGCTGAATAACGAATGCATATTATTAGTATTACGATTTTCTCTAGCCCATGTAGATATCAGTGTTGCTGCCTGTCAGACCGGTGACGTTGACCCTGAGGATGAACTAGAGCTGGATGGAGATGAGATGTTGCACTTGGATTTTAAAACAAAAGAACTGGTGTTCACAATGCCTGAGTTTACCGGAAAGTGGAGGGCTGAAGGTTGGGCTCAGCAGGCACTGGCGGACCATCAGATTTGCTTGAACAACCTGAATGTGAGTATTCAGGTTGAAAAGCTACCTGAAGAGATCGGTAAGATTTCCTTTGTTTCTTTCACACAACGCACCTGAACTTGACCTTCAAAGCTGTACTTTTATAACACAATAACTGCGTTAAAATGAAAATTTAGGGACAAAGTGACAGTCAAAGATAGCATGATTATGAAGCGTAAGCAAATACCCTGAAGTGCTGGAACTGAAATGGGAAATAATTGATATTTTTCCCTGGATGTAGAAGAAACTGAAATTAACTGGGTAAAACAAAATATACCGGCGGATTTCAGATCGACACTTTTATCTGTAGAAATAATTTGCAAATAATAAAGACTTTAATTAAAATTTTGTGTTCAGCCTGTCTGAATTAATTATCAGAATGTAGATAATTTACACAGTGTAAATAAAAAGCGACTCGCGCGGGACAGGCGGTTGTTGACATGATTGATTGGTTGGTGATTTTTGTATAAATTAATTACAGGTCGCTTTGGTCTCACTGATCACATTTTTCCAATTTTGTTTTTGAAGTTCTGGCAGGTTTTACTTGTTGCTAAACTACATCTCAAGCCATGATGATACACCCTCCTCACCCTGTTTTACTGGTGTTGGTGTACTTATGGTCCTTGACTGTTCTGGGTTTTTCACCAGTGTTCACTTGAATCGTTTTCATAAATATTTAGTTTTGCCTTATTTTTCCATCAAACCTTTTTCCAGAATTCTTGTCTCTGAAGTTCTTAGCAGTCTGATAAATCTGTTTTTACTGCTGATGCAGGGCTTCCACCTTGCAGTACAGTCTCTGAATTGTACCTGATGAGGTTTTCTGCACATTGTTGTACTGGATATTTGGGAACACAAAAAAATGGTGTTTCTGTATAATGGTAAAACATGTATGCAATAATTTGTTTATCCATAAACATACTCATAGGTGAAAGGGGATATTCCTAAAATTGACATGCTGCTTCTATACTTTTAGAGGGTATTGTATTAACACCTAACGAAACAGATGCGGTGTCTGTAGATTCCCCATGCGGTTATCATGTTCTGGTCCCAGAATAATGTAGTATGTCAAGGAGGGCTTTATTTATACAAAAGTCTTGGCTATATAAATTCTCATGCCATTTTTTGAGAGAGAACCAAAATTCACTATGTTGCAATAATTTGCCTTAAGTAACACAATAATTATGTGCCACTTAAATCCTTCAACAATAATTCATTGTCAATAAAGGGTCAGCATAGTATTGTTGCATGAAGTCAGTTTGCAATGGTTAAAAAAGGACATTAAGAATGAATAATAATATTATCAATGAGATAACATTAATGAAAGGTCTTGAGAGTCAGGGAAAGACTTTAAGAAAGTTTCATTGTCATTAATGCACTTGAAAGATACTCATAATGTTGTTCATCCATTGTGAAGGCCTTTCCTATAACTCTTCATACAACCATCTCCTGAAGTGCCTTCCCTTATGGTCTATAATGTTACTTTGAAAGATAAGCATAAGACAGTGTTAGTATAGGATTATCACCTATACTGTCATATTTGTTTTGAATTGACTCTTTATTTTGATCTTAGGCTACTGATTCTGTTTTAAATCATGTTTTAGATGTTTCCAGAGCATTTTAAATGTTCCCTTGTGTATTGAATGTATTGTTTTAAATGCAGATTTTTGAATAATTTTTTAATGATTATTTGCTCTGGAAACCCACAAGATGTCTGTGTACAGATAAAGTAAATATGGGAAAAACAGGGCCTATATTCTTGTATACATTTGTTAGATTTTTTAAGCTTAAAGTATTGATAAATCTGTAATGGGCTGTTTAACAATTACAGATCCTCCTCAAGTCACAGTCTATCCCAGGGACAAGGTTTTACTTGGCAGAAGCAACACATTGATCTGCTTTCTGAACAACTTCTACCCACAAAGTGTGAAAGTGAAGTGGACTAAGAATGAGGTGGAGGTGACAGAGGGGGTCACTCTGAGTCGCTACTACCCCAACAAGGATCTCACCTTCAGACAGTACTCTACTGTACCCATCATCCCACAGGAGGGGGATGTTTACTCCTGCTCTGTGGAGCACAAGGGGCTTCGTGAACCTGAAACCAGGCTCTGGGGTAAGATGTTTTATGGTTAAATTAATTAGGTATTTTTTATATCTGATATCTTGAGGAAAACATCTGAGGAAACATACTGAAAGACATTTACATGTATTCATTTAACAGATGCTTTTCTCCAAAGCAATGTACATCTCATAGAAAATACAATGTGTGCATTACATTAGCAGAAAGAGACTTATATGCAGACGGGTGATTCTTAAGTACAGTTTGTTTCTGTCCACCATGTGAACCAATGTACATTAAACAAGTAGCTGCATAAAGGTTTATCCAAGACTTATTTCCATATGTATTTTTTCCGATCACAAAAATTACCATTTGTTCTGTGTCTTTTTGTTATATTCATCTTTATTGTTAGGCTTCTGAGGCAACTGCTGAACATTCTGAATAAATAAATGGGTCTGGGGTTCGAGTCCCGCTTGGGGTGCCTTGCGACAGACTGGCGTCCCGTCCTGGGTGTGTCCCCTCCCTCTCTGGCCTTATGCCCTGTGTTACCGGGTAGGCTCCGGTTCCCCGTGACCCCGTATGGGACGAGCAGTTCTGAAAGTGCGTGTAGTTCTTGGCTACTTTGGACAGTTAATACTGGATTTCTGAATTGAAAATAAATAACTCTTCCAGTTTATGAAAATAAAATAATTTTATGTATTTATAATTAGTGACATTAAACCCCTAGAGAGCAGCGGTATTAAACTGATTCCACCAGTAGATCTCTGTTGGCCCAGCTGAACCCAAGAGATCCCATAAGGGCTAATTTGGGCTCACCTGGGTCTCCTTGCTGCACATGTTTATTATGGAACATTGATTAGTAATTGGAAGGCAGATTTTCACCATATGACATAGAACAATTTCTGGACGTGTCCCTGGAAAGTACTCTTCATGTCCAATTACTTATGAAGTTTCATAGTATGTGGAAAGACATTAACTGTATTGCAATATGGAATCTAACATCCTTAATGCACAAATGTACATTGAATCAAGCATTTAGGTGCTGTTCATGTATTCTAAGGCAGATCTGTAGAAACTGATTCTCACTCAACTCTCTCTCTCTCTCTCTCTCACACACACACACACACACTCACTGAAACCACTTGTTGCGAGTGGGATCGTGGCGAGCTGGAGCCTAATCAGGCAACATAGGGCGCAAGGCTGGCGGGGGAGGGGACACACCCAGGACGGGATGCCAGTTCGTTGCAAAGCACCCCAAGCGGGACTTGAACCCCAGACCTACCAGAGAGCAGGACCCAGCCAAACCCGCTGTGGTGCGGCACCACACCCCTCTCACTCAACTTAGTAGCATTTGAATTTATGTATTTAGCAAATACTCCAAAGTAACATGATTTTTAAAGCACACCTTTTGACATCACCATTATCCTGGTCAACATTGCTCAGTTTCCTGCCTATTGTCACGCCCTCCACCTCGGAGCAACGAGGAACACCTGCGGCAGATCAGGGGACGAGTGTATAAAAGGAAAGTGCAGAGCATGCACAATTGTAGAATCTTGTTCAGCCTTGTTACTCAGTCGGGTCTCTTGCCTTAGCGGTCCTGACTTCCCTGATTCCTTGTCCTTTTCTTCCTCACTCTCGCCATCTTCCTTGTTTCCCTGCTCCTGTATCTCCCAGACTTCCTGGTTTACCACAACTTCTTGCCTGTTTGCTGGATTACGACTCTTGGATTTTCCTTTTAGATTTCATTCGCACATCGGTGACCATTTGCCTGTTCACTCAACATTTCTTTTGGATTACCCCTTATGAAACCTTCCTGTGCTCCGCACTTGGGTCCAGCACCCCTGCTCCCGGAGGATGCTGTGAGACCTATAGAAGTGACATATGAATAGCAGATTTGTTGATGATAATAGTAGGTTATGAGGGACTATATTACAGTGCTGCCAAAAAAAAAATTGGGCCAATCAGAGATGAGTTTTGAGACACTTACTGACTACTGGGAGAGTGTGAGCAGTAATTTAAGAGAGAGAGAAAGGTCTTTCCCTATACTGGGTCCAAAACCGAAAACTGGTGAACTTTTGGTTTTGGACCTTCATGAGTTTGTCAAGCAGACAACCAGAGGTGGAGGTGTAGGAGCACAGTGTTCTTGTTGGGGTATGCATATTGACCATGTCCTGTAAGTATTGTGGTGATGATCCTTTGACCATCTTGTAGTTAGTTGTCAAGAAACATCTGTTAAGAGTACTTGTGCAAAAGTGTAAAAAAGTTTATCCTTTATTGACTGTTTCGATACCTTCTATGGGTTTAGAGGTTGTGGTTTTGCAGTGTCTCTCCATGAAGATTTGGAAGTTTGATGCCTGTGGATGTACATAAAAAGCAGCAATTTTGGGTTCATTTACAATACTTTAAAAAGTCAAACTAAGAAGCCTTTATTCAGTTTTACTTCATACATCAGATTATTTCTCTTTTGTGTGAGGAAAACATTTTGTAGACTAAGGTAAAGTCATTCATAGAGAATTTGTGGATACATGTAAGGACAAATATGTATTATCACCAGGTCTAACATTTAAGATGTGTGGTTTAAAGTCTGGGTGTGTTTCAGCTGCTGTGTGTTATACTGCATTTTCTTTCATGAGGTAAAGAACTAATGAGAATTGTTTAAAATGTTCCCATTCCCTTTCTTGTTTGTTCTTGCAGAGCCAGAAATTCAGGAAGTGTCAGACATCGGAAAGACAGTTTATTGTGGAGTAGGACTAACCCTTGGTTTGTTGGGAGTTGGAGTTGGAACCTTCTTTCTCATAAAGGGGAACAACTGCAATTGAAAAAGGTATGTAGCATTATGAGTGGCATGGCAGCACTCAAGGGTACTACAGCTGGAGGTGGGATTCCAGCCAAGAACCTTTGTGTCTAAAGGTAGCAGCTCTAACCACTACACTACCAGCTCCCCCACACACAAGTGTATTGAAAGCATAAACAGTTTAAAAAAAACACATATAAAATGAGCTTTCAGCATAACTGCTTCAATACTCAGTGGAGTCCTTCCTCCAGAGTGCAATGACTCCTTTTCTCTCTGTCCATTTAAAGATTGTGGCTGCACAGGACCTTTAATCAGGTGTAGCTAATAGTCTAGGAACTGGGTGCCAGAGGAAAGGGTTGAAAAATATCTATACATGTGAAAGATACATGCTGTGTAATCTGCTTTCTATCTTACAAACTCATAGTATGTTCTGAACCTGAACCCTTGAAGGGGAACAGACCTGTTATATGCCAACTTAATTCAGCCATAAAATGAAGAATGTCACTAGGATGTCTAAACTGTTGTAAAACCAAGAAAGCAGAGCATCTAACCTGTGTCTGGAAGGTTTAAATAACTTAACAAGTGACATAAACCACTCATGTAACATGTAGTTAGTGTAGAACATTTTGCATGTCAGAAGAGAACCAAAGTAGCTGTCAGAATCCTGAGACCTGCTGCCTGATGCATCAGTATTGCGGTGGTAATGCAAGAAATGGTTTCCCAGCATGAATAAATTCTTCATCTTCTGGAACTAAAGTACCAGGACTACATATCACTTATTTCTCACCTCCACCACTGTGGTCTCCAGCTGTAATGCCTGGACGTGACATGAACATGGACATATCTTACTGTGACACGGAGAGAAGCAGTGAGAACTGAAACATAAAACTGCGAAGCACAGATTAATAAGTGAAGTGCTTGAGTGATACGATAAACATGGGAGAAACAGTGTCCTTACAAGGACAACAAGTGGAAGAGGTGGATGGGACCGGAGCGGGAACACAGAGGAGTGGCAGAGGCAGGGCTAGAACGTGGGACCTGGACAGGGATACGAAGGACTGGTGCTGACAGGGCAGAGACGGAAATGTACGGAGAAGGAGACTTTGAGAAAACAGGTACATAAACAAGGACCTTTTGCTGAATCGTAGGTAAGGCAGTTGAGCGCTGACTAATAATCAGAATCAGAACGAGCTTTATTGCTAAGTATGTTCACACATACAAGGAATTTGTCTTGGTGACAGGAACTTCCACAGCACAGACAGAATGACAGTGACAAGACAGGTGAGAGGATAGAGTATGTGAACAAGGGATAAAAAATATTTAAAAATATAAAGTACCCAATATACAAAAGTAGTCACTAGATACAAATGCAAGGGAGTGTGAATAAGAGATATGATGTGATAAATAGTTCTAAAGATAAATAGCATTATGTATTGCACTGGTTTACTCTCTAGGGGGGATTTAGGTGTTCATGAGGTAGATGGCCTGAGGAAAGAAACTTTTCTTATGCCTGGCTGTCCTGGTGCTCAGTGCTCTGTAGCGCCGGCCAGATGGCAAGGGTTCGAAGAGGAAGTGGCCTGGATGTGAGAGGTCTAGAATGATTTTGCTAACCCTTTTACTGACTCTGGACGAGTACAGTTCTTGGAGAGCTGGGGGGGGATGTGCCGATGATTCTTCCAGCAGTCCGAACTATCCGCTGCAGTCTTCTGATGTCTGACTTCGTAGCTGAGCCGAACCAGAGAGTTATAGAGGTGCAGAGGACAGACTCGATGACTGCGGAGTAGAATTGCATCAGTAGCTCCTGTGGCAGATTGAACTTCCTCAGCTGGCGAAGAAAGTACAACTTCTGCTGGGCCTTCTTCACGATGGAGTCTATGTGGGGCTCCCACTTCAGGTCCTGTGAGATGGTGGTGCCCAGGAACCTGAATGACTCCACTGTTGCCACAGTGCTGTTCATGATGGTGAGTGGGGATAATGCTGAGGTGTTTCTCCTGAAGTCTACGATCATCTCCACCGTTTTGAGCGTGTTCAGCTCCAGGTTGTTATGACTGCACCAGCAAGCCAGCTCTTGGACCTCCTGTCTGTAAGCAGACTCGTCACCATCCCGGATGAGGCCGATGAGTGTGGTGTCGTCTGCAAACTTCAGGAGTTTGACAAAGGGGTCTTTTGCGGTGCAGTCGTTGGTGTACAGGGAGAAGAGCAGTGGGGAGAGCACACATCCCTGGGGGGCTCCAGTACTGATCGTGCGAGTATTGGATGAGAATTTTCCCAGCCTCACTATCTGCTGCCTGTCTGTCAGAAAGTTGGTGATCCACTGACAGATGGAGGTGGGCACAGAGAGTTGGGTTAATTTGGACAGGAGGAGGTGTGGGATGATGGTGTTGAAGGCTGAGCTGAAGTCCACGAACAGGATTCTCGCATAAGTCCCTGGTTTGTCCAGATGTTGGAGGATGTAGTGCAGTCCCATGTTGACTGCATCATCCACAGACCTGTTTGCTCGGTAAGCAAACTGCAGGGGGTCCAGCAAGGGTCCAGTGATGTCCTTCAGGTAGTCCAACACCAGTTTTTCAAGTGACTTCATGACCACAGACGTTAGGGCGACAGGTCTGTAGTCATTAAGTCCTGTGATTTTGGGTTTCTTTGGGATGGGGATGATGGTGGAGCATTTGAAGCAGGAAGGAACTTCGCACATCTCCAGTGATCTGTTGAAGATCTTTGTGAAGATAGGGGCCAGCTGGTTAGCACAGGTTTTTAGGCAGGCCGGTGAGACACCGTCTGGGCCTGGTGCTTTCCTTGTCTTCTGTTTGACGAAGACCCGACGCACCTCCTCTTCGCAGATCAAAGGTACAGGAGGGGGGAAGGTGGGGGTTACTTGAGTTGTTAAGTGATTGGTGGAGAGAGGGTCTGAATGGGTGTGGGGTGTGAGACAGGGTTTATCAAACCTGCAATAAAACTCATTCAAATCGTCGGCTAGTTGTTGAGTTGACACGGTGCCGGGGGGTGGTGTCTTGTAATTTGTGTTGTCTTTCAGGCCTGTCCACACTGATGCAGGATCGTTGGCTGAAAACTGTTTCTTCAGCTTTTCAGAGTAGTTTCTCTTAGCCACTCTGATCTCCTTTGCCAGTGTGTTTTTGGACTGTTTATACAAGACTCCGTCCCCGTTCTTGTAAGCGTCTTCTTTGGCCTGACGAAGCTGTTTGAGTTTTGCAGTGAACCACGATTTGTCATTGTTGTATGTTAAACGAGTCCTGGTAGGGATGCACATATCCTCGCAGAAACTGACATATGATGTTACAGAGTCTGTGAGCTCATCTAGATTGCTAGCAGCAGCCTCAAAGACACTCCAATCGGTGCACTCGAAGCAGGCTTGTAAGTCCTGCTCTGCTTCCCCAGTCCATCTTTTAACAGTTCTTATTACAGGTTTAGCTGATTTCAGTTTCTGTCTGTAGGTCGGTATAAGATGAACCAGGCAGTGATCAGAGAGCCCCAAAGCTGCCCGTGGAACAGAGTGACATGCATCCTTTACTGTGGTGTAGCAGTGGTCCAAAATATTACTGTCTCTGGTGGGACATGTAATATGCTGTATGTATTTTGGCAGTTCACGGGAGAGATTTGCTTAATGTGCAGCTAGATAGTACTCCTTCAGCCCTTTTTAGAGTTGCTCAGTAGTTTGGCGTCAGCTGCGCTGGTGGGACTGAGTGGAGCTGGAGCGGTGTCCCTCGTCATCCTAAGAATCATTCTCGCTCGTGACACCAGCGCGCACATATACCATTAATATAAAGAAAACAAATCTCCAGGAACTGAAATTGCATCTAGAGTTTTAAATTTCTAATTCACTAATTTCACTTAAATTTAGCAATCAAAAATACTTTATACTGTGGAAAAATATTAACTGTATTACAGTATGGAATCCAAAATATAGAACAGTCCACAGCAAATAACACTTTATGGATGCTGTCAAGTACATTTTTCTTATGGCCAGGAAAGGGACATTTACAGTATCACATGTAATATGGGTTCTCCATTCTGAGAGCTGTCTTCTGAACCTGTAGTTTTGGAGAAGAATGAGGTCTAGTAAGTAATTATACAGTAATTACTTGGGTGAAATATATCCTTAAGTGTGCAAGAAATAAATGATTCAGCTGAATATAAAATATATGCTTGTACCTCACCTTATGAATACAGTTGGCATGGGGAGTCTCCAACTACTACATCACAATCTGTAAAATCTTAATAGAGTTTAATCCCTTGATGTATTCTTGGGTTGGGTTTTGTTAAAAGCATCAGATAAAGCTATATTTAATTAGAAGTTTTGTGTAAGTCACATTATTTATTCATTCTGTTTTTCATCAACAGTTCATACAGTATGGGGTCTCAGCATTCCTCTATCCTGGAACTGAGTTGACAGGATGCCAGTTTATTTCATTCTCTTTTATTAACATGACACAATGTTAAAGTTAAAGCTGCTTAACTAGTTTGAAATTATGAACAGTTTTAATTTTTTTTTTGTTTTTGTCCAGTTAACCATGAAGACTGCAAGAACTGGAATGAGGAGGTTTTATCTACTTTGTACCACCATTATTTTCCTTTTAACAATATATTGATTTTGATAATTTTTACAGCTGTTAGGGTACCATGCATTACATGTAATATTAAAAACAAACTAAACTTAAAGAATTATTTTGAAAATGTAAAGAACATTTGAAAAGTATGTGTGGGCTTGAATATATTCAGAATAAAGTTTGTGATTTTATGATTTTATTAAGGAAGACAGGAAAACTGGATTACCTTTACCAGTGTATATTTCATAAAAATGTCTTTTATTCTTGACTGTCAAGAAGAGGTTGCCAAGCTGTATTTTTTTTTCTAAGGTGCCCTTGTACACATACCACATTCAGGAATCACTTTATAATCACCACAGCTACAGTACATGTTGTTATACAGTTCATAAGTAATACGTTATTATATTATGTTACATAACGTCATATGCCTGTATGAGCCAGATAAATTACACACACACACACACACACACACACACATATACACATACACTTTCTGAACCGCTTGTCCCATACGGGGTCACGGGGAACCGGAGCCTACCCGGCAACACAGGGCGTAAGGCCGGAGGGGGAGGAGACACACCCAGGACGGGACGCCAATCCGTCGCAAGGCACCCCAAGCGGGACTTGAACCCCAGACCCACTGGAGAGCAGGACCTGGTCCAACCCACTGTGCCACTGCACCCCCCCCAGATAAATTAGCTTTTTTTTATTCTTGATCAACAAAGGAAGGAAAAGAACAATCACTTATTTATTCTCATATGTGAAACATACAGTACATACAAAAAGTTACATATATTCTCACTCGCTACTATATTCATCCTCCTGCTGATGTCCCACAAAATGCGGCAAAAAAGAAATCATCTAACTGCAGTAGACTTCCTTTTTTCCATTATGTACCAACAGCTGTGAACATGCGGTAGCTTAACAGTTTTCTAGCCATGTCTGAACTTATTGTTTTTTGGAAAAGGTGTAAAAAAACTGTCTGCAGGCATTTGATTTTGGCCACATAAGACTGATAGCTCTTGTTGTGCTTTGGCTTTGTCTTAGAGCCTAATGACGATTTGCTGTTGGCGGGGGTAGACTAATACTTCTCTCCCAAGGTTCTGTTTAAACATTAGTCCTGCAACATATCTAAATGCAGCACAAATCCATGTATCAGCAGGCATAAAATCACTGTCAATCCATCTATACTCATTAATTGTTAGTGATAACTGAATAATTATCTGAGAACTGCCACAATTAAATTAACATCATTGCCTTAAGTACAGGTTCTATCAAGCTGATGATAGCTGAGTGATGAAATGTATGTAGTAAGGCCAAAAAGTCTAGGAAAAAAATATATTGTGCATGTAGTGAATGTGCATTGCATCACACCATTAAAAATTCTGCCTGCATTCATGACTCATTAATTTTAGATTCTGGTAAAAATGTATACATTTAAAATTTAAATCTACACATTTGTATAACTGTACTGAACTGTATAACTAACAAAAACTGTATTACAAATTTCATGTTGATGTATATAAGAAACAGAAAAATAAAACACAGAAAGCATGTGGTGTTCCAGTTTTTTCCTTTTGTATTTAATAAGTTAGTTTATGCTGTACTTTTTTTGCATAGTAAGGTCACTTACAGGAGACTCAGATTTTTGGTTGCTTAAATTTTTTATTGTGCATAAAAATATGTGCTCTGCATGTGACGTGCTGGGTGTCTAGACTGGGCAGTGACCAGGTAGGGTACTAAAGGGTAGGAACAGGGTTACTCACCAGTTCAGAGCTGTCAGCAATGATCAGGTTAAGGCGTTTAGCAGTGGGGGCAAAGCTGTTAGGGAAAAAAAAAAAAGAATGCTGCCTTAAGGAGGTATGGTTGCGGATGAGTTCTAGAGTACAAAATATGAGTCAGGAAATTGCTGGGGTGTGGGGACTGTTGTGGCATCTGACTAAAGGTGTCCGTAAATGAGTTACTGAATTCTGGACTGATACTTAGTTTAGGTTTCTTATAAGCATGAGCTGTGGTCTTTGTGTGATTCTTGTACATGGAGACACATGGAAAAGTCCAAGTCAATGGGATGGCCTCAGCCTACCTGATGTATTGTGTTATCACTGTTCAGCTAAAAACTCAATGTACAGAATGCATTTCTATGATGCACCTGCAATCAAATATACTAACCTCTACCATTTACAGTAAGTCTTAACATTTTACCCTGAATTAATAACTCAGCAGATTCTTTTAAACTATTGTGGAAAAACTAAGAATTTTGTGTGTTGGTACTATTTAGGCTTACTCAGACTTACTCAGGCTTGCTTTGTCATTTTTGTAACAACAGATTTGAAATGGGCTGATTTTCAGTGACCTCTTGGCTGGTGAGGCATTTTCCTAATTCGGAATATGTGTCAGCAAAACTCCAAGATATGTAGAAGTGTTAAATGTTCAAGGCTCCGGGGGTGGATGAGATCCGCCCCGAGTTTCTCAAGTCTCTGGATGTTGTGGGGCTGTCTTGGCTGACACGCCTCTGCAGCATCGCGTGGAGTTCGGGAACGGTGCCTCTGGACTGGCAGACCGGGGTGGTGGTCCCTCTTTTTAAGAAGGGGGACCGGAGATTGTGTTCCAACTACAGGGGGATCACACTCCTTAGCCTCCCTGGGAAAGTCTATGCCAGGGTACTGGAAAGGAGAATCCGACCGATAGTCGAACCTCGGATTCAGGAGGAGCAATGCGGCTTTCGCCCTGGCCGTGGAACACTGGACCAGCTCTATACCCTCACTAGGGTGCTGGAGGGTTCGTGGGAGTTTGCCCAACCAGTCCATCTGTGTTTTGTGGACTTGGAGAAGGCATTCGACCGTGTCCCTCGTGGCATCCTGTGGGGGGTACTTCGGGATTATGGGGTTCAGGGCTCGTTGCTACGGGCTGTTCGTTCCCTGTATGACCGGAGCAGGAGCTTGGTTCGCATTGCCGGCAGTAAGTCAGACCTGTTTCCGGTGCATGTTGGACTCCGCCAGGGCTGCCCTTTGTCACCGATTCTGTTCATTATCTTTATGGACAGAATTTCTAGGCGCAGTCAGGGAACGGAGGGTGTCTGTTTTGGTGGCCGCGAGATCTCGTCTCTGCTTTTTGCGGACGATGTGGTCCTGTTGGCTTCATCAAGTCAAGACTTGCAGCGTGCACTGGGGAGGTTTGCAGCTGAGTGCGAAACGGCGGGGATGAGAATCAGCACCTCCAAATCCGAGGTCATGGTTCTCAGTCGGAAAAAGGTGGATTGCCCCCTCCGGGTTAGGGGGGAGTTGCTCCCTCAAGTGGAGGAGTTTAAGTATCTCGGGGTCTTGTTCACGAGTGAGGGAAAAATGGAGCGGCAGGTTGACAGGCGGATCGGTGCGGCGTCCGCAGTAATGCGGTCATTGTACCGGTCTGTTGTGGTGAAGAGGGAGCTGAGTCGTAAGGCGAAGCTCTCAATTTACCGGTCGATCTACGTTCCTACCCTCACCTATGGTCATGAACTCTGGATCATGACCGAAAGAATGAGATCGCGGATACAAGCGGCAGAAATGAGTTTCCTCCGCAGAGTGGCTGGGCGCACCCTTAGGGATAGGGTGAGGAGCTCGGTCACCCGGGAGGAGCTCGGAGTAGAGCCGCTGCTCCTCCGCATCGAGAGGAGCCAGTTGAGGTGGCTCGGGCATCTGTTCCGGATGCCTCCTGGACGCCTCCCTGGGGAGGTGTTCCGGGCTTGTCCCGCTGGGAGGAGGCCTCGGGGCAGACCCAGGACACGTTGGAGAGACTATGTCTCCCGGCTGGCCTGGGAACGCCTTGGGGTTCCCCCAGAGGAACTGGAGGAGGTGTGCGGGGAGAGGGAAGTCTGGAGGACTCTGCTCGGACTGCTGCCCCCGCGACCCGGCCCCGGATAAAGCGGAGGAAGATGGATGGATGGATGGATGGATGGATGGATGGATGGATGTATACACTGTAAATACTGGATACAAGCAGCTTCTCTCTATCAAGGACAAACTCTACAGTTTCCTTTTGGCCTTCCTAGTGACAGGGAAGGTTAAAATAAATGGTGGTGAGAATATGGTCCTTCCACCTAACTCCCTTTGCGTCACCTTGGTCACACTTACACAAATACATGACAAAGCAAACAACCGCCATATTCTTTTAAGAATCGTTAATAACATGAATAGCCTTAATCTAATGTAAATAAAGCCTTAAGGTAGCCATCTACTTAAGATAGCATCAAACAATTGTTTCTAATGCTAGAGAGTGCCTCTCACTGCACAACGTCTGTATTTGCAGAGTGATATACAGCAGAAGGTGTTTTTGGCCACTTGTAGGTTCTGGGCACATTTACATGTGTACATATAAATGTTTGTTTAATAAGTTTGTGATTATAACTGTTGAATACCAGATAACCCTTTTTGCCGCTACTCATATGATGTACATTGATTCATATGGTGTAAGTATAAGTAACAAACTAACTACTTAATCATGCATCTACATCTAAGTCTCTCTTACTGCTAATCACGTAATGTACACACTGTATTTTCTATGAGATGTACGTCGCTCTGGAGAAAAGCATCTGCTAAATAAATAAATGGAAATGTGGCATCAAGCATGCCCAAAAACCTTGCTCTTTGTGCTTTAACCAATTAAACACAGCAAAAACATGTCTCTGGCCCTAAGTGTATGATTAAACTGAAATACAATGCGGTATTTGCCCCATCAAGTGTGTCTCAACATTCCCAAACAACCTAGTATGGAGAACAAATTGATAAATATTATGAAAAATAATAAATAATGAATGAAAACATAACTTTAAAAGCAACCTAGAAATAATAATTTTTCTTCCATGTTTTTGTTGGTCTTGTCATTATCATGGATAAAAATACCCTTTACTTTGTTTTTTTAATTTTATCCTAACATTTTCACGGAAATGATTAAACCTTTTAAATGAAGGTACATTCATTATTAACTTCCTTATTACGTTCATGAGAAACCTGACCTAGTAACAAATGACGTTTTCTTATCGTCAGCGAGGATTGGTCTATTTTATAATTTGGCTCGTCATATAACCACAGTCCGATTTCCTACTCCTTACGTTGGAGAAAGATAATCAGTTCTTCGTAAGTCTGCTCTGAAAACCCAGACATGTCTCTGTTATTTTCTTTTGCACTGGTTGTACTGCCTTTCCTGCCTGGATTTGGTAAGTAACTATCTTAAAATACTTTTGTCTTAATTAAAAACGTTTAGAATATCATATTATCATGCAATTTTTATGTTAATGTAAGTTACACATCTTACTACTCTGTAACTTGTTTTATATCTGTACTGGTACAGATAGAAGATGTTTGCGTGGGTTTCATCCCACGGTCCAAAGTTCAGGTAAACTGCTGGTGACCCTGAATTCTAGGTGTGTGGCTACTCTGCAATGGACTGGAATATATCAGGGTGTCCCCCTCCCTAGCTTGTGCCCAGTAAATGTCTGGGATGTTGGCTCTGGACTGCTGTGTCCCTGATCAGGACAAGTGGATGATGGAAATAAATACATGTAATGCAGTTAATAAGCAGGCTTGCACCATGGCACGGTGCAGCAGGCTGTGGAATTTGACACACACATGGCTTTATTCCCAGCAGAGTTTGCATGTTCTCCATCAGGTGAATAGGAAACTCTTGCTGACAATGTATGTATGTGTGTGTGTGGTCAGCACTGGAGTAGGACTAACTTTCAGCCCTTGAGTGAGGTGCTGCAGACTAGCCCATAGTAGTACCTGCTTTTCACCTGAAAAATCTACATGTCATGCCAGCATACACCAATCAAAGAGGGTATTCCATATGAAAAATTAAATAATTATCATGCATAAGACAATAACAGAAATAAGCATCAACTATAAACTAACAATTTCTGAATAACCTGAAATTATTTATGGACTATTACCTTTGCAGTGACATCTTCTCATGCAAATCTTCATAAACAAAAACTGTACCACATTAAAACATAAGTAGTCATCTCAGTAGGTCCTTGGTCTCTGACAGTTTGTCACCTCATCACTGTCTAAGGAAATAATGTCTTTCTTTGTTGACATGATCATTAAGTGCTTTTGGGTGAGGTATCTCATAAACTTAAGAGTGGAAGATTAGTATCCAATGTACTGGAACACAGAAGAAAAAACTTGTCTTATATGAGAATAACTGATTTCAGTTTTTTTTAATACAAAATAAGAGGTACTTAATATATAATGTTAATTTGCATTTTGTACCACTCTGCACACCTAAAGTTGTCCTATTTACTACAGTCATACTATAACACTGTCACATGCGAAGGTAACACTGACACAAATATGTGTTACTGTGCATCCAAATGGGGACAAAATAGGTGATGTTCGTGAAAGTAGAGTGAATATATACATATATATGTGCATCATGCAAACAAAGAAAGAAAGAGGCGAAGTGAGATGAGGAAAACGGAGTGAAGGTACACGCTGAGTGTTTCATAAGGGAAACTGACTGAACTAACAGAAACATGACTTAGACTGGGCAGGGACACTGGACATGGGACTGACCGGTACAAGAGCACAGAGGACAGACGTTGATGGGACTGGCGCTCTGGACTAGAACACAGGCACACTGTGAACAGGAATTTACCATGTGAGTAGACACGGAATGAGAATCGCTATGAACTCGCCAGGAAATACAGTAAAGAGCCGATCGAGAATCCGCAATCACGTTTGTCTGTCACTCCTTCTGTAGTGCTGGTGTTTGGTGTTTATTGGGCTCAGGTGTGTTGATGTGGCTGAGTGGCTCCGGGGGACACACCCCCTACGTTCACCTGGAGTCTGGTTGTCAGGGATCCTGACAAATACTGTATCATTATACTGTGTAATACTTTGGCTTTCAACTACCAGTTTACCAATAAACTGACTCCTGTGCCTTTGTTGTATTGATTCATTGTACCGTTTCATATCAATAAACAGGCTGATTATCTGGAAAACTAGACTTCCAGTAATCCATTTAGAGTTGGGGCAAGTGTCATAGGGTCAAATGAGACTCACACTGACCACTTGTGTGGTATAATCTGTAAGAGAGCATACAAAAGTGGTTTGCCATTACCTTCTGTGTTGTCTTTGGACTGCAAACATTATTTTCACTAAAGTTGTAAATACTTGTCACTTTGTGACATCCCTCCAAAGGCCCATTTTGCGTGTGGAATATCGGTTTGACAAAAGCCACAGAGAATCTTGCTGTTTCACTGAGAGGAAATCTGGTATATTGAAGGGCCTCTTCGCTCCATCAACACTGGCCCATGAATCACCCCACAGAGAGCAAGCAATGTCACTGTCCTCCCTAACTTAGCCATTGATCCGAATGAGTCTGGTGTCCCTCACCCAAAAGGAGCTGCACTGCTGGCTGTCAGCTGGCTGACTTTAGCACTGCACTTTATTTCAGATGGTTGTTGTTGCTGTTAACCTGCTATAACCTGTAGCTGCTATATATACAGTTTAATGGCCTTAATGCTTTTGGAGGAGAGGTATTCTATTGAAAGAACATACATGCTGACGAGCGTGCATGTTATGTTCTGCTAAAAGGAGACATGGTAGTTACTGTTTCCCTTTATGCCAATAGACTTTACTAGACTTCTGAATTGGCTATTGCATCATTGCTGTGTATGCATATTCACAGTCTCAGAACACTGCTCTGAGATTTAAAATACCCCAATCAATAACACAACAATGTAAACATCTCTATCATTTTAAAAATGAAGGCAGTCATTCATTTTTGCCAACTGCTTTTCCTGGTCAGGGAGGTTGTGGTCTGGTCCAATTCAATGCTTCCATCGAGAGGGTGACCTCTCAATCAGTTCACACACTATGGGCAATTTTGCATCACCATTTCACCTCAGCTACATGTCTTTTGAATGTGAGAGGAAACCAGAGCACCCAATGGAAACCCATGCAGACATGGGGAGAACCTGCAAACTCCACACAGACAGAGTTGAATTCAGACCTATCTGCCGACAGCCCAAGTGCTGTGAGACAGTAGTGCTACCTGCTATGCCACTGTGAAAATTATGGCAGATGCCTTAAAAGTTGAATTTTTCACATTACATTTGTTCACTTTGCACACGTGACTTTGCTCCAAAGCAACATACATCTCAGAGAAATTTTACACAGAGTGAAAGGCAGTATTGTGTGGAATTTTATATTGAAACTCATACGAGAGTTACCTACATAGTACCATATACAGTGAAAGATTTTGAAGATATAAATATTTATAATATCCGAGTTGGAGACGCGTGTTTAGTTAGAGCCCACTCTCCTTAAACCTGGGCTAAACTGCGTGTAGAGCAGGTTTAAGATAAACATGCAAGAAGCGACCTCTTGTGGCAGTTCGGCGATGTCTAAGTGGCACCAAAACCGGAATTTCAGATGCCGTTCCACATTACTTGTTCCAGTTTAAACTTGTTTTACATTTAAATTTATTCTTTTAGCAAACGGTTTATTTTTTTTCAAAGTGAAATATATCTCAGAAAATACAGAAGCGCATTAAGCAAACAGATCGCGAGATCTGAATGCAGACATGTGATTCTTGAGTACAGCCAATTTCTCATGCATGCAAAGGTACCAGCAATGAAACCTGACCCACAGCGACCGGTCGCATAGCTAAGCCTTAGGCCAGTCAAGGGAGGAACAGAGCTGGGTAATTTGTCTCATCCCACCCACCGTATAAACCAGTATGTGTTCAACTTTAAACTGCAGCTGAGCTAATTCTAGCGCAGAAGCCCGACTAATAGCAGCACATGATTATCATGTGATGATACACGGCATGATACAAGTGAGAAACTAATTTTCTCTGAAACCTTAAAACATATGATTTGACATTCCCGATTCATGAGTGTCACAGTATCACTCTATTTTTACTCCTCCGACTTTTCCCTGCTTCATTTTTTATTTTGCTCTCTTGCATTTTTATTTCTCGTCTCTGTCTGTGTCTCCTTCTACAAAAATTGGATGTAAACGAACATTTGTTACTCTGTCTGTATTGAAGTGGTGTCCCGAAATGCCACATGGCGTAGATAGCTTTATAAAGTTATATGTTTTGTAATGAGCATCTCGAAATTGTTGCAGGAGGCGCATACTCATAGCATACACAGGCTATTTCGTTCAGACAGAGACATGAACGGGTATTTCGCTCAAAAACGTCGGTTAAATCCAAAACTTTTTAAATGAACGTTACGGTTAACATCAAGAGTGAATAAAACATCGTATTTTTCAAGTAAGCAACGACAAGATATTGCATAATAAATAAGTACAACTGAACGGAGCAGTTTCGAAAGAGCTATGTTATGTATCATGTATGTGTGCTTCTTTTACAGATGGCTTTTCGTGGCATACCCAAAGGGAATGTCGGTACAGCTCCGAGGACCTGAAAGACATTGAGTTTATCCACAGGTACATTTATAACAAATTAGAGCAGGTAAGATACAACAGCACTCTGAACAAGTTTATTGGGTACACGGAACTTGGAGTGAAACACGCAGAAAAATGGAATCAAGATGGAACTGCAGACCAAACTCACACCAACGTGGATGGGTACTGCAGGCCCAATGCTGAGCTGTACTTTAAGAACATACTTTGGCATACAGGTGAGCACTTCTGTACTTTGCAAAAATAAATCAGATATGAAACTGTCAACACCAGAAAAAATAATTATTGTCCCAGAATTATATTGGTAAACTTAAGTATTTTGCTAAATCCTAGTTATGGGCTTTTTTTTTTGTGGATTTCTTAATCTTTTTAATTTTCTGTTCCAGTTGAACCTTCTGTAGAGGTTTTATCTGTAAAATCTGGCAGTCAGAGACACTCCACTATGCTGGTGTGCAGTGCATATAACTTCTACCCGGAGGGAATCAAACTGACTTGGCTGAGAGATGGGAAGGAGGTGAAGACTGATGTGACTTCCACTGAAGAGCTCTATGATGGAGACTGGTACCATCAGATACACTCTTACCTAGAGCTCACACCCACATCTGGAGAGACCATCGCCTGCCAGGTGCAGCACAGCAGCCTTCCAAAGCCCAAGATCTACAACTGGGGTAATAATTTATATTAAACAGTTATATTGTATGATAATTTTAATTTTGTGTAATGCTGAGTTTAGGAATTTTGAGGGGGGCTTCATCTATTAGTCCCTTAGCCATTCATCCCAACAGTGTATTTCAACAAACAGACAAGACCGTGATGATGTTTTGTCAAACGAGTCAATTTATTCCATATTTAACACATCACCACTTAATCAGTGAAGACAGCATATGTTGTGCAAATAATAGAAAAAGCAGTGTTCAGTTATTTCCACCTGTAACCATACCAGAGCCTGTTAATGCATTTCAGTATTCAGCCATTTTTAGAGCATTCTTGTAATGTGTGTTACTGTTATATCATTCTGCCAATTAGTGGTTACAGCTTCAAATAATTATGGACTTTACTGAAAATTAACTTTTAGGTCTTTTTAATTAGGGATATAGTATATGACATGAAGTAGAAGTCCAAACTAAGTGAATTAGTCTTTAATTTTCAGATCCCTCAATGTCTGATGGAGACAGAAACAAGGTGATCATTGGGACTTCTGGACTGGTTTTGGGACTGATCCTCTCACTTGCTGGAGTGATTTACTACAAAAAGAAATCAACAGGTGAGAATTAAAATTATCACTGCGTTTTTCATCTTGCTATGATGTATTTAAATATTTGCAAGAAGTTTATGGAATACATGATAAGACTGAATATAGATGACTAGAGAACAGTCTTTCTTGAAAGCAGGCACTAAAATGTCATTCAGCATATGTACTACCTGTTATGCATTTTAGTAAACAGAGGTGTCATTCTTCATATGCATTTACAGTTTAATTTTTGATATTTATTGTACATATTTTATATTTTTCTTGTTTTACAGGTAGAATCCTGGTGCCAACAAGTTAAGGTATGTTGTAGCTTTTTTCTAAGGTGTTTTTTTTTTTTTTTTTTTTTTTTTTTTTTTTTTTTTTTTAGACTGTGACATTTATCCAAAACACTAACTTCATGCTGCATTTGTGTGTGTGTGTGTGTGTGTACAATTCACAACCAGAAAATACATTTAATCACATTATGTAGTATCTGCATATTTGTCTTAAAAAGTAACTTCTGTACTTATTTTTCATAGATATCCTCAAATGTCAAATGGAGAGCAGCTTTGTGGAACTGAGAGGACAGACTTTATCTTTCATTACAATTACTGTTACTTTTTGGCAGTTGGTTTCATTTTTTTTTTTTTTTTTTAAATTTTCAGCACAGGTGGAAATGTTGGAATTAATATGTAAAATAGGTGTAACAAGAAGGTGACTGGGTAGGATTGCTTTGTTTTCTAACAATTTTTATTCACATCGTGCGCCTGTTTTTTGAGAGATAAATTGAGGAACATTAGTTTTAGTAGGAACCACAAATGTCCATGTAATTCATATTAAATTTGTCTTCATGTTTTAATCTGAAAATTTGTTTTGATAAGAGTATTGTAAAATATCTGGGTTGTGTTTTGTCATACTTTTAAAGGAATCTTTTAACTTTTTAGGTTAATTTTTATGATATAATTATCAAGTAGCAATGCCATTACACTTATACTGCTGAACTGTATTAATTTTGTATTTTACAACCTTTACAACTAAATGCATAAGATACAGGGTCTTGGTAGTCATGGTAGTTTTCAGAATTGTTATAGAATGCTTAATTTTTCCTTTATTACACAGTTTAGCTCTGTCCAGTGAAATTGTCCACAGTCAGTTACCTAAAGAATGTGATCAGACTATGTGCGGCAGGGTTTTGGGTAATCCTTGAGAAAAAACAACATGAATCACTTTGACATCCCTGTTCTGACATTAGCAGTGTTTCCATTTCACTATCAGTTCTATTGATTAGTGTATGAAAATTGTTTAGTGAATCAGGACACAGTGTGTGTGGGGATATATGTTTGCTGTTGCTCCAAAGGACAATATAGAAGTTATGAACATAATAGTCTGAGAAAATATTATGAAGGAACTAGTTAGTAATAGATTGGTCAGGCAATGCTATTCTTATATGGAAGCATTTTCTATTGTAAAACACATGAATTAGCTTCAGAATACTCAAAATTCATCTTAGTAAGTCATGATATTTTTAATATACTGGAAATAATGCAAGAGGGGGGCGTGGTGGCGTTGGCTGGGTCCTGCTCTCTGGTGGGCCTGCGGTTCGCGTCCTGCTTGGGGTGCCTTGTGACGGACTGGCGTCTTGTCCTGGGTGTGTCCCCTCCCCCTCCAGAGCCTTATGCCCTAAGTGTGTGTGGAAATAATGCCCTGGGTAACATTATAAAACCTTACTGGGAATTTCAAAAACAGTAAAAAGTGAAATTTTACATGAGTAGAATGTAATAGCACCAGTAATAAGATGTAATAGGACACCTGTGTTCCTTGTATTTGTACCAGTTATAACCAACAAGTACCTTTTAAAAATCACTAATGAGCTTCCTGTATGGTTTTCACCCACAATCACTAATCTCCAGTTTTTGTTTCAGTGTTTTTCTTTATTTCACTTGTTCAACCTGATCATCTATTGAGTGGATCACAGGAATCTGTTCCCATTTGGAACTCAACTTATCGTTTGTTTTGTGGAGTCTTCTATTCCTGGTGAAATAAATTACAAAGAGCAAAGTTCCGTAAAGACTCTGACTTTTTTCCTGATGGTCTTTATTTCTTCTGCTGCTCTGGTAATAAAAGAGAAATGCTGGCAGATGTTGAGGCTACAATGAAGAATTATGAGGAGACTGAGATTTGATTTGAGTTGTAACAGATGTTTTCTTCAATTAACAAACAGTAAAATGCAGGTATCAGATTAATCCGATAGTGTTAAATCTTTGTGTTTCTGTTCCACTATCAATTTTACTGATTAGCACCATGGCACACTGAGCAGCACTGGTGTCTCAGAGTTCTTAGGATGTTTGGA
The DNA here is from genome assembly GCF_900964775.1 of Scleropages formosus. Taxonomy (NCBI): domain Eukaryota; kingdom Metazoa; phylum Chordata; class Actinopteri; order Osteoglossiformes; family Osteoglossidae; genus Scleropages; species Scleropages formosus. The sequence continues at coordinate 14,584,834 of NC_041823.1, read as the reverse complement.
GTTAGGTTCAAATCTATTTCAGACTGTATGGAATTTGCCTGTTCTCTCTGTGTCTTTGAAAGTTTTTCTCAAGTTTCCTTACACAATCGAAGACAGTTGCTAAAGTTAATTGGTGATGTTAATTTGCCCATTGGGTGTTAATGTGTGGCTGCCCTGTGATAGCCTGGTATCCTATCCAGGGTGCATCCCTCCTGGGTTTGTGTCCAGTGATGCTGCAGTAGGCTCTCTGCTACTGCAACCTTGAAAAGGACAAATTCATAACGAGACTGAGTTTTACAGAGAAGTAGAAGTAATTGTCCAGTAGAGATACATATTGTAAATCACAGGTTTATCTAGATGTAGAGTAATATTCACAGGGAAGTGGTGGTGCAGTGGGTTGGACCTGGTCCTGCTCTCTGGTGGGTCTGGGGTTTGAGTTCTGCTTGGGGTGCCTTGTGATGTGCTGGTGCCCTGTCCTGGGTGTGTCCCCTCCCCGTCCAGCCTTATGCCCTGTGTTGCCAGGTTAGGCTCCAGCTCCACATGACCCCATATGGGACAAGTGGTTCAGATGATGTGTGTCAGAGTAATATTCATCCAGTAGCACAGTTATGGCTATCTTCATGAGAGGCATAAATGAGTAGTAAAAGCTAAGCATAATGTAAAATATATTGTGTTGTATAAACATTATGTTTACAAACCTTACTTAAAGACACAATAAGCCTGACCTAGTCTCATTTGTAAACAACACAATAAAAAAATACTTTCTGAAAGAACTTAAGGATGAACAGGGTTTACACAGAGGCAACTAAAGAAGCACCACAAACTCAGTCATTGAGCATCCTGAAATCCAGCATCCAGAAATCTTGAACTAATTTTCTAGCCAAGGGATTTCATGGTTGAGTATGGTTTTTGTGTTGTATTTTTCAGTTATCTTTTATTCAGATTAAACATGCACAAGGGAGTGAAGTTGGTTGGACTGGACCTTGTGTACAGCCGTTTTATTATGCGAATGGGGTATAACATCTTACACTGTGTATGTTGAATGTATGAGTGAATTAATTATGAAAACAGATCAATAATTGAAATTTTTTCACAAAAAGTATGTTTACAACTTTTAGTACATTTGTGTTTAAATTATACAAGTTTATGCATCTATCCATCCTTACAAATGATTGTTGTTAGCTATAGGCTATCCAACAAAGCATAGTGCACAATTATTGGGTAAACCCTGGACAGTAGTCTGTTCCATCGCTGGGCATTCAAGCACACGCAGGCACGGTACAGGGAAAATACAAAGCCATCATACACATACACACACACAGGCTAAAGTCACTTGTCCCACGGGGGGGTCACGGCAAGCCGGAGCCTAACCTGGCAACACAGGGCGCAAGACTGGAGGGGGACACAGCCAGGACAGGACACCAGTTGGTCACAAGGCACCCCAAACAGAACATGAACCCCAGACCCACCAGGGAGCAGGACCTGGCCAAACCTGCTGCGCCACCGTGCCCCTCCTACAAAGTGAAATTTCAAAGCAACATTAAAATGACAAATTGAACTTACAGCATGACACAAGAGTTTAAAAATAAAGTTTATTTTTAGTTTTTTGCCATTTATTCTTCTGAGAAAAACAGTTGCAGACTTTGGAATAATATCAAACTAGGTAAATCATCACCTAAGTCTCAGTTTCTCATAAAATTCTGTTCAATGTTGCAGCCAGCTCATCAGTTCTATTTTGTTTTTGTGAATGTGTGTGTATTTATTGTTTTGTTTCTTTGTTTTCTATGCAATTTGCGTGCAATTTCCACCTCTCAGTGTTGATATTTCATGTATCACAAGGAAATAAGGCTTTTCACAATTTTACGCATTGGAATTGAAAAGGACCGTTTCTATTTAGTTATTTTTAAGTTAAAATAGCTTGCTGGAATGAAAAATTAACACAAGACAGTTAAGTCTATTTGATTTATCATCAAGGGTATAATAATTTTTGTAAGTTTTGTTTTGTCTTGTTCTATGTATCAACCATTACTGTTAAATTCCTGAGTTTATAACTAAATTTGTTCAAACTGTTCAGTCATGTACAGTACTGTGCAAAAGTCTTAGGCACTTAGATGTTTCACAGAAATATGTTTTAGCCGGTTATTTCATGTCTTCTGCATTAGTGTCAATGGAAAGAGCATATTTTAGATTTCCAAGATTTCCTTTTGCAAAAAAGTTACAGATTACAGTAAGGGTTTTATATGTCATTAATGAAAGAAAGTACACACACACATACACAGTCTGAAACCACTTGTCCTGAGCGGGGTCGCAGCGAACCGGAGCCCAACCCAGCAACACAGGGTGCAAGGCACCCCAAGCAGGATTCGATCCCCAGATCTGCCAGAGAGCAGGACCCGCCAAGCCCGCCGTGACCCTGCTCGGGAAAAGAAGTTGTCCACGATGAATGGTTACTAAGCTTTATAGGAAGTTTATTAATTAAGAGCATTATTTTTGGAAGCATTCTCACTTTACAGCTTTTTCTTCCAATGCCTAAAACTTTTGCAAAGTACTGTATTTTGTATTTATTGCATATTTGCATCATGGATCCCAGGAACAGGACAGAGGGAGGCCTTTACTTTTGTATGTCACATTTCAGCAGAGAAATTTTTATAAATAATATCAGGGATAACCAGACAATCAGAAACTCTCAGGGACCAAATCAATCTCTGTTGGGAGCAAAAAAGATGCAGACAACAAGAATGGGAAGAGCAAGTGAAAGAAGCAGACAGTGGATTTTTGGCTTTGCATTTTTTTTAAACGTCAATAACTATATGGTTATTGATAGTGGGTTTCTCATTATATTCATGTGTAGTAAAGGAATAAACACATCTCTGATAGATTTATTCTGACAGAGTCAGATATATTCAGACAGACAGATTAGAGACTGATAGACTGATTCAATTTATCACGGAATTGCACAAGGTACAGTTTTACATCACACTACAGTATACTGACCAATAAGAAATGAATGAAAGTAATTATTCTGCTGTTGTTAGGCAGAAAGTCTGTCAAAGCAGCTGTCCTAATTCCTGAAAGTTAATACACTACTTATTCCATTCTATGAGAACAGCATTTCATTTCATCAGAAGTATGACTATTGAGGGGGGCACGGTGGCGGAGTAGGTTGGACCGGATCCTGCTCTCCAGTGGGTCTGGGGTTCGAATCCCGCTTGGGGTGCCTTGCGACGGACTGGCATCCCGTCCTAGGTGTGTCCCCTCCCCCTCCAGCCTTGCGCCCTATGTTGCTGGGTTAGGCTCTGGTTCCCTGTGACCCCGTATGGGACAAGCGGTTCAGAAAGTGTGTGTGTGTGTGACTATTGACATCAATAGCATGAACACCAGGCCAACTGTTAGCATAGTAGTTTGAGCTGCTGCCTTTCACTCTGAATGTTGCTGATTTTAATCCCTCCTCTTTTGTAGTACCCTTGAGCAAAGTGCTTGTCCTAAATTGCTCCAGTATTACCCAGCTGTATAAATGGGCAAATGGTTGCCTAATATTGTAAGTTTCTTTGAAGAAAAATGTCTGCTGAATGTAATTATCCTGGCAATATCACACAGCCCGACACTTATACATACCTGTGTATGCAGCACATTAGGCTGATGTATTGCCTTACATGGGATTTAAACATTTACGACAGACTGTAAAATTCTTGCGCTTATACAGAATGTTTTTAAATATTTGGCTTCTGATAATCATTATTATTTAGAAACCACACTTCACACATTTTGGATTAAAGAATGTTCAGGCTCACCCATAGTGTGTGAGAGGTAGAGAGAGTGTGTTTCACTGATGTATGGCTGAGTGACCCATTGTAAGTAATGTATCTAGCAGTGTAAGTCATCTTGGTGAATAAGCTGTGTGGGCTGATAACACTACAAAGAGTCCATTGGAAGTCACTTTGGAGAAAAGCTTCTGCTAAACAAATAAATGTAAATAAAACCTTTAGGTACAGGGCCTCTATATGTGGAATTCCCTTTTATTTATTAGGCTTTTCAATACTTATTCCAACTGGTATTATCAAACGTCATGTTGCATCTAACTGAATTGTTATCCCCATTAACCATTTCATTTCATTCTTTTTTTTTCTGCACCGGGTATATGCTGCTATGTGAAGAACTGCAAGTCTTTAGCAAGTTCCTTCACATTTAAAAATACAACTAATCTCTATTATTCCTCTGTTAACTGCTTCACCAGAGAGACTGCATACTAATTCACTCATTTGTTCTGTATCAGTAATCAGTTGTCCTAATACGTTTGGGTCAGAGTTTATTCTGAAAACATAGTATACAAGGCAGGGTACAACCCTGCCATCTACATAAAAACTGATTATTTATTTAATTGAGATATTTATTAACCATGGCACTTTTTAAAATGACATTCATTTTAACTAGATTTAGGACATGAATAAATCACAGGTAGACTTAAAGTGGACAGAGGCTGATTAGTTGAAAATAAGGTAGATATTTGATGTGGTCTAACTTGATGTCCAGTTAATTAATGCTGAGGGAAGGCCATTGCTTCTCTCTTATGCACCGCCTGGCCCCCAAAATGGAGAGTGTCTAAATGACTGCAGTGACCAGGGCCAGTGCGAAAAGGGAAAGTGCATCTGTTTCCCAGGATTCAGTGGGCTCGACTGCAGCTCTGTCACCTGCCCATCCAACTGCTATGAACAGGGTGCCTGTGTGGATGGCCACTGCATGTGTGAGAGCAGTTTCACAGGACCAGACTGCTCCATCAAGTCCTGTCCCAATGACTGCACTAACAGGGAAGGTGTGTCCAGGGTACATGTCAGTGTGACACTGGATTTTCAGGGATCGACTGCGCTGATAAACCCTGTCCAGGTAACTGTAACAACAGAGGGTGAACAGAAAGGCACAAAAGAAGACTCAGCTGGACACTAAGACAGAACAGGATAATCAAAAGACATAGAGACAGATATGAAGTGAAAAGGTGTCTGGGGAAACTGAAAATGACAAAAACCCAAAGCACACTGAAATCTGAAACAAGGTACTGAACATTCAGCCTCTAAAATGAAGTTAGATTTCAACTCAGACACTGCAAAATGACACACAAATAGTCAGGCTTGCAAACAGCAGGTACTGAAAAACCAACCAGAAAAGTGGACTCATTGAAGAAATGAGGAGAAGCCAAATGTCACCCCAAGAAAATGATTATCATGAGAATTCCCATCACCGCAAACAGCAGAAGAATTGTTCAAGGGTGTAACAGTGGTTGAGGAATGGTTGAAGAGTGATTGACATTCTCCTAAAATAACCTGAAGATAAAAGACAAAAAGAGGTCACAAAAGTACATTTCAATCTTGATGTCAAACAGGACACTAAAGAATATATGAGTATGAAGCCTGCTGCAAAATTCAGAGTAGAAGGCAAGCAGGCCTCAAAAAACAAGACCCAAAATCACAGAAAGCCATTACCTATTTATCAAGACACTTGTCTATGTATGCGGGTAATTGAGTAACTTTTACTGGTGAAATTTGAGGTAAGTACATTGCTCAGTGTATCTACGAAAGGAAGTAGAATTTGAACATAGGTCCTTGAAGTCCAAAGCAACAGCTCTAACAACTAACTGCTCCACCAGACCAAAAGCAGTGACAAAGCACATTATTTCCAAAACAAGATCAGGAACAACCAAGCAGTAAAAAATCCCCTGGAACCCTTTCAACCCTAGTGGTGAGCAAGACATAGGCAGGAACAACAGAGATGGGGAAGAGAAAGTGAAAGATGCGAAGAGGCACCTTGACAAAAATAATGATCACTGGAAGTAAGATTAAGCTTTACAGTATCTTAGTTTCCCAAGTTACCTCTTAGTGTAAGAATTTCACTGCATGCTGCATTGGCGTTGTGTGCTATCAAACAAACATTAGGTAAACAACAGGCTGTGTTCAACTGATTTTCACCGGGGAGTCTCCCTTTATTATACAAGTAATGTATACAGACCAATAGGAAATTAGGGAAACCAGTAATTACACTGTGATGACATTATAGCAACTTAGTTTGCTCTTGGTGGATGAGACAAAGGTAGATATGTTTGGCGAAACCAAAAACTGCCATTGAATAAAAAACACTCTATACCCACTGTGTAGCATGACTGTGGAAACATTATGGCTTGCCAACCATGTCCAAAGGCTGAAACTGAAAAGAAAGTGACACCTGGGACAAACCAGTGACCCAAACCGCTCAAACAAATCCACACAAAATGGATAAAAGGAAGAAATGGAGGTTATGGAATGGCTAAGTCTTAGACAATTGCAAGACATCTAAAGACGTGTTTTCTATCAAAGGGTGTAACACCAGCTGTTGAAGCCAGTGGGTGTACTTATTTTTTCCACAGCAGGCAATTACATTTCTGACTTTTTTTGTACAACTGTACTCAATAATCATGTCTGTATCCAAAACTTTCCTTCACTTGATGTAATACACTCTTTGTATTGTTCTGAGATGTACATTGCTTTGGAGAAAAGTATCTGTTAAATTTATAAATCTTATTATCAATGTGAATGCAAGTGTAAATAAATGATTGAAAGAAGAATTTATAGTCTGAGATACTTTTGATTGTTGGCATCAGCATGGACAATAGAGATGAAGGTTTCATTCACTCATTCCTTCACTCGGCTTTGTTAACCACTTGTCCTGGTTAGGGTCACAACAATCTGGGGTCTGTCCTTGAATCACTTGGGGCTGAGGGGGGCCCACTTTGAAAAGGACACCAGTCCATCATGGGGTAGCCACACAATCACACACAGTTACATGCCAGGGGCAGCATAGGGTGTCTGATACACCTTAACTGTATTTCTTTAGACGGTGGGAGGAAACTGGAGCACCTGAGGAAACCCACATAGACACAGAGCAAACACAGAGCAAACAGAGGAACTGCACACAGACTCGGTTGTATCAGTACAACTTGTTGTGTCACCCTGCTGCCTAACTTCAATAACTTCAAATGAACCACAAATTTTGGAACTTGGAGGAAACCCATATAGACACAGAGCAACCATAGGAACTCCACACAGACTCAGTTGTGAGGTATCAGTACAATTTTTGCTGTCACCTTGCTGCCTGTCAAGATTTTGTTGTTCAGTAACTTCAATAACTTCAGATGAACCACAATTTTTGGAACTTCTTGGAGAGAATTTTGCGATCACAACTAGGGGATAATGGTTTAGGACTGTAACATTCCTAATTGAAATTGCCAAATATGAGCACTATGTTAATAGGCATGCTGTTGAGAACTTCAAACTTCATTGGTGTCCGAATGTGTTGCTGGTTTACAGGGGGTCTAATCTTAGAGCTCTAAGATCTGTCTGACAGTGACCCAGGCATCACCCTGTGGAGGAGTTGGAGAACTAGCATCACTGGGTGTGATGTGAACCCATGCACCACCACTACCTGCCACTCACTGCAGCAGTTAACTAGCTGTAATAAAGTAGCAATACAGCAATACAATAACTAGTTTTCCAGGAAATGCTTGCTGCTATCTGGTCTTGATGTCCAAAATTAACAGCTTTCTAGGTAAATATCAAATCAGTGAGACTGCTGAGTAAAGCAAGTTTATAGAATGTGACTAGATTTACCTGATGATTCTCTCCAAAGCAATTTACAGTGTTAATCTACCTACAGTTACTTACCCATTTATACAGCTGTATCATTTTTACTGGAGCAATTTAGGGTAAGTACACTGCTCAAGGGTACTACAGCCAGAGGTGAGACTCAGACCCATAACCTGTGGGTCCAAAGGGAGGAATGCTAACCACTACACTACAAAGCTCATAAACAGATGGTCATGTTTTACAACATTTCTATTTATTTGGTGGGGAGTGGGGCATGGCGGTGCAGTATGTTGGATCGGGTCCTGCTCTCCTGTGGGTCTGGGGTTCGAATCCAGCTTGGGGTGTCTTGCGATGGACTGGTGTCTCATCCTGGGTGTGTCCCCTCCCCCTCCAGCCCTACGCCCTGTGTAGCCAGGTTAGGCTCCAGTACCCCATATGGGACAAGTGGTTCAGACAATGTATTTATTTGGTTAATGTTATATTTTTATCAGAAAAACCGGTTTAATCTATTGCAAGGAGTTATAGGTATAGACTTCACAACCTTATGGAGGTAATGCGTTCCTGAAAAACACTTCATAAATCAAAGACGTAATCCCCTCATTAGTTTCAATGACAAAAGATTTGTTCCTGAGCCCCAACTGTGTCAGCTTTTCCCCAGCTGTATCGGTTGAATCAGCTATGTAGCAAATAGTAAACTGCCTACATCAAGAACTTGCTATGATGGTGCCCTGCTCTCCATAGTTCTACATATGAGATCTTCCTTTCAAGTACTTGCTCCGCCTAGACCACACTCCTTCTGCTGCATTTCTTGCCAACTGCTCTTCCTTCATTGCTGTGTGCATCTCCTCGTGTATCAGCTTGTAACTCTTCTTCCACTAGACCTATACCACCACTACCTGCCACTCATTGTAGCAGTTAGCTGGCTGTAATAAAGCAGAAAAAACAACAATACAATAATTAGTTTTCCAGGGAGTTCTTACCGCTATTTGGTTTTGATGTCCTAAATTAACAAAGCTGGTTTAATCTACTGAAAGGTGGTATAGGTATAATCTTCACCACCTCATGGAGGTAATGTGTTCCTGAAAAACCCTTCATAAATCAAAGACCTAATCACCTCATTAGTCTCAATGATAAAAGACATGTTCCTAAACTGTGTTTTCCCCAACTGTATAGGTTGATTCACCTAGGTAGCAAATGGTAAACTGCTTGGATCAAGAACTTTCCATAATGGGGCTCTGTTCTTCATAGTTCTACACGAGACCTTCCTTTCAAGTACTTGCTCCACCTAGACCACACTCCAAGGAGTTGTTGCATTTCTAATTATTTGACCTTTCTCCATTGCTGTGTGCACCAGCTTGTACCGCTCTTTTCCCTGGACCTCGTTATATCATCATGATGGAACACTGCCCAGACCAACCTTTCCAGCTTCCACTGCCTCCACCAGCACACTGCTGTAGCCAGGACTCTGCTTGCCCCACTGTGAACAACACACTGAACTTCTTCCTTTCCTCACCTCAGTGTCTGCTCCAGCAGTCCTAGGATCTCTTGAGCCCCTGTATAGCAGAACTTCCCTTGCCAGCACTACCCTAAACTGCTCTAGGCTCCTAAAGGTTAACTTTAACTTGTCACTTTGCCTGTCCGATGTAATGCCGCCATTCTCCTAAAACAGAGTGATGGCAGAGGACAGGAAGAAGCCACAAAATTATACTCCAAACACGATGGTAAGCAAGAGGATAAAGCACATGTTAAACCTGGTGTAAAAATGAATGCAAACATTAAAAAAACAAATAAACCCATCCAGAACCAGACAAAGTCATTTATCAAAATGAAGTCAAAGTTCATACTATGCTAAATGAAATAAATACAGCCTCGAAACAAAAATGACAGCACAGCAGACATTCAGTACAACTGAGCCAAAGGAAACTACAGACCAGATTACTTTAAATACAAAAATGAAACCAAAAGTTTAAATAGTAATATAATAATAATGTAGTTGTCCTCTTTTAGTAATTACTGTACTGTCCTGCACTGTTTGCACAGGTTTTGCACACATGTACTTTATGTAGTCCTGTGTAAGTAGGTCTGTGTTGTTTTAAGTAGCACCAATGTCCTGGAGGATCATTGTTTTGTTTCACTGTACGAGCTATATATGGTTCAAGTGACAATAAAGCCTTTCTTGACTTGACTGAGTACAGGCCAGGATCTGGTGTTAGAAGAACTGCTGTTATTCATTCACAGGGAACTGTTGTCCAACCTAGAGATCCCCAGAGACACATAACTGCCATTAAGAACAGTCAAGGATTTGGTGTTAGTAACACTGAACTTACACATTTAAATGGAACTATTCACAAACTTTTGAAACATCATTGTGATATGTCTGTGAAGATTCTCAATCATCCAGGTCATGGCATATCTAAAAAAAACAAAGCTAAAACAAAAGCAACTGGATTTACATGAGTTTTCTTGAAAACATTTCACCACTCAGCCAAGTAGCTTTTCCAGTTCTAAAAGGCTGGCGGGGAGTTTTTGGTTTTAAACTTGGAACATCTATGGGTGGAGCCCATTTGAGATTCACATGATTGGGGTCTGTTAACAACCCAATAAACACCTGCCAATTGGAGGATGTTATTGAAATTAACCTTGGTGGTACCCTGTTTTTCTACAATTAGCAGTACTTAACAACCCATTAACGGCCAGAACCACCAGACCCAAGGTGTAAATGGGTGGGAAACTTTTTGGGGATAGATGCTAAAACTGTATTATATATGGTTGATAAATTGTGTCTCAGTCCACCTCCCCTGTTCAGTGAGGGGTTTTCCAATTTTACATAGATGGCTTCCTTCACTCCTCTTTCAAACCATCTGTCTTCTCTGGCTAAAATGTGTATGTTGTTATCCTCAAAAGAATGTCCCTTGCCCTTCAGGTGTAGGTGGACTGCTGAGTCCTGACCTGAAGAACTAGCTCTCCTGTGTTGACCCATGCGTTTATGAAGGGGTTGTTTTGTTTCGCCAATATGCAGGTCTGTGCATTCCTCAGTGCACTGAACTGCATAAACTACATTGCACTGCTTTTGCCTAGGTGTTTTGTCCTTGGGGTGAACAAGTTTCTACCTCAGAGTGTTGCTGGGCTTGAAGTGCACAGGGATATGGTGTTTATTGAAAATCCTCCTGAATTTTTCCAATATTCCAGGGGCATTCTTCCCAGTCATGTGAGTCTCAAATGGGCTCCACCCATAGATGTTCCAAGTTTAAAACCAAGAACTCCCACCAGTCTTTTAGAACTGAAGAAGTCACTTGGATGAGTGGTGAAAGATTTTCAAGAAAACTCATGTAAATCCAGTTGCTTTTGTTTTAGCTTTGTTTTTAGATATCATTGTGATAATAAATACATGAAACAATGAACATTAGCAAAAGACATTGTTCTACAGCCAAGATCAGGAACAACCAGAGCACCAAAAATCCCCTGGAACCTTTTGAAACCCTGTGGATAGTAAGAAATTCCCATCTAAGAAGAGAGATGGGGAAGAGAAAGTGAAAGAAGCAGACAGGCTTCTTGACTTTACAGCGATTAGTGGGAATGAATAGCTTGGCTTAAATGTAAGAAGTTCATACTGTCAGCATTTCATGACATAGTGGATTGGAATTATAGGATGTGAAATCAGATATAAGCTTTACAGTAACTTTAATGTTTCAGCTGATTTGGATCAGGAAAACTTCATCTTTCTTCGCTGCTATTCTGACCAATGAGAAATTGGGGAAGTTGATGATAACACTGTTGTCAAGTAGAAGGTCTCACAGTATTTAGGTGGAATATAATTTCATATATTAAATGATACTGAGAAGTTTACAAACTGTAACTACAGCATTCACACCCTGAGATGTGCTGCCACAGCACGAAACATTTCAAATCTTGTATTTTATTGTCTTCTTCTAAACATATTTTACTTTTTGTTTTGTAAGAAGTTTTATTAGTACATTTTACAAACCACACTTAGCCCATTGCAGCACACACACACACACACACACTCACACTCATATCCACTCACTGACTGTAACTGCTGATACAGATTAGGATGGTGGTGGTCCATAGGATGCAAGATCTAGGAGCAGACACCTTGTATGTGAAGACAGAGAATCACAGGCCATTTCAGCACAGTAAATACAAATAGACATAGCATATACAGTATATAGATATCTACAATTGTTAGCTGATTAGTTGGAAAGTTTTTTTATTTAAGAAAATTAAGAATAAACTTTCTGAAGTTTTTTGACTCTAGAGTGGAAGGATTAGGTATTTTTCTCAAAAACATTCTTATTGTTTCTCAAACTAAATGAAAATAAGTAACCTGTACATGTTTATGGTAATATAAGTGCAAAACTACAATTTTTCCAGTATATACTCAGGACACACATGATTCTGGAAGGTAAAGAAAAACAAGCAATGAAATAGATCACATCAAAGAACTTCTCAGTTTTAAAAAGCAGACTTGAAAATGTCCAGAGTTTATTAAAAGTGTCTAGGACCACCTATAGAACACCCTGCTCCTGCCTGACAACTTTACTAGCTGTAGTCACAGTACAGTAGTTACAGTAGTCCAGCGAGTTCATTAAAAGTCTCTCTTGCCACCTATAGAACAGCTGGCGGTGCCCAAGGAGAGCTTTGCGAATCATTGCCACCAGTGGTGAAGTTTTTGAAGATATTGACTTTTTACATACTTTTTTTTTTGTTGTAATTTAAGAGGTTTGACATGAATGAATCAAAGCACAGTAATCCATTAAGAAAAAACTGAAATGGGGAGGCCAAATATTTAAGACAGACATGAGCTGAAGGTCGATGGGGTCTTTAACCTGGTCTCATTTGGCACTTTAAGGTATGAAGCCAAAGACAGGTTTGTGTGTCTCTAGGGCCACAGACCAGCAGATATAGAGCAGTGTTCTGTTCATGTCATGATCCCTGGGAGCAGAGACTGTCCCTCCTCCACCAAGGGACTGTTCACACTTTGTCACCGTTCACTCTGAACACTCCTTATACGTAGGGATCGTCTTCTTTGCTTTTAGACATTTAGTGTGCACCTGTTCACATTCATGTCTTGTTTTTGTCTTGAGGGTAAAGTCAGTATCAGTGTGTTTTCTTACACCCAAGCCCCCTATTAGTCCTGTTCCTGCATGACGTCTTTACTGGCTGTAGTCACAGTACAGTAGTTACAGTAGTGAGGACAAGTCAGCACCGGGGCCTCGACTCCTGGCTGGATACAGGGATGCTGAGGAAGGATCTGATTTTGTCCGTTTAAAAACACAGATTTACAGTATATTTCTTTGTATTTTCTACTGACTGAATCTATAGTCCATACATACATTCCATAGATCACAGCAAGTTTTGTCACTGAAGTGCTTTAAACATTAAACGTGCAGTAATTCTAAACAAGCCAACATTACAGCTCATAAGAGATAGATTCTTCTGCATGATGAAGTAGTGGCTAAGTTTTTTTTTTCAAAACAGAAAGGAATTCAAAAGGTATGACAAATACATTTAAATAAGTCAATTTTTAACTATTACATTTAGACTAATATCAACACAACTCAGTTGTACCATCAGTCATTCTTATCTGGAAAAATTCTCCTGCAAAACAAGTCTGACCGAGCCTGTACAAAACAAGTCCCCAATTTCCAAGCAATAATGAGGACACATTTTAGCCAATAAGAAAAAAGAAGCTAAAAACGTCATTGGTTGCTAGGTAAATAGATTTCCTTTTTCAATTTGTATTAAGAAGTCCAAGTCAAGTTCTTGTTTGCTATTTTGCGCCATCTACACGTTTTTTTTTCTCCAGACAGAACAAAATACTTTTCCAGTGACCTTCACAAAGAATGAATGATACCTTTTTGATCCCAGCCGGAAATTCACTTTGGTTGCAGCATATATTATATCCTTAGTTTTTCCAAAATCACCCAAAAACATGATTAATAACAAAAAAAAGTGTAACACATAAAATTTTTTTCTAGTTTCACTTTTTCATGGTACATTTGTCATAAAAATAAGAACAAATTATTTTCTTTTTATTATAATGTAACTTCTTTTTTCTCTACATGATAAATTCATAAATTAAAGATTTGTTATTATATAGTTGCTTTTTAGTGGGTGGTGTGCTATTCACTAAAATTTCATTCATATTGAATTCATCTTAAAAAGCTCCGTAAAGCTGGCCCTGCTACAAACAGTACAAATGAAGAAAATATCATGATTCGTTTGTGCTACGTTTGTGCTGTTTTGTGCCGTAAAAATTAGAATTTGTGCCTTTGCTCTTTTTGAGATACCCATATTAGAATTTATTTTTTTCCCGGAAGTGATGTCACTCAACCCCCCTACAATGCTGGAGACACTCGAATTTGAGCTGTTTAGTTTGTGCTTCATTTGTGATGATTTGTGCCGTTTAAACCGCGGTTCTATATCCTTTGGTTCTGGAGATATTAAAGGTTGTTTTCAAGGCACATGACATCACCAGCCCCCCTACAATGCCACAGACACTCGGAATCAGGCTCATTCCTTTGTGCAAAATATGGATATTATGGCTTCCAGTCTGTATAATACTATGGCCTTTTACCTCTCCCACTTCACTCACCGGTCCATCTTGTGGTCGAACACGATCGAAAAACTGGTGCAGTTCAATGAACGGTATTGGTTCACCCCGGTCGACATAACGAGTGAAAAAATCTATAATGTACAGTTAACGTTAAGGTTTATTTTTAATGAACAACAGAACTCAAAACATGTACAAATTCACTCCAACTTTCCGGAGTTCTGCATACACAACACATATTTTTTTGTAAAAAAATGCCAACTTCACAGAAATGCCATACCCTAAGTGATTTTCCCGTACAGCTTACACATAGCTCGGTCTGAACGTACTCTATATGGTTATGGTTACTGTTTATTTTAGTTTACAGATAATGCTTAACTTTGCTAGAAAAAGTCAGTAAAGTCTCAGACTTCTTTAAACACTCCTATATAACTAGTTTAAGTATTTATAAACTATTACATCAAATGTCTGTATAATTAAAAGCTAGTTAAACTGTATATGTATGTATATTTTTTTAAACAGATGGCTATTTCCATCATGGCCAAAGGGAATGCTGTTTCACCTCTCAAGATCTGAAAGACCTTGAGTTTACTGACAAGTACAGTTTTAACAAATTAGTTTCTAAGATACAACAGCACTGCAAACAAGTTTTTTGGGTACACGGAACACAAAGCATAAGTTGCAGAGAAATTCAAAAAAAGATGGCTCGAAAGACCAACAGCACACCAACCTGGATGGGTACTGCAAATACGTTGCTGAGCTGTGGGTACAGGCCTTACTTGGGCATACAGGTGAGTAGTTCCACACCGTATAAAAATAAAACACACATGAACTTATATTAAATGTTCCCAGTTAGAATTATTTATATGCACTGTATCCATATTTGCATTATTTGGATATGGATATACTGTATGTGCATACTATATTTGTGTGAGATATAGAAATGGAAATTTATAATGTTGCAGTAGAGATAAGGAAACCAATACCTCGGAATCTGAAGTAGGATACATCAAAGTCTCATAGTGGGCTCTCTTTATGGAAAAGTAAATAGTATACTGGTGGGAGCCCCCACTTTTTGACTTGAAAGACCTAGGTTTGAATCTCACCTCATGTAATACCTTTGAGCAGCATATTTATACTAAATTGTCCAGTTTAATAAATTAGTAAATTATTATAGGCAGCTTAAGATAGTAAGTTGCTTTGGAGAAAGACAACAGATAAATGAATAAATGCAAATTATTTTCTTTTCTATTTCAATTCAACCTTCAGTAAAGGTTCTATCTGTGAAATCAGGCAGTCAGAGACACTCCACTATGCTGGTGTGCAGTGCATATAACTTCTACCCGAAGGGAATCAAACTGACTTGGCTGAGAGATGGGAAGGAGGTGAAGACTGATGTGACTTCCACTGAAGAGCTCTATGATGGAGACTGGTACTATCAGAGCCCAGGATCTTCAAATGGGGTAATAAATTATATTGAACAAAGCAGTTATATTGTTTGTTGAAGATCTGACCACATAGAAGTGTCAGTCCTTTTACAACTGAGTCTCCTACCTTTACAATTGTCTAATATTGAGCTTAGGAGTCTTGGGGGGGAGGGGGTGGGGTACATTCATTTGTTACTTGAGCATTGATACTCACCACACATTTGAACAAATGGACAAGACTTTGTGTTTTGTCATATGAATTTATTTATTCAGTTTCTAACATTCGTAAAACAAAACAAACCAAATCAAAAGGGAGATGCTATACCTCCCAGCTGGCCTGCCTCTTTGATCTCTTGATCAAACTGAACAACTCCCTCATATTGTGTAGCTCCTCAGCCAAGAGTCTGGGAATGATGATTGACTCAAGTCTATCTTTCTCTTAGCACACAGAAGCTACAACCCAGACCTGCAGATAGATCCTGCATATCATCCGCAGGATCCGTCCTTACCTCACAACAGACTTTGCCCAACTACTTGTCCAAGCCATGGTGACATCCTGTCTGGACTACTGCAACTCTCTCCTGTCTGGCCTTCCTTCCTCTGCCATCAAACCTCTACAGCTGATACAGAACGCTGCTGCATGGGTTATGTTGGACTTGCCAAAGCATTCACATGTATCTCCTGTACTTGTTTCTCTGCACTGGCTTTCTTTAGTCGCCCAGATCAGATTTAAGACAGTCTTATGGCCTACAAATGCATCAATAGAACTGCTCCCAGCTATTTACAAGACTTCATCAACCGCTATACCTCAACCACATTGCTATGCTCTTCCACATCTGCCCACTTGGTGGTCCCGCCCTGGCTCCATTGTGGTGGAACGACCTCCCCCTCTCACTCAGAACCACTGAATCTCTGTTCACATTTAAAAAGGGTTTGAAAACTCACCTCTTCCAGACTCACTTCATCTATGATCTCTTAAACTCATGTAAGGTGTAAATGTTCATTCACCATAACTTTAAAATCATGCCCAGACAAGCCTTTACGCAGCTTCTTCAGTAATGTACGTAAATGGTTATTTGTATCCCAAAAAAAAAAAAAAATAAGAGGAAGGTGATCAGAACTCGTCAACACTCAAAGTTTTATGCAGTTACTCATGTGCTGAACATTGGTGTATATGGTGGAAGCAAACTCACTGTACTTAAGAATCACACATCTGCAGCTATGTTTCTTTCTCCTAATATAATGCACAAATTGTATTTTCTATGAGATGTATGATGTACAATGTAAATATAACATTTGCTTTGTTGCTTTGAAGACAGCATACACAGTGCAAACTATGGAAAAATCAATTATCAAAGCATAGTGAATCATACTAGAACATGTGTAGGTTCTGTGCATGTTCCATGACTGTCCCACTAGTGAAAATGTTAATGACTATCCTTTAATTAATAACGAAAAAGCATGATGAATTAAAACATTCATCCATTTTTAGAACCATTTTGTATGAGGAGGTATTGTATATTTATAGCTGTCAGACAGTTTGTGGCAACAGCTATAAATAATCAAAGACTCAGAATTTCAGATACAATACATGCATAAACCTGGAAAGCTGTATGGAAAGATGCCTGCAGTACCTGTGCTCTTGTCACATTTTGGAATTGGGGAGTGACAGTTCTCCCCGTGTTAACGGGTTTTGTAAGATATTCCAGAGCCGTGCTGTTACATATGACTCAAAATTTTTCTTGTGTGACATTGAACTTGTGATATGTGTGTTTCCACGATGAGCATGCCCTGTGTTACAACATGGGCTCTGTGTTTCCCAGGGTTGTCTCCATATCATCTCAGATGTAAATGGATAGACAGTTGGATGGAAATGGATGGAAGAGTAGTAACACAATCACTAATTTGTGTAAAAAGAGAGCCTGACAAACATATATGCACAGAAATTTATTATTGCTGTTTAAATATAGCTTTTGGGGGTGCGGTGGCGCAGTGGGTTGGACCACAGTCCTTCTCTCCAGTGGGTCTGGGGTTCGAGTCCCGCTTGGGGTGCCTTGCGACGGACTGGCGTCCCGTCCTGGGTGTGTCCCCTCCCCCTCCGGCCTTACGCCCTGTGTTGCCGGGTTAGGCTCCGGCTCCCCGTGACCCCGTATGGGACAAGCAGTTCCAAAAATGTGTGTGTGTGTCAGTTAGTGCTAATTTTAATAGTGAATGAATTGCTGTGGGTGTAGTATGGGAAACTCACGTGTATAATAAACATAATGATTAAGATGATCAAGAATGGCAGCACTTTTCCATTTAATAATCATAGCTGCAGTTCCTGTTGAAATCTACCAAATTGTTTGCAGACAGTGGCGGATACATACATGTAGTGAGGGTTATAGTTCTGTGAGCATGTGGATTTGTTTTATAAAATCTCTACAAGTCAAAAGTTAGCAAACAGTTTTTTCCCCAATAACTGCACCCTTTAAATTTCAGTAGGAAATCACTGTGTCTTTTCATTTCTTCTGTGGTGATTCTGGAGATGTAGATAAAGATTTTTACTCTTCTGTCAGTTCCCCACTTATACAAGTTGTGTGAAATTGCTTAGGTATACTTAACTTCTGTCGGGTACTGTATCTGCTGTATTGTGACAGTAGTCTTTTGTTTTGCCCCATTCCATTCAATATTATTGAACACCAAGAATAAGAACTATGCTAAAGTCTGAATTGTACACAATTTTGAAAAGTTAATAACAGTGTTTATCAACAAGCAGCTGGTAGCCAACATGCTAGATTCACTAACATTAAACAATCACCGTTGGACAAAATGAGCACCGCGTTTTGTTCTTATAATTTTTGTAATCATTTACATATACATCAGAAATTATGGCCACGATCAGGTCTGTACAACTGTCAGTTTATTTGTTCGAAAAAATGCTGTCACACTATTTATTTTTATGCTGAATTCCCAAAGATCATAGTGAAATGGGACAGTTTCTTGTGAAATCTAAAACCTGAAAATAAAACTTTCAAAATATTACATTCAGTTCAGACACTCTGAACGCATTTATAAATACATATATAAATACGTATTTCTGCCAGACCAAATTCAATTATTTTTAAAATGTCATTAGCTTATATTCAACCCACAAAATTTGAGCTTTTTGAAGTGCTGTACATCACTTAATTGTCAAGCCCATGTTTAAGATGAGCCTGTTTTGAATAAATCCTCTTCTAACTTTTGTTAAAATTTAACCTTTAGGTCAGTTTAATTAGGGGCATTACATGAAGTAAATTAGTCCTAATAAAAGTAACAGAATTACTCTTGATTCAAACTTTTCAACAATGAACCTCGGTGCAGCAAGTGGTAGGTAACAAACTAGGTTTACTTGAGCATCATATGTCTGCAGTTATATCTCTTTCTCTTAATGTAGTGCATAAATTGTACTTTTGCTGAGATGTACGTCACTTTGGACAAAAGCATCTGCTAAATGAATAAATGTAAATGTAAATTTTCAGATCCCTCAACATCTGATGGGGACATTTACATTACATTCATGTATTTAGCAGATAATTTTCTCCAAAGCGACTTCCAATGAACTCTATGTAGTGTTATCAGCCCACACACCTTATTCACCATGGTGACTTACACTGCTAGATACACTACTTACACTGGGTCACTCATCCATACATCAGTGAAACACACTCTCAGAACCGACAGAAACAAGGTAATCATTGGGACTTCTGGACTGGTTTTGGGACTGATTCTCAGACTTGCTGGAGTGATTTACTACAAAAAGAAGTCATCAGGTGAGATTTTGCTGGTTTTAAAATATTATGTTAGTATTGCTTGATGTAAAACTTGTATGCTTACAAACATATGACAAGAATGAATATACAGCAAGAAGCAAAAGTATTAGTATAGTGTAGATTAGGATAGTGAAGTAACAGTTGCTATTTTTGTTGCATACTTAAGAAAATAGTATTTTACATCAAAAGATGAAGATGAGGCTGAAATACACACACATACACACTTTCTGAACAGCTTGTCCCAAGTGGGGTCGTGGCGAGCCGTAGCCTAACCCGGTAACACAGGGTGCAAGGCTAGAGGGGGAGGGGACACACCCAGGACGGGATGCCAGTACATTGCAAGGCACCCCAAACAGGACTTGCAAGGCACCCCAAACAGGCACTCCTACACCTGCCACAGAGTGGGACCCAGCCAGTAGCTAAAATACACACACACTTTCAGAACCGCTCGCCCCATACGGGGTCGCTGGGAACCGGAGCCTACCCGGCAACACAGGGCGTAAGGCCAGAGGGGGAGGGGACACACCCAGGACGGGACGCCAGTCCGTCACAAGGCACCCCAAGCAGGACTCGAACGCCAGACCCACTGGAGAGCAGGACCTGGTCCAACCCACTGCGCCACCGCGCCCCCCACAGTGGCTAAAATATGAAATTTAATATTTTGGAACCATGTTGTTTTTTGTGTTTGCCGCCTCCCCCCAAGCATAAATATTTGGAAAAATTAACATAAAATGAGTTAAAGTTGAGTAAAATTAGTATATGGTTGCATACCCCTTATATGCAATGACTTGAGTAAGGACCTGATTTTGTCAGTTTAAAAACACAGATTTATATTTCTTTGTATTTTCTGCTGAGGGGTGCGGGGTCCTCCTCTCTGATGGGTCTGGGGTATTATTTGTAACAGAAAATGTATGACTATGGTTTTGTTGTTCATAACAACAAAGAGGTAGTGGATGGAGTAATGCTTAAAGCTACTGTCTTTGACTCTAAACGCTGTTTGTTTGGTTCGTACATGCTGTTGTAGTACTTCCAAATACTTTGCTGTTTAAACAGTATCCATAGAATTAATTCAGGAAAATAAGTTTTTCGCGACACATAATATTAAATTTTTCCATTCGTGAGAAACATGAATTTGTTAGTTTCTTTGTTTCTCCCACAGCAAACTTGGCAGAGGTTGAACTTGTTTGTGCTCGGCATATTACCAAAGATATTGCTTCCATAACCAATATCAGGAGCAACACACACACACACACACACACACACACACACACACACACACACACACACTGACTGAAACCGCTTCTCCTAAGCGGAGTCGCGATGAGCCAGAGCCTAACCCAGCAACACAGGATGCAAGGCCAGAGGGGGAGGGGACACACCCAAGACGGGATGCCAGTCCGTCACAAGGTACCCCACATGGGATTTGAGCTCCAGACCCACCAGAGAGCAGGACCCGGCCCAGCCCGCCTCGCCCTCCAGGAACAAAAAGACCATCAGAAATCCCTGGGACCTTCTGAAACTCTGTGGTGAATGAGAAGTATGGAGGCAAGAAGGGAGAAGCAAAACTGAAAAAAGTAGACAGAGGCTTTTTCACTGTGATAATATCCGGGGGACTGAATGGCTTGATTGAACACTAAGACGCTGACAGTGTAGGAACTGCACCTCACGGAGGACTGGAGCTCTGTGCTATGAAACCAGGTCTTAAGTGAACAACAGACACAATCTTTCAATTTATTTGAACCAAGAAATCTCACTTTATTTTACTGACGAATAAATATGAACTGGTAGGATCACTATTGTAAAGCAGTACAGTAATACCTCAAAAAAAATGATAAAAGCTTAATAAAAAAAAAACTTTGAAAGTTAAAACAATCTGAAGCTTCCTGGTTTGATTGTATCTGCTACTGTAATAGACCTGACAAAGATACTTAAATTAATGTAGTAAAAACAACCAGCTGTTTAGATGGGTCAATCATTTGATATAATTTAGTAAGCACACCTACCACTGTAAGTCACCTTGGGCAAGGTGTCAAATAAGTCCACCTTAAAAAACACTTTGATATGTTTTAAAGTTATTATAAATGTGTGTGTGTGTGTGTGTGTGTGTATATTATTATAATTACATTACATGACATACAGCTCTTTGACCTACTGTCGGTCTATTAACACCATTAACACCAGTCTACAAACACCTAAACCCCCTTCCAGTAATCCCAGGCAGTGCCATTATTAAGGTGAATATGAAATCCATGGCAACAAAGTTGTCATAGGGAGACACAAACAACAGAAAGACACAACAGAAAACTCATATGGACAGGGTTATACTAAGACAGAAGAGAAGAATCACAAGACAGAGACAGATATGAAGTGAAAAGGTGTCTGGGGAAACTGACAATGACAAAAAACTAAAGTATACTGCAATCTGAAACCAAGTACTGAATATTCTATCTCTAAAGGGCAGTTAGATTTTAGCTCAAACACTCCAAAATGACAGAGCAATATAGTCAGATTAGCAGAAGGCAGCTACTGAAAAATCTACCACAAAATGGACTCCGGGAGGAAATGAAGAGCAGCCAAATCTCACACCAAAGAAAATGCACCAAAATTGTTCAAGGGTATAACAGTGGTTGAAGTATGGTTGAAGAGTGTTTGACATTCTCCTAAAATAACCTGAAGGTAAAAGACTAGAAGAGGTCACAAAACTGCACTTCAATCTTGATGTGAAACAGGATACTACAGCACGAGTATTAAACGTGCTGCAAAATTGTGTGGAAAGCAAGTAGGCCTCAAGAAACAAGACCCTTTCAAAATCATACATGTAAACCCATTATTTTATTTGTAAAGCCAATTGCTTGCCTATTTATGCAGGTAACAAACTTTTACTCTTGCAGTTCAGGGTAAGTACCTTGCTCAAGGTTTCTAAAAACAAGGTGGAATTTGAACATGGGTCCTGGAAGTCCAAAGCAACAGCTCTAACAACTAACTGCTGCACCAGACCAAAGCAGTGACAAAGGACATTGTTTCCAAAACAAGATCAGGAACAACCAAGCAGTAAAAAAAAAATCCCCTGGAACCTTTTCAACCCAAGTGGTGAGCAAGACACAGGCAGGAACAACACAGAGATGGGGAAGAGAAAGTGAAAGATGCAGAGACAAACCTTAAAAAAAAATAATGGTTACTGGGAGTGAGATTAAGTTTTATCTTAATTTTCCAAGTTAGCTGTCAGTGTAAGAACTTCACTGTATGCTGCATTAGAGTTGTGTGCTATCAAACAAACCATTAGATGAACAACAGGCTGTGTTTAGTTGATTTTCACCAGGGAGTCTCCCTTTATTATACAAGTACGTATACAGACCAATAGGAAATTAGGCAAACTGATGATTACACAGTTGCCAGGTAGAAGGAAACCAAAACCAGAACAAGCAGTTGACAAAAGTGAGCGAGTGAGAAAAATATAGATGGTCTGCATTAGATATAGAGCTCAAGAGGTCATGTAGATGAAGCAGTAAGGCCAGCAGAAAAGGACAGTTAAAGCAGTGTAACCTAGACAGCACCAGGACCTGGACTACCAGTAGTGGTATATATTTTTCTCTTATAAATACATACAAATAGAGACAGTTAATAGAAAACAACACAACTTTCACTGTGTTTCACAAGGCAATCTAGAATCAAAGCTTATATTTATATTATTTCCTACTTACATCTACTAGATCTAGACAAAATTAAAATCCCAGAGAAGTTTTTCTATTCCATAGTCACAAGTTTGGCACATAAATATCACAAGATTGTTATTAAAGTGCTTACATGGATGTACAACCTTTTATACAAAAGTCATTTGTTTTTGCAGAAATGTATTCTGTGAACTTCAGACCCACAGCAAAACCAGCCTGAGGGAACCTGTACAGAAAGTCCCCAGTTTACCAGCAGTAAGAAAACAGCCAATAAGAAAACAAGAAATCACTGTCGTCATCTGTTGTCATGGGGCTTCATTTTCTGTCTTAAGTAATACCTAGGAAGTCCAGGTCTTGTTGGCTCTTTGATACCATCTACCGGGTTTTATCTCCAGAAAGAGCAAATACTTTGTCACTAGCTTTCACCATTAATTGTAAAATATTAAGAAGGCACAACACAAGTGTCTATCATGTGGGATGTTTAGGGTACAAGGGTCCATTGTGTACAACCACAGATTTTTAACATTTCTCAGTTCATAATACACCTACAACCATTCCTAATAGTCCAAATAATAACATAGGACACACATAAAGTAAACAAAAATTAGTCCCATTTTTATTTAATGAAGTGACATTTTACATGTTAAAAGTTAAATGCCCAAAAGTGCAGAAAATGAAGTAAAGCTCTATACTGTCTCCTACAGAAAGGCTGAAGAGACCCAAGACACATGCAGAATAAAAGAAAACTAAACATAATGCAGTTTGCTAATGTATTGGGCAGAGCAAAGGAAAACAAAAGAACTTGCAGGCCAGACAGATATTTGATCATCATTTCAATATTGATAAATAAAGGTGATCTAATTTTAAAAAATAACATTGAAAATAATCACATTTTACTCGAATTTGTACAGAAATGCCATTTCAGTGCAATGAAAACTATCAGCACTGATGAAATGACAAATACTCTTTTTTCCAAAAATGAAAATATGACAAACCTCTCATGTGATGCACTTCAATTTTCACACCACTGTATGGGCCTGTTGAAACAGAAATGGATGATACTAAAGCAAAATTAAATTAAAAAGCAAAATTATAAATTATAAAGCAAATTAATTTGCTCTGGGTGATGGGACAAAGGTAGAAATGTCTGGAGAAACCAAAAACTGCATTTGACTCAAAAATACCACATGCCAACTGTAAAACATGGTTGTGGAAACATTGTGGCTTGAGGCTGCTTTTCTACCTCAGGGCCTGGCCAGCTTGCCAACCATGTCCAAAAGCTAAAACTGTACTGAAAGTGACACTTAGAACAAACTAGTGACCCAAATGACTCAAACAAATCCTCACAAAATGGCTACAAAGAAGAAATGTAGGGTTATGGAATGGCTAAGTTGTAGACAACTTCAAGACACCTACAAGAAGTGATTTCTATCAAAGGGTGCAACACCAGCTATTGAAGCCAATGGGTGTACTCAATTTTTACCACAGCAGACAATTACATTTCTGACTTTTCTGTTGTATAGCTATACTAGAGAATCATGTCCTTACCCAAATCTCTCCTTCCCTTGATGTAATGCACTCTTTATATTGCCAGAGATTTATGGTACTTTGGAGAAAAGTGTCTTCTAAATTAATAAATGTAAATATCAATGTAAATGCAAGTGTAAATAAATGATTGAAAGAAGAATTTATAGTCTGAGATACTTTTGATTGTTGGCATCAGCATGGACAATAGAGATGAAGGTTTCATTCACTCATTCCTTCACTCGGCTTTGTTAACCACTTGTCCTGGTTAGGGTCACAACAATCTGGGGTCTGTCCTTGAATCACTTGGGGCTGAGGGGGGCCAACTTTGAAAAGGACACCAGTCCATCATGGGGTAGCCACACAATCACACACAGTTACATGCCAGGGGCAGCATAGGGTGTCTGATACACCTTAACTGTATTTCTTTAGACGGTGCGAGGAAACTGGAGCACCTGAGGAAACCTACATAGACAAAGAGCAAACAGAGGAACTCCACACAGACTCGGTTGTATCAGTACAACTTGCTGAGTTACCTTGCCCCCTAACTCCAATAAGTTCAAATGAACCACAAATTTTGGAACTTCTTGGAGGGTATTTTGCAGTCACAGCTAGGAGTCAATGCTTTAGGACTGTAACATTCCTAACTGGAATTGCCAAATATGAGCACTATGTTAACAGGCATGCTGTTGAGAACTTGAAACGTCATTGGTGTCCGAATGTGTTGCTGGTTTACAGGGGGTCTAATCTTAGAGCTCTAAGATCTGTCTGACAGTGACCCAGGCATCACTCTGTGGAGGAGTTGGAGAATTGGCATCACTGGGTGTGATATGAACCCATACACCACCACTACCTGCCACTCATTGCAGCAGTTAGCTGGCTGTAATAAAGCAGAAAAAACAACAATACAATAACTAGTTTTCTAGGGAGTTCTGCTGCTATCTGGTTTTGATGTCCTAAATTAACAAAGCTGGTTTAATCTACTGAAAGGTGGTATAGGTATAATCTTCCCCACCTCATGGAGGTAATGCGTTCCTGAAAAACCCTTCATAAATCAAAGACCTAATCACCTCATTAGTTTCAATGATAAACACATGTTCCTCAGCTGTGTTTTACCAAGCTGTATAGGTTGAATCACCTAGGTAGCAAATGGTAAATTGCTTGGATCAAGAACTTTCCATGATGGGGCTCTGCTCTTCATAGTTCTACACGAGACCTTCCTTTCGAGTACTTGCTCCACCTAGACCACACTCCAAGGGGCTGTTGCATTTCTAATTATTTGACCTTTCTCCATTGCTGTGTGCACCAGCTTGTACTGCTCTTTTCCCTGGACCTCGTTATATCATCATGATGGAACATTGCCCAGACCAACCTTTTCAGCTTCCACTGCCTCCACCAGCACACTGCTGTAGCCAGGACTCTGCTTGCCCCACTGTGAACAACACACTGAACTTCTTCCTTTCCTCACCTCAGTGTCTGCTCAAGCAGTCCTAGGATCTCTTGAGCCCCTGTATAGCAGAACTTCCCTTGCCAGCGCTACCCTAAACTCCTCTAGGCTCCTAAAGGTTAACTTTAACTTGTCACTTTGCCTGTCCGATGTAATGCCGCCATTCTCCTAAAACAGAGTGATGGCTGAAGACAGGAAGAAGCCACAAAATTACACTCCAAACATGATGGTAAGCAAGAGGATAAAGCACATGTTAAACCTGGTGTAAAAATGAATGTAGATGTTAAAAAAAAAAACAAATAAACCCATCCAGAACCGGATGAAATCATTTATCAAAATGAAGTCAAAGTTCATACTATGCTAAATGAAATACATACAGCCTCGAAACAAAAATGACAGCACAGCAGACATTCAGTACAACTGAGCCAAAGGAAACTACAGACCAGATTACTTTAAACAGAAGAAACCAAAAGTTTAAAAAGTAAAAGCCAAAAGTATTGGAAAGCAAACTACATCAGTATCTCTGAATCACAGAGAAACATCTCTATCAGTCATAGTATGTATATCAGAGGATATCACTATCATCACACACTAATAGTTACTGTGCCTATTGTCCTGTTTTAGTAATTACTGTGCTGTTTTGAACCATTTGCACAGGTTTTACACATGCGCTTTATGTAGTCCTGTGTAAGTAGCTCTGTCTTGTTTTAAGTAGCACCATGCTCTTGGAGGATTGTTGTTTTGTTCCACTGTACACTGTATGAGCTATATATGGTTCAAGTGACAATAAAGCCTTTCTTGACTTCTTGACTTGACTGAGTACAGGCCAGGATCTGGTGTTAGAAGAGGTGATGTTATTCATTCACATGGAACTGTTGTCCAACTCAGAGATCCACAGAGATACATCACTGCCATTAAAAACAGTCAAGGATTTGGTGTTAGTAACACTTACATATGTAAATGGAACTATTCACAAACTTTTAAAACCTCAGAGAAACATCATTGTGATAATGAATACATGAAACAATGAACATTACCAAAAGACATTCTTCCATAGCCAAGATCAGGAACAACTAGATCACCAAAAATCCCCTGGAACCTTTTGAAACCCTGTGGTTAGTAAGAAATGCCAATCTAAGAAGAGAGATGGGGTAGAGAAAGTGAAAGAAGCAGAAAGGCTACTTGACTTCTACAGTCATTAGTGGGGTTAAGTAGCTTTGCTTAAATGTAAACACTTCACTACATAGTGGATTTGAGTTATAGGATGTGAAATCAGATACTGTATAAGCTTTACAGTAACTTCAGTGTTTCAGCTGATTTGGATCAGGAAAACTTCATCTTTCTTCGCTGCTATTCTGACCAATGAGAAATTGGGGAAGTTGATGATAACACTGTTGCCAAGTAGAAGGTTTCACAGTATTTAGGTAGAATATAATTTCATATATTACATGATACTGAGAAGTTTACAAACTGTAACTACAGTATTCACACCCCGAGATGTGCTGCCACAGCACGAAACATTTCAAATCTTGTATTGTATTTTATTGTCTTCTTCTAAACATATTTTACCTTTTGTATGGTAAGAGGTTTTATTAATACATTTTACAAACCACACTTAGCCCATTGCAGCACACACACACACACACACACTCACACTCATATTCACTCACTGACTGTCAGTAACTGCTGATACAGATTAGGACGGTAGTGGTCCATGGGATGCAAGATCTAGGAGCAGACACCTTGTATGTGAAGACAGAGAATCACAGGCCATTTCAGCACAGTAAATACAAATAGACATAGCATATACAGTATATAGATATCTACAATTGTTAGCTGATTAGTTGGAAACTGTTTTATTATTTAAGAAAATTAAGAATAAACTTTCTGAAGTTTTTTGACTCTAGAGTGGAAGGATTAGGTATTTTTCTCAAAAACATTCTTATTGTTTCTCAAACTAAATGAAAATAAGTTACTTGTAGTTTTATACCTGTATTACCATAAACACGTGCAATTTTTCCAGTATATACTCAGGACCCATGTGATTATGCAAGGCAAAGAAAAACAAGCAATAAAAGTGATCACATTGAAGTACTTCCCCATTTCAAAAAGAAGACTTGAAAATGTCCAGTGAGTTCATTAAAAGTCTCTAGTGCCACCTATAGAACAGCTGGCAGTGCCCAAAGAGAGCTTTGCGAATCACTGCCACCAATGGTGAAGTTTTTGAAGATATTTATTTTTTGCATTTAATTTAAGAAGTTTGACATGAATGAATCAAAGCACAGTAATCCATTAAGAAAAAACTGAAATGGGGAGGCCAAGTATTTAAGACAGACATGAGCTGAAGGTCGATGAGGTCTTTAACCTGGTCTCATTTGGCACTTTAAGGTACGAAGCCAAAGACAGGTTTGTGTGTCTCTAGGGCCACAGACCAGCAGATATAGAGCAGTGTTCTGTTCATGTCATGATCCCTGGGAGCAGAGACTGTCCCTCCTCCACCAAGGGACTGTTCACACTTTGTCACCGTTCACTCTGAACACTCCTTATACGTAGGGATCGTCTGCTTTGCTTTTAGACATTCTTAGTGTGCACCTGTTCACATTCATGTCTTGTTTTTGTCTTGAGGGTAAAGTCAGTATCAGTGTGTTTTCTTACACCCAAGCCCCCTATTAGTCCTGTTCCTGCATGACGTCTTTACTGGCTGTAGTCACAGTACAGTAGTTACAGTAGTGAGGACAAGTCAGCACCGGGGCCTCGACTCCTGGCTGGATACAGGGATGCTGAGGAAGGATCTGATTTTGTCAGTTTAAAAACACAGATTTGCAGTATATTTCTTTGTATTTTCTACTGACTGAATCTATAGTCCATACATCACAGCAAGTTTTAAAGTGCTTTAAATATTAAACCTTTTATATGCAGTCATTCTAACTAATCTAAAAAACTCAACTGTTATAAAAGATTAAACTCTACATGACGTCGTTGTGCCTTTAACTTAAGATTTTTCCTTAAAAACAGAAAGGAATTCAAAAGATAATGCTAATAAATTTAAATTTGTCGGTTTTTAACAGACTTATATCAGCACAGGTCAGTTCTAGCATTAGTCATTCGTATCGGGAAAAAATTATTCTATGAACTTCCAACCTCCTGGAAACAAATCTGACCGAACTAAAAAGTCCCCAATCATGTCACAGCAATAATGATGACACATTTTAGCCAATAAAAAAAAAACAAATTAAACACGTCATTTGTCGTCAGGTGATTTGATTTTCTTTTTCAATGTCTAAAAAAAGTTTCAGGCAAGTTCTAGTTTGCTCTTTGGCTCCATCTACAGTTTTTTTTTTTTTTTTTTTTTTCCAGAGAGAACAAAATACTTTTCCAGTGGCCTTCACTATGAATGAATGACACTTTTTTCATCACAGAGGGAAATTGGTTTAGGCTGCAGCAGAATAAAATGAACGACATACATATATATACACATACCACATATATAATATAAACATACATACACACATAAGTAACCAAACAAAAATAAATAGAAGAATATTTTACCAAGTGAAATAAGTACAAAATTACGTGAATTAATATGCAAACATGTTTAAATGTAAGCGAAAAATACTATTATTAATTGTATTAATTGTAAAGCATTAAACAGGCACAACAACAAAAGCTGAACAGAATCATAAGATGTTTAGGATACAAGGGTTCACTACATAAAACTACAAACGGTCATGTCCCAGTATACACACACACACATTTTCGGAACCGCTTGTCACATACGGGGTCGCGGGGGACCGGAGCCTGCCCGGCAACACAGGGCGTAAGGCTGGAGAGAGGGAGGGGACACACCCAGGACGGGACGCCAGTCCGTCGCAAGGCACCCCAAGCGGGACTTGAACCCCAGACCCACCGGAGAGCAGGACCTGGTCCAACCCACTGCACCACCGCGTCCCTCGCTGTCCCTGTATAATACAATTATAATCATTCCCCTTTTTTTTCCAGTTATATCATAGGACATGCGGAATCTAATTAAAATAGCTTTTTGTTTTAAAAGTTAAGAAGGAAAACAGAGTTGAAAATGTATTAAAGCTCTCTACTGCCATCTAGAGGCCCAAGCAATAGCTCACAGATGCATGAACAATTCACCAATAACATTTATTTGTCCATATTTTCTGAAGTACATTGTTTCTCAAATTAGGGATTTTTAAAAAATATTTATTACACTCATTTTATAACGCACGTGGATGCATCAATGGCATAACCTGAGATCACTGGGTGTTTTAGGTTTTTCGACATCAGATACCCACACCAAGGTATCCCAACCAGGACTGATCGGCGACCCTTCTCTGAATCCCAGCCTGCATCCAGGTAGCACCACGTTGAACCAGTGGTTCACCTCTCCTGATCCACAGGTTTCAGAATGCAGCTCCAGGGCTGTAACCACTATGCCACCTGCTGCCCATTTTTTTTCACTTTTCTATACAACATCCACAAATCCAAACCAGCATCCTGTGTAAAGACACATATTAATATAAATTTTGTGTTAATACAGTTTTGCATATCTGATAGGAATTTTATTTTTAAGAGGGATTTATCTTTTACACCTCATATTAATTGTCTCAAAGGATTTATTTCTTTTCATTTAAAAAATATTTTTAAATTGAGGCATTTTACCTCTACACAACTGGGAGAAGAAGATTGATCTTAGCTTTAATTGTTTGTAAGTCCAACCATTATGTCACTACAGCCAGTTCGTACAGTCAGTTATTAAGTTGTCAAATTTTCCAACAATATTAAGTCTGGAAAAGTTTCCTTCCTCTTATACCCTTCAGGGTTAGGGTGCGCTTCTCCAGCTCACTAACTTTAGCTAGCAGTTCTAAAGCTCACTAAACATTTCTTGGCAAGTAAACCTGGTCGTGTGATCAGAACAAAGCCATACAGGCAGCATGGCATCGCAGCAAATATTCTGCAGAGGCTCCAACACACAGTGTGGCAGTAACACACACAATAGATTATGTGCATGCATGCAAGATGCCGAGTCAAACCTGACCCACAACGACCACTCGCGTGATTTTCGAGGCAAGTCAAGGGAGGAACACAGGTGGGTAATAAATGATATAATGAAACAAATGTGCTATTTCCAATAGTCTGAAAGAGTGGTGATGGATTAATACAGCAACGAAGCACTAATGTATTCGCTTCCACTGCTGTGTTTTATGTACTTTTTTGCCATTTATTATAATTTAATGTTGAGTGTTTGAGGCATGGGGTGCGGTGGCGCAGTGGGTTGGACCACAGTCCTGCTCTCCGGTGGGTCTGGGGTTCAAGTCCCGCTTGGGGTGCCTTGCGACGGACTGGCGTCCCGTCCTGGGTGTGTCCCCTTCCCCCTCTGGCCTTACGCCCTGTGTTGCCGGGTGGGCTCCGGTTCCCCGTGACCCCGTAAGGGACGAGCGGTTCTGAAAATGTGTGTGTGTGTGTGTTTGAGGCATCAATTTCAGAATAAACGTACATCTTCAAAATTCAAAAACACAATGCAGTTAATTAGGGAAAACATGAAATATCATCTTTATACTGTTTTGTTTGAATATAAGTCAAAGTAAATATCAAAAATCACTCCTTATTTTTGTTAGCATTTTTCATACTGTCCCAACTTTTTTGGAATTGGGACTGTATCTGGTAGTGATACCCAAAGTAAACCATTGTCTACTATATAACTATGAAACCAACAAGACTGCTGGGGAAAGGTGTTTTGGGCAGCATGGTGGCACAGCAAGTAGCACTGCTGTCTCACAGTGCCTGGGTGGTGTGAAAGAACATGGGTTTGATCCCCTCTCAGTTTGTGTGGGTTTCCTCCAGGTGCTCTGGTTTCCTCCCACAGTGCAAAGACATGCTGCTCAGGTTCCCCTGTAGTGTGTGAGTGACTGAGAGAGTGTGTTCCACTGATGTATGGATGAGTGACCCAGTGTAAGTAGTGTATCTAACAGTGTAAGTCACCCTGGTGAATAAGGTGTGTGGGCTAGTAACAGTACATAGAATTCACTGGAAGTCGCTTTGGAGAAAAGCATCTGCTAAGTGAATAAATGTAAATGAATCCTTCTTTCTGGAATATTTGCTTTGGATAAATCCAATGAACTGTGTATACCTGCTCATGCATGTTAGTTTGTCCCACAGCATGGTTTTTTTGGATGACAGCAGCTTTGTATTTTGAAAATATACATCTTTCGTCTGCTACTTTGATTAATGGCTCGAACTCTTTACTTTCAGTATTTATCTGACCAAATGTCTGAATGTACTGGACCTTTTCAAAACATGGTAAGAAAACATATCGATAACTGACGTCATTAACAAAAGTATTTCGAAAACAAATATTACAATAGGGAGAAACATTGTAACTTTTGGCACTGTTGGCACAAGCTTCTTCGAATTCTGTGAAGTCACATGACTGAGGAGAAGGTAAATGTGAGGACACCTAGACTGACCAATGAGTGGGACAGAAAGCTCTGCTACTCTATTGAGCAAGAGTTGAGTTATTTGCTGAAAACACAACTGATTCATAATTCTCACTCACGTTTGTGGAGATGTTTCATTACCACTCATTACTGAGCTTTTTACAAAAACCTTGTCAGTCAGACAACTGTCAAAAAACCCAATTTTTCACATTATTGCAGGCTTTATTTATCTTCAAATAATCTTCCCTGTGCTTGTGTAAATGTACTAATTTTATATCCTGTGCAAGACCATTTTCATTACCACAAGGCAAGAAACACAACTCATTATGGCACCAGAGACCTCTGAAGAGTTGAAGGTGTTATCAATAAATCAACACAGTGAGAAGACATGATAGGACAGGGGTTAACGGGGGTTAAATATTAAGGTGGGAGAGGGGGTGGGGGGTGGGTACTGTATATAAAGACAGAGTCAGTGCCAAAACTCATTAATGCTGCTCTACCAGGACTGACAGAGACTTCTGATCACAGCCATGGAGTCTCCATTGTTTCTGTTGTTGTTCTTCAGCTTCTTTCTAATAACTGTCTCTACACAGGACATGTGAGTTTTATTTAAATAGCCTTGAATGTGAGAAACTTTGTTTCAGTTACATGGGACATGCTTAGCATATCTGCAGCTTTAGTCATATTATTTTAGACAGTAGGAAAGAAAATTTTTTGTTTAAAAGATGGCTCAGTAGCAATGTTACCCACTTTTAACCCATGTTATGTGGTTTAAAACTCAGTTTAATCAATAAATATCCTTTTGTTGTTTGTGTGGATGAAGTGGTTTCACGTAGTATTTTGACAGCTCAGATTTGTGTCAAACCAGGGGATTACTTGCAATCCATGCAAAATAAACTTAAGTTTAAGATACAATACCAAAAACCAGATCATAATCATATTCAGTAGAATACTTTCTTACACCAATAACTGATGAGATCAATATTTATTTAGATAACTAATTTTTATACTTAAATAAAAATGGATGAATGCACTTTAATTAGAAATGGACTAAGACTCATTTCAACATGTGCCAGTTTAACTGAGTTGCTACTGAATTTTGAAATGCACCAAAACTGAAATACTTGAGCTATTCACTTGCTCCCTCGTCTTCCTCCATCAGGTTCCTGGTGACAGCTCCCAGTGTGTTTCATGTGGGAGTGAAGGAGCGTGTATCTGTTCAGTTACCCTCCAGCCTGCTCAACCAGCCTGTACTTCTCTACTTGGAACATGAGACCAGTGGGCTGCTGATGTCCAATAGGGCTACTTTTCAGATGACCCAAGAGAAACAAATTGGAGTTGTAGAACTCGAGGTATTAGGATCTAATAACTCCCTGAATAAATATTAATACAGGATTCTGAGACAGTCTGAGTGAGAAGAACTTTTTTGTTAAACTGAAAAATGTTTATATAATTTCCTATATTTCAGGCTCATTTAACATATGAAATTAGAACAAGTGATTAAAAACCAAAAGTCAGATTTATGGACAACTCACCGCTCACATCTAAGTTATGTTGGTGAAATTTTATGTACTCCTTACATCTTTTATCTCTCTTTGATTCACTTTATATGATTATAAAATATGTCAAAGTGCTATGATGGTGCACCATGTAATGATACTGCCTCAAAGGGACGAGGTTATGATTTCGCATCTGGACTTGAATCCAGCTCAGTTTGAGAGCAGTTTGTTCTCACCCTGTTCATGTGGGCTCCTCCCACAGTCCAGAGAACATCATGGTAAACCACTTACTATCCCTTTCTTACCATGGAAACCATTCAAGTGATTGCCATGAATCAGCTTTTACCTGATGCAAATTCCTCTTTCCTAAACAAAGAGAATAGAAAGAATTAACTGTTCATTCTACAACAAAATGTTGGCTCAGTCCATCATCTACAGTCTCAGTTACAACTGAGTCAGTGTTTTAGAAACAATATATTATAGACAAAAATTAACTATTTGTCACTAATTATGAGATTTTTTTCTTTGCAGGTGGACAGAGAGAAAATGTCAAGCCTTCCTACGTTGAACCCAACACCGCTCTACTTGGCACTAGTGTGTGAGATCAGACCTGGGCAGAGGGAGATGGTCAGAGTGCTGGTTTCTCAACACAGGGGCTACATCTTCATCCAGACAGATCAGCCTGTCTATACCCCGACACAGACAGGTGAGCTCCCACAACCTGCCTGCTCACAGCTCTAATTAATTAACTAGCATTACAACCTGCCAAAGAAAGTCATCCTTATTTTAAAAACATTTTCTTTACAGAGGGATTTATACAAAAATAGGTATAAAGGTTTTGCAGAAAAATTTAGTAGTACAGCTAGACATGAAATCTCTGTAATAGCAGGAATCCTGTTTGTGGCGCTACAGCACTGAACATTTTCACAGGGTTTTCCTTTGGATGCTCTGGTTTCCAAACACAGTCTAAAGACTTTGACTAAACATCCCAGCCACTGTGAGGCACCACTGCTATCAGCTGTGCCACTGAGCTGCCCTCAGGTTAAAATTTACAAAACAACATCCTTATAGGGTTTTTGTCTTGCTTAGAAGTAGATATAAAGTCAGTGAGTATACTGTGGCCATTGTGGGACACAGGGGGCCACGTGGGCAAGACAGAGGACAAGTTTTCTCCAGCAATTTTTGTTCTCAAGTAAAGGCAAAAACCAGAATGGGAGAAACGGCCCCTTTAACTCCACATACCAGTAAGAACTAAAGAAACACAATACAATCCAGCAATGGGAGCACAAAAATAGCCCGCATATCACCAACCTGGGCCCATCTTTTTTGAAGCCCTTCTCTTCCCCAACCAACTCCCTCAAACACTCTTCTAGACTCTCATGGCATGACACACACACACACACACACACACACACACACACACACACACACACACACACACACACACACACACACACACATTGTCTGAACTGCTTGCCCCATACGGGGTTGTGGGGAGCTGGAGCCGGAGCCCGGCCTGGGAACACAGGACGTAAGACTGGAGGAGGAGGGGACACACCCAGGACAGGAGACAGTCCATCACAGGGCACCCCAAGGAGGACCTGATCCAACACACTGCGCCCCCCCCCGACTCATGGCAGCTGCTTTAAATGTCCTGGCTGCTTGCCTCCCACGTGAAGGCAACTGGTCATCATTATTCCTTTGAGGTGAGGCAGGGGTGAACAGTTACAGGACGGTCTATCAGTTCGAGCCCTGCCCCATCCTACAGGTATACCGTCCACCAGCTCACAATATATAGAACACATTGTGTAGGCCAGTTTACTAAATGAATAATGTGCTGAGTAACACCAGCCAGTTTATTATCATTAACTTCAAAGTAAGTGTGGTATTGTTATGAAATAATGCTACAATAAATATAAAAAAATAATAGTAGAAAAACTACTGCTAAAAGTAGTGTAAGTAGTAAATGGGCTATTAAAATGACATAATTGTCAAGAATTCATATTTGACAATTTTCCCTAAAGGTTTTGCTGGAATTTTAGTGTTTCAGCTAAA
The DNA here is from genome assembly GCF_900964775.1 of Scleropages formosus. NCBI lineage: Eukaryota > Metazoa > Chordata > Actinopteri > Osteoglossiformes > Osteoglossidae > Scleropages > Scleropages formosus. The sequence continues at coordinate 14,548,814 of NC_041823.1, read as the reverse complement.
AAATGAATAGTGTTTTCACTATTTCCTTTTCTGCACAAAAGTGATGCAGATTAAAATATTATATATTGGTAGCATTAAGTACCATCACTGCGTGACATAATACCTTTGTATTTTTGTACATTTAGTAATACGTTAGTAATAGAGTCTTCTGTGTTTTACCGAATCAGTGAAATACAGGATTTTTACCCTGGATCACTCCATGAGGCCCCATGCCGAACCCATATCCATCTCTGTTTTTGTAAGTATATTTTATTATCAGCAGAAAAGATAAATTTACTGCTTTTAAAATGCCTGTCCTATTTCCTTATGTGAAGTGTTTTACTTTCAGTGACTTTGCTGTACAGTTTTTTGTACGGAGTCAGTGGTTCAACTGTGATGAATAATGTTGCTGATCCTGACAGACAGCAGTGATCTCAGTGACTATCAACGCACTGTCTGACATAGTTTCAGCATTGATATATTAGACCATATTTTGTAGTTTCCATCCACTAAGAAAGCCTTCTGCTGTTGGACTGACAGAATGCTGGTGGGAACAGGGTGACATCGTGGACTGTAAGAGAAGCAGATGGGATCTACTCCAGGAAACTGAACATTCCTGATGTCTCTGAGTGGGTTATCTAAGGACCAAGTCACACAGGACACAGAAGGGTCCTTTGGCATTTCCTGACATGCTGAACATTTAGCCCTAGGATGAAGCTTTTAAGATATTGACTGTTTTATAAACAGCTGAGTTATTTATATTGTTCTCCTAAAATAACCAATGTTTTAATGGTAATTGAATAACACACTACATTTGCATTACATTTTTATTCTTAACTAGCAGATTGGTACCAGCCTAGAATAACCAACATTTTTACAATTATTATAATAATTTCTAAAATCAATAAGTGATGTACAAAAACATCATAAACATATGTGTATTCTTAATACTTCCACATAGTAATAAAGTGTGCAATTTAATCACAGAAGATACAATACGACTTATAAAGCCGTAGAATTGTGATGTAATGCATTATAAGACATATCTTGGATGTACTGATTATAATACACTTTAGACCAGGTGTGTGGAGGATTGTGGCTCACTATCAAGGGGATGAGAAGAACGCCGCCACCCGAGAGTTTCAAGTAAAGAAATTTGGTGAGGAAGACATGTGTTGTGCTCATCTTCCTACGCCTTTTATACTGGTTTTTCCCCCAGAATAAAAATTTTCACTCCATTAAAGCACACAGTACATACATCCTTTAGAGCTTTACAATGAATACTTAGATATATTTAAGTTAACTCAGTGTGCAGTTAAGTTTTGTATATAATTTCTTCTGCTGGTTATTTGCTTTGCTGTGTCAGTCATGCCAAGCTTCGATGTGTCCATCAAGCCTGAGCAGAACTACTTCCTGGTGACCACGGAAAAATTTCATTTCACCATCCACGCCTCGTAAGAGCACATGGATCAGCTTGACCTTCTAACCAGTGTTAAAATCCAAAAAAGTGGCACTGTATAGTCTGTGAAATATTAACAATTATAGCAACATGAACAATATTTTAACAATTATTTTATCTTTATAAATCTCATGTATTATGCCTCCTGAAAGTCCTTCTGTCAAAATTCACTTTCCTGAAGCTACTCATATGGTGAGACAATAAAGGGCGCATATCACTGCCAGTTTGGAGTGAGACAAGAGGCCACAGGAGATGCAGACACCCGGAAGCCGGAGACCATCATCATCAGGGGGTTGGAGAAGTCTGGATCGGTGAGGGGGGAGGCAGCTGGGGAGGAACGCAGGTGGTTCCATTGTGAGAACCGCCTCTGATACAGCGCTGAATAACTGGACTTTCTTGTTCCTTGACAGGTGAACAACGGGGAGGCAGAGGTCACTCTTTTCAGACTCCAAATAGAAAACCTCCTGAAGGAGCGCAGTGCTAACTTGACACAGTTGGCTCTGGACAGAACGCAGCTCTACGTTGCTGTGACTGTCATCGACATCGCCAGTAAGGAGGGCTTACTGGGTGTCCGAGGGTCAAGCGGACAGGAATTTTGTGCTGGTTTGTGGGCTGGGAGTCAATCCGAAAAAGAGTTGATTCTCCGATTCCAAGCGGCAAGGAATTGAGAGTCGACTCTATGCTTGGGAGTCGATCCCTCACAGTGAAATTAATCTCACATTTGTGTTTGTCCCACAAAAGTAGTACTGCTCTGCCCCACCACTTAGACAACATGAAAAGAGAGAAGTAAAAGAAGAAGTTTGATTCAGATTTGGCTGTTGTTTTCAAATGTTGCCCTCCACACAGCGCATATTAATAGTTTGGCAGTACTTTAGACAAGCCGAAAAACAAAGTAAATTGTAATATTTGTAAGAAAATGCTAACATAGAAGAACATTGCCAATGATAAAATATGTAAAGGCTACCCATCACAAGGAGCTGACAGACAAAAGTTAAGTACAGTTAAGTACCGACATATTGTCTCTACATACCCACGTTTAGTTTTTCTGACCAAATCTTTCATTTATCAAAGTAATTGATACCAGTCTTTTCACACACACACCACTTGAAGTAGCTTGTCCCATATGGGGTTGGGGGAGCCGGAGCCTAACCCAGCAACACATGGAGTAAGACTGAAGGGGGAGGGGACACACCCAAGACAGAGCACCAGTCCCTCACAAGGCACTACAAGCTGGACTTGAACCCCAGACCCACCAGAGAGCAGGACCCAGTCTAACCCCATGCACCACCACAACCCCCTAGACCAGCCTTATCAGAATGTTTTATCTTTAGATTTGTTTGCATCTTGTCTTATTCTCCATCAGGTGGAGAACTGCAGGAAGCAGAAGTTTTCATTCCCATTGTTTCTCAGAGAGGGGGGGTGCGGTGGCGCAGTGGGTTGGACCACGGTCCTGCTTTCCGGTGGGTCGGGGGTTCGAGTCCCGCTTGGGGTGCCTTGAGATGGACTGGCGTCCCGTCCTGGGTGTGTTCCCTCCCCCTCTGGCCTTACGCCCTGTGTTACCGGGTAGGCTCTGGTTCCCCACGACCCCGTATGGGACAAGCGGTTCAGAAAATGTGTGTGTGTGTGTGTGTGTGTGTTTCTCAGAGATTCTCTGTGGACTTGTCTCACACGCGATCCTACTTCATTCCTGGGGTGCCCTTCCACATCTCGGTGAGGAACAATAACCATTCTAATGAAACCATTGACACAGCACCAGTGAAATACTTTGAAAAGCTTTGACTACTGATTTGATTTTCTACATTTATTTTTTCCAGGCTGTGGTTCACCTCCCAGATGGCTCTCCAGCAGCGAATGTCCCTGTGGATGTTCATGTGACTGGTTCTTCAGAGAAACCCCAGAGTGTACAAACTAATGGAGAAGGGGCAGCACACCTTGTTTTTAATAACATTCCTAATGATCGGCCAGTGACTGTTAAAGTGAGTCTCAACTGACACCTCCTTTCAGCTTTGAGTATTATACATAGTACCCTTCAAAAGTTTGGACACACCTATTCATAGACAGGTTTTCATTAACTATTTTCTACATTGGTTCCAGACCTTCTGTTTTATTCAGGTCTAGATTTTCACTGGGCCACTCATGAACATTTGCTTCACTGTGTGGGTTGTTCTTTTGTTGCTTGTCCTTATTGTCATTGTGTAGTAGTTAATTTTCTCACCAGCTCCAGACTGAAACAGGTTTTCTTCCAGAATTTGTTTGTATTCGACACTACTCACCTTTCCCTTGATCTTCACATTAGTACACCATTAATCTGTCTGATAACATTTTTATGAATAAATATGTTGTCAAAAAATAACTCAGCCCCTCCGCGAGCCGCCACCTTACCGAGGTGGAGGGGTTTGAGTGCCTGAATGATCTCAGGAGCTATGTTGCCTTCGGCTATATGCCCCTGGTAGGGTCTCCCAAGGCAAACAGGTCCTGGGTGACAGACAAGACAAAGCGCGGTTCAAAATCCCCCTGTGACTATTAAATCAAGGATCTCGTTCACCCCGCCTGGTATGGGGTCACCGGTGCCCCACCCTGGAGCCAGGCCTGGGGGGGGGGGGCTCGCATGCGAGCGCCTGGTGGCCAGGTCTGTGCCCACGGGGCCTGGCCGGGTTTAGCCCGAAGCCAAGACGTGGGCTCACCACCTGCCGGAGAAACCGTAAGGGGCCGGTGCATTGTGATTTGGGCGGTGGTCGGGGCCGAGTGCCCGGCCGACCCAAACCTCGGGCGCCAACTCTGGTTTTTGGGACTTGGAATGTCACCTCACTGGCGGGGAAGGAGCCTGAGCTGGTGCGGGAAGTTGAGAGATACCGTCTAGATATAGTCGGGCTCACTTCCACTCACAGCTTGGGTTCTGGAACCACTCTTCTCGATCGAGGGTGGACTCTCCACTATTCTGACGTTACCCAGGGTGAGAGGCGGCGGGCGGGTGTGGGCTTATTAATAGCCCCCCAGTTCAGCCGCCATGTGTTGGAGTCTACCCCGGTGAATGAGAGGGTCGTCTCCCTACGCCTTCGGGTCAGGGAACGGTCTCTCACTGTCGTTTGTGCTTATGCGCCTAGCGGCAGTGTAGAGTACCCGGCCTTTTTAGAGTTCTTGGGGGGCGTGCTGGAAAGCGCTCCCACTGGGGACTCTGTCGTTCTACTGGGGGACTTTAACGCCCACGTGGGCAGCGACAGTGACACCTGGAGGGGCGTGATTGGGAGGAACGGCCTCCCTGATCTGAACCCGAGCGGTGAGTTGTTATTGGATTTCTGTGCTAGTCACGGTTTATCCATAACAAACACCATGTTCATGCATAAGGGTGTCCATCAGTGCACTTGGCACCAGGACACCCTAGGTCGGAGGTCGATGATCGACTTTGTAGTCGTTTCTTCTGATCTTCGGCCATATGTCTTGGACACTCGGGTGAAGAGAGGGGCTGAGCTGTCAACTGATCACCACCTGGTGGTGAGTTGGATTCGATGGCGGGGGAAAAAGCTGGACAGACCTGGCAGGCCCAAACGCATAGTGAGGGTCTGTTGGGAACGTTTGGCGGAGGCCCCTGTCAGAGAGGTCTTCAACTCCCACCTCCGACAGAGCTTCAACCAGGTCCCGAGGGAGACTGGGGACACTGAGTCCGAATGGACTATGTTCCACACCTCCATTGTCGGGGCGGCGGTTCGGGGCTGCGGCCATAAAGTCTCCGGCGCCTGTCGCGGCGGCAATCCCCGAACACGGTGGTGGACACCGGAAGTAAGGGATGCCGTCAAGCTGAAGAAGGAGTTCTATCGGGCCTGGCTGGCTCATGGGACTCCTGAAGCAGCTGACAGGTACCGACGGGCCAAACGGAGCGCGGCTCTGGCAGTCGCCGCGGCAAAAACTCGGGCTTGGGAGGAGTTCGGTGAGGCCATGGAGGAAGACTTTCGGTCAGCCTCAAAGAGATTCTGGCAAACCGTCTGGCGACTCAGAGGGGGGAAGCGGTGTTCCACGAACACTGTTTACAGTGGAAGTGGCGCGCTGCTGACCTCAGCTGAGGATGTTCTCGGGCGGTGGAAGGAGTACTTTGAGGATCTCCTCAATCCCTCCGACACGCCTTCCGTAGAGGAAGCTGAGGCTGGGGACTTGGAGGGGGACTCGTCCATTACCCTGGCTGAAGTTGCTGAGGTAGTCAAAAAACTCCTCGGTGGCAAGGCTCCGGGGGTGGATGAGATCCGCCCCGAGTTTCTCAAGTCTCTGGATGTTGTGGGGCTGTCTTGGCTGACACGCCTCTGCAGCATCGCGTGGAGTTCGGGAACGGTGCCTCTGGACTGGCAGACCGGGGTGGTGGTCCCTCTTTTTAAGAAGGGGGACCGGAGATTGTGTTCCAACTATAGGGGGATCACACTCCTTAGCCTCCCTGGGAAAGTCTATGCCGGGGTACTGGAAAGGAGAATCCGACCGATAGTCGAACCTCGGATTCAGGAGGAGCAATGCGGTTTTCGCCCTGGCCGTGGAACACTGGACCAGCTCTATACCCTCACTAGGGTGTTGGAGGGTTCGTGGGAGTTTGCCCAACCAGTCCACATGTGTTTTGTGGACCTGGAGAAGGCATTCGACCGTGTCCCTCGTGGCATCCTGTGGGGGGTACTTCGGGATTATGGGGTTCGGGGCTCGTTGCTACGGGCTGTTCGTTCCCTGTATGACCGGAGCAGGAGCTTGGTTCGCATTGCCGGCAGTAGGTCAGACCTGTTCCCGGTGCATGTTGGACTCCGCCAGGGCTGCCCTTTGTCACCGATTCTGTTCATTATCTTTATGGACAGAATTTCTAGGCACAGTCAGGGAACGGAGGGTGTCTGTTTTGGTGGCCGCAAGATCTCGTCTCTGCTTTTTGCGGACGATGTGGTCCTGTTGGCTTCATCAAGTCAAGACTTGCAGCGTGCACTGGGGAGGTTTGCAGCCGAGTGCGAAGCGGCGGGGATGAGAATCGGCACCTCCAAATCCGAGGCCATGGTTCTCAGTCGGAAAAAGGTGGATTGCCCCCTCCGGGTTAGGGGGGAGTTGCTCCCTCAAGCGGAGGAGTTTAAGTATCTCGGGGTCTTGTTCACGAGTGAGGGAAAAATGGAGCGGCAGGTTGACAGACGGATCAGTGCGGCGTCCGCAGTAATGTGGTCATTGTACCGGTCTGTTGTGGTGAAGAGGGAGCTGAGTCGTAAGGCGAAGCTCTCAATTTACCGGTCGATCTACGTTCCTACCCTCACCTATGGTCATGAACTCTGGATCATGACCGAAAGAATGAGATCGCGGATACAAGCGGCAGAAATGAGTTTCCTCCGCAGAGTGGCTGGGCGCACCCTTAGGGATAGGGTGAGGAGCTCAGTCACCCGGGAGGAGCTCGGAGTAGAGCCGCTGCTCCTCCGCATCGAGAGGAACCAGTTGAGGTGGCTCGGGCATCTGTTCCGGATGCCTCCTGGACGCCTCCCTGGGGAGGTGTTCCGGGCTTGTCCCACTGGGAGGAGGCCTCGGGGCAGACCCAGGACACGTTGGAGAGACTATGTCTCCCGGCTGGCCTGGGAACGCCTTGGGGTTCCCCCAGAGGAACTGGAGGAGGTGTGCGGGGAGAGGGAAGTCTGGAGGACTCTGCTCGGACTGCTGCCCCCGCGACCCGGCCCCGGATAAGCGGAGGAAGATGGATGGATGGATGGATGCAATACAGTGCATCCTTACACCAATACACCTTGGACCAATACACCACATCAGCATATGGAGGTGACAACAAAACTCAAACCATTGATGTTCACCTAGGTGTGTACTCCCCACTCAAGTGTGCTTCCCCCAAACACCCCAGTGCCTTCTCATCCACAACCACTGACTGGATCTTTCTGCTACCTCTGACAAGCCTAATGGCTGCTCTTAACGACTGACCCCTAAAACCAAACTCTAACAGTAGCGACGTGGTTGATTTTGCAACAAACCCTCTAGTACCGATCTCCACTGGTCTAATAACGCACTGCCAGCCTCGCTCCCTCACCTCACCAGCCAACTCAGTGTACTTCAATTTCTTCCTCTCAAAGGCATCTTCCAATGAGTCTTCAAAGGGTATCGTTAATTCAATGAAGTACACTATCCGTGCGCCCTCGGAGTACAGCACAATATCGGGTCTCAACGCCGTGATCGCAATGCACTGCGGCATCTGCAGCTGTTTTCCCACGTCCGCTACCAACTTCCAGTCACGCACTTCACCCCATTTAAAACTCGTATCACCACGACCACGCGCGTGACTTATAACACTCTCCCCCTCCCGCACAAAAGAAATAAGCTTATTTCTTCCATACTGCGGGAGTGAATTAACTTCAACCCGCTTGTTCTCCAACAAGCATGCCAAGGATCTTAACACTGCATTATGCCTCCAAGTATATCTTCCCTGAGATAAATTAACCTTACATGCAGATGGAATGTGTCTCAAAGAGGCTACACCACCGCACAAGCTGCAAGTCGGCTCTGTACCTACCCAGCGATTAAGATTCTGCGGAGTAGGGAGAACATCGTAGGTGGCTCCGGCAACTTAGCTTTACTCCACAACTTTATTCGATCGCCGGCACCCACCTAATATAATAATGGCTCCCATCCTTGTTTTTTCAGGTTATTCTAGAATTTTGACTTTCAAGAAGAACGATGCCTCTTATGGAGCTTGGCTGGACAGGCCCTCAAGCATCTGGTCTGTCCTCTGTTTTTTTCCTTTTGAAATGTTTACGCTGCTTATTGACAGTTTAATTAAAATATAGACCTCCGGCTGAAAAAATATCTCCTCTTTCTCTCTTTTCCCTCCCCATGTCCCTTTGTGTATCCCTGCAGGTTGACTGCCCAGGTTGTCAAAGTGTTGAGTCTGGTAGCCGATCGACAGCTGGAGGGAAGGGGGGAGAAAGGGAGGCAGGGAGCAAATGTTGTTTCTGTGGAAGAGATCAGTCAGTCGGTAGAGTACCTGCTCTCAAAGCAGAGTGAGAAAGATGGCAGCTTCAATGACCCCCACCCTGTCATTCACAGAGAGATGCAGGTAAAGCTGTGTGACAACAAGATCAGCTCTTCATCACTGCTGCTTCTGCACAGGCTTCATTGTTCCTTGCAGCAGTTGAAGCTGCATCAGTACTGTAACACTACAGGATTGGACAAATCTTACTCTTCTCTGTGTGTGTGTGTGTGTGTGTTTGTTTTAAATCTGCTTTATGAATTAAAGACTTAACTGAAACCAGTCAGTTTTCAAAGATAAATTGTTTACCTACCTTTTCCTGTGCTGGAGTTATTTTCTTTTATCTGAGAAAAAGAAAACCCAATTATAGTCCAGAAGACAAGGATATGAGGTCTGATATTATACAGCAACTGCTATATAATGGGTTTGTGTGTGATTTCTCGACTAATTGTACTGAGTCTCACTATAAAATGTTGTGTTGCAGGGAGGGGTAGGTGGCACTGAGGGGGACGTGTCTCTCACAGCCTTCGTCACCATCGCTCTGAAACGCTCTCTCCACCATCTGACTGGAGAAACAAAGAATAAGGCGGTAGGAGAAGATGGAAAAAATTTAAAAAATGAATATCATGAACTGGCAAAAGTCTTCATACAGAGTTAAAAATACAGCATGGATGTACAAAGCTAATTGCATTGTACTTGTTTTTTTCATTCTTTAATTGGCCGCAATGCTCCAGTGTCATGAAAAAGTATTTGATAGTTTTCCAATTTACTATAACTTTGCAGCTTTTTGGTATTAAATTTGTTTACATCTCTCTGTCAGTTCTAATAGTATATAAAGAGAACCTGAAAATAAGAGTCAGGGTAAAAAAAATAATTGCGCCTAGCTTTTATAAAGGGATAAACAGAATGAGGTGTTACATTCAGGTAAACAATCAGGTACACAATATTTTCACAGCACTATTTCTTCTCAAGAAAGATCATAGAAATAATTAGATGGTTTATTGTTCACCTGTTAGAAATGGGAATCAGCCCCAGTATACATAGACTATATGTAATACATATATTATATTAGCTTTGTAACATCACAAAAAATTCAGAAATGTTACAAATTTTTCATTCAAGAAGTTAAGCGCAGCCGCTCAGAATTGCTCTTCAGTGTTGTGTAAGATATTTGAGTATGTGCAAATATAGTATCTAATTTTCTCTGGAGAGGCCTTATGCTGTGGCTATCGTGACCTATTGCTTATCTGTCTGCCAAAACGATACAACACAGGGTCAATCTGCATGGAGCAGACTGAAAGAGCTGGCCACTGAAGGTACAAGTTTTATATACTTAGAATATTATCATATAAGGGCCAAAAGGTGTATCTAACATCCTGCTGTCAATTAAAGACTTTTTTGATTCTATGTGATAGGGGGGTGTGGTGGCGCAGTGGGTTGGACCGGGTCCTGCTTTCCAGTGGGTCTGGGGTTCGAGTCCCGCTTGGGGTGCCTTGTGACGGACTGGTGTCCTGTCCTAGGTGTGTTCCATGTGCAGCACAGGGTCACAACAGCATATGTATAGAAATAGTACACAAAGAAAATGCAAATATGTCCACATACATACATAGAGCAAGGGCTCAGGTGCAAAAGATAACAATTTATCACAGGTATGATTACCAGCACTTTCTAATAACTTCCAGAAGGGTGTCCTGATATTCCAGAATTCATTACAATTTCCCTTCAAATCAAATGCTAACTTTTCAAGTGTCAGAAATTTAAAGTATTCAGTCATCCACATATTTACAGAGGGAACTTCTGGTGTTGACCACAACGTTAAATATGTTTCCTTGCCAAATATGTAAAAGCACTAAGATTAATGGATTGGGGTATATGAAACTATACAAAAAAACCTCTCACAAAAATTTGATTTCTCATCAACTACACACACACACACACACACACATTTTCAGAACCGCTTGTCCCATACGGGGTCACGGGGAACCGGAGCCTAACCCGGTAACACAGGGCGTAAGGCCGGAGGGGGAGGGGACACACCCAGGACAGGACGCCAGTCCATCGCAAGGCACCCCAAGCGGGACACGAACCCCGGACCCACCGGAGAGCAGGACTGTGGTCCAACCCACTGCGCCACCACGCCCCCCTCTCATCAACTATTTTCTTGTTAAATCACAACTCAAATTCCTTTTCCTGATGACGTTAGGGTACGCAACCTGATGAAAGGATTATTTAAAATGTAAAAAATATTAGTCATTACTCATAAGTGTTGTAACAAATAATCAAAATTCGAATAACAAAATTACTGAAAATATCCCTGGAAGCAAAAAGAGTAGGCTAAGGGAATGGGTTAGCCGAGGCTCTTTCACGCATATAAAATGGGTTGTTTGGAGATTGTAACAAACGTGTTTGTTCTTAAGGAGGGAGGTGTTAAGTCTACAGTGGGTGTCCGATTTGTTTTTCCATTTGGTTTTCCACTTCTCTGACATCTCCTCCGTGAACCGCCACCTTATCGTGGTGGAGGGGTTTGAGTGCCTGAATGAGTCCAGGAGCTATGTTGTCTGGGGCTACATGCCCCTGGTAGGGTCTCCCATGGCAGACAGGTCCTGGATGACAGACGAGACAAAGCGCGGTTCAAAAACCCCTTATGACAAAAAAATCAAGGCGTCCGTTTACCCCGCCCGGTATGGGGTCACCGGGGCCCCACCCTGGAGCCAGGCCTGGGGGGGGGGCTCGCAAGCGAGCGCCTGGTGGCCAGGTCTATGCCCACGGGGCCTGGCCGGGCTCAGCCCGAAGCCACAACGTGGAGCCGCTCTTCGGTGGGCTCACCACCTGCCGGAGAAACCATAAGGGGCCGGTGCGTTGTGATTTGGGCGGTGGTCGGGGCCGAGTGCCCGGCCGACCCAAACCTCGGGCGCCAACTCTGGTTTTTGGGACTTGGAATGTCACCTCACTGGCAGGGAAGGAGCCTGAGCTGGTGCGGGAAGTTGAGAGATACCGTCTAGATATAGTCGGGCTCACTTCCACTCACAGCTTGGGTTCTGGAACCACTCTACTCGATCGAGGGTGGACTCTCCACTATTCTGGCGTTGCCCAAGGTGAGAGGCGGCGGGCTGGTGTGGGCTTATTAATAGCCCCCCAGTTCAGCCGCCATGTGTTGGAGTCTACCCCGGTGAATGAGAGGGTCATCTCCCTACGCCTTCGGGTCAGGGAACGGTCTCTCACTGTCGTTTGTGCTTATGCGCCTAGCGGCAGTGTAGAGTACCCGGCCTTTTTAGAGTCCCTGGGGGGCGTGCTGGAAAGCGCTCCCACTGGGGACTCTGTCGTTCTACTGGGGGACTTTAACGCCCACGTGGGCAGCGACAGTGATACCTGGAGGGGCGTGATTGGGAGGAACGGCCTCCCTGATCTGAACCCGAGCGGTGAGTTGTTATTGGATTTCTGTGCTAGTCGCGGTTTATCCATAACGAACACCATGTTCATGCATAAGGGTGTCCACCAGTGCACTTGGCACCAGGACACCCTAGGTCGGAGGTCGATGATCGACTTTGTAGTCGTTTCTTCTGACCTTCGGCCATATGTCTTGGACACTCGGGTGAAGAGAGGGGCTGAGCTGTCAACTGATCACCACCTGGTGGTGAGTTGGATTCGATGGCGGGGGAAAAAGCTGGACAGACCTGGCAGGCCCAAACGCATAGTGAGGGTCTGTTGGGAACGTTTGGCAGAGGCCCCTGTCAGAGAGGTCTTCAACTCCCACCTCCGACAGAGCTTCAACCAGGTCCCGAGGGAGGTGGGGGACATTGAGTCTGAATGGACTATGTTCCGCTCCTCCATTGTCGGTGCGGCTGTTCGGAGCTGCGGCCATAAGGTCTCCGGTGCCTGTCGCGGCAGCAATCCCCGAACACGGTGGTGGACACCGGAAGTAAGGGATGCCGTCAAGCTGAAGAAGGAGTTCTATCGGGCCTGGCTGGCTCATGGGACTCCTGAAGCAGCTGACGGGTACCGACGGGCCAAACGGAGCGCGGCTCTGGCAGTCGCCGCGGCAAAAACTCGGGCTTGGGAGGAGTTCGGTGAGGCCATGGAGGAAGACTTTCGGTCGGCCTCAAAGAGATTCTGGCAAACCGTCCGGCGACTCAGAGGGGGGAAGCGGTGTTCCACGAACACTGTTTACAGTGGAAGTGGTGCGCTGCTGACCTCAGCTGAGGATGTTCTCGGGCGGTGGAAGGAGTACTTTGAGGATCTCCTCAATCCCTCCGACACGCCTTCCGTAGAGGAAGCTGAGGCTGGGGACTCGGAGGGGGACTCGTCCATTACCCTGGCTGAAGTTGCTGAGGTAGTCAAAAAACTCCTCGGTGGCAAGGCTCCGGGGGTGGATGAGATCCGCCCCGAGTTTCTCAAGTCTCTGGATGTTGTGGGGCTGTCTTGGCTGACACGCCTCTGCAGCATCGCGTGGAGTTCGGGAACGGTGCCTCTGGACTGGCAGACCGGGGTGGTGGTCCCTCTTTTTAAGAAGGGGGACCGGAGATTGTGTTCCAACTATAGGGGGATCACACTCCTTAGCCTCCCTGGGAAAGTCTATGCCAGGGTACTGGAAAGGAGAATCCGACCGATAGTCGAACCTCGGATTCAGGAGGAGCAATGCGGTTTTCGCCCTGGCCGTGGAACACTGGACCAGCTCTATACCCTCACTAGGGTGTTGGAGGGTTCGTGGGAGTTTGCCCAACCAGTCCATATGTGTTTTGTGGACCTGGAGAAGGCATTCGACCGTGTCCCTCGTGGCATCCTGTGGGGGGTGCTTCGGGATTATGGGGTTCGGGGCTCGTTGCTACGGGCTGTTCGTTCCCTGTATGACCGGAGCAGGAGCTTGGTTCGCATTGCCGGCAGTAAGTCAGACCTGTTCCCGGTGCATGTTGGACTCCGCCAGGGCTGCCCTTTGTCACCGATTCTGTTCATTATTTTTATGGACAGAATTTCTAGGCGCAGTCAGGGAACGGAGGGTGTCTGTTTTGGTGGCCGCGAGATCTCGTCTCTGCTTTTTGCGGACGATGTGGTCCTGTTGGCTTCATCAAGTCAAGACTTGCAGCGTGCACTGGGGAGGTTTGCAGCCGAGTGCGAAGCGGCGGGGATGAGAATCAGCACCTCCAAATCCGAGGCCATGGTTCTCAGTCGGAAAAAGGTGGATTGCTCCCTCCGGGTTAGGGGGGAGTTGCTCCCTCAAGTGGAGGAGTTTAAGTATCTTGGGGTCTTGTTCACGAGTGAGGGAAAAATGGAGCGGCAGGTCGACAGACGGATCGGTGCGGCGTCTGCAGTAATGCGGTCATTGTACCGGTCTGTTGTGGTGAAGAGGGAGCTGAGTCGTAAGGCGAAGCTCTCAATTTACCGGTCGATCTACGTTCCTACCCTCACCTATGGTCATGAACTCTGGATCATGACCGAAAGAATGAGATTGCGGATACAAGCGGCAGAAATGAGTTTCCTCCGCAGAGTGGCTGGGCGCACCCTTAGGGATAGGGTGAGGAGCTCAGTCACCCGGGAGGAGCTCGGAGTAGAGCCGCTGCTCCTCCGCATCGAGAGGAGCCAGTTGAGGTGGCTCGGGCATCTGTTCCGGATGCCTCCTGGACGCCTCCCTGGGGAGGTGCTCCGGGCTTGTCCCACTGGGAGGAGGCCTCGGGGCAGACCCAGGACACGTTGGAGAGACTATGTCTCCCGGCTGGCCTGGGAACGCCTTGGGGTTCCCCCAGAGGAACTGGAGGAGGTGTGCGGGGAGAGGGAGGTCTGGAGTACTCTGCTCGGACTGCTGCCCCCGCGACCCGGCCCCGGATAAAAGCGGAGGAAGATGGATGGATGGATGGACTTCTCTGACATGGAATTGGAGCTATAATCAGTGTCAGTCCAGGAATGAGGGACCTGATTCGCTGGACCAGGAAGGGCAGAACTTCCCAGATATTGAAAGGACACCTCCTGGAAGCTGGTGGAGAACTTTCTTGTTAGTTAACGACCTGTTATAGTGTGTTTTTAGTATTAAAATTAGTTTTTAGTATTAAAATTAAATTTAGTATTAAAATTATAGTGTGTTTTTAGAGTATTTTTATATATAGAGATAACACTGGAAGTACAGGGTGGAGCAGAAGTGTTTATGGATGTAAACAGTATGACATTTGCATTTGTTTAAATGTGTTCTTATCTGAGGATTTTATACTTTATTTAAACAAATAAAATAGTTTAATAATACTTAATACTCTATCCTTCCTTTTTCCTTAACTACTGGTCTTGGTCAGAGGGAGTTCAGAGCCTGTCCCACAGATGGGATACACCCTGGAGGGAACACGAATCCACTGAAGAGTAACTCCACACACACACACACACACACACACACACACACACACACACACACACACACACACACACACACACGATTGCTTGAGCTGCATGTCTTCGGGATGTGCGAGGAAAGAACCTGGAGGAAACCCGTGTAGATACGGGGAGAACATGCCAACTCCACACAGACTGAGCCGGCTACGAACCTACACCAAAACAGCTCACTCGGTGTGAGGCAGCAGCGCTACTCACTAATGCTGAATACTGAAAAATTAATCACCAAATACATTTATTTAGCAGACACTTTTCTCCGAAGAAACTTCCAATGAACTCTAGTGTTATGAGCCCACACACCTTATTCACCAAGGTGACTTACACTGCTAGATACACTACTTACAATGGGTCACTCAGCCATACATCCGTGAAACAGCATGTCTTTGGGAGGAAACTAGAGCACCTGGAAGAAACCCACACAGACATGGGGAGAACATGCAAACTCCACACAGACTGAGTAGGGAATCAAACCCACGTCCTCTCGCACCACCCAGGTGCTGTGAAACAGCAGCACTACTTGCTGTACCACTGTGCCACACAAATATATGAAAAGTTTTAAAATATTTTTTCTGGAAAAAGCATATGTATCCATAATTTACTCACATGAAAAAAAAATCTTGCCAACATTACATACACACATACATCTTGTCTGAAACCACTTGTCCTGAGCAGGGTCATGGTGAGCTGGAGCCTAACCCAGCAACACAGTGAGAGACAGCAGCACTACTTTCTGTGCCACCGTAATCACAACAGAGCAAGAAGTCAATTACATTCATTCATGTAGCTGACACTTTTCTCCAAAGCAACTTACAATGTTAAGGTTACAATTATTTACTCATTTTTACAGCTGGGTAATTCCAATGGGACAACTTAGGGTAAGTACCTTACTTAAGGATACTGCAGGCAGAGGTGGGACTCAAACCTGCAACTTTTTGATCCAAATGCATTAGAGCTTACCACTACACTACCAGATGTCCCATGTAGTTTCATTAAAAATAAGTGGAAATTGACTCAAGTATTTGGTCTCCACATTTATTTCACTGTTAATATTACAAAACCTTTGTTTATGATTCAGAACTTAATATATCCTTTTAAATGATAAATAGAAATGGCCTTGGCAAAATTATTGACACCCCAGATTCAATATTTGGTACCAAAGTCTGTGGACAAAATATCTGTAGTCAGGCCCTTTCTACACACATTTTGGCCCACTGTTCTTGTGCAAACTGTTCCAGATCTTCCATATCAGAAAATTTTCTCTTCCCAACTGCTGTTTACACCACTCTGTTAAATTTTTCAATGGGATGTAAATCTGGACTTATTGCTGACCACTGCCGAACAGCATTCTGAGCTTTCAAAAAAGTGTTCTGTGATGTTAAAACTGAAATTAAATTTGTGGAAACCAAATCATTTTGTTAATTTCAATCTATTTTTAGAGAAAAATTGTTACAGTATTTGGAAAAAATGCAAGCGTGCCATGCCCAATATTCAGCCGCAGGGGGCGCGTTTTCACATTGTTGTTCTTTAAAGCCGCAATGAAACTCCTGTCACTTACGTTATGTTTGTGCATAATCAACTCATTTATTGATCAGCTGTTATTATTTTTTTTATGATACTAATCTTTTGTGTATCAAAACTGAAATTTCGGGTGGAAGCATTATGAACATTTCAAATGTTTATTTTTCTTATTGTTTCAGGCAGTTTCTATCGAGCAAACATCGTACTTTTAATATACCGGCTATATGAGATATACTGTACAGCGATACGCCGAGAAGAGAGGGAAAAGTAGCCCGATAGCCCGAGTGAATGCGGGCGGAGGGAGACGCAGTGAGTGGAGAAGCCGTGTTACCCAGTAACTGCAGCGGAGGAATCGCAGCTTCTCCCTCATTGGTCCGTTTATTGGAGTCGCTTCACTCAGCGCGTTTCCTAAAGCGCCGGCACCGCTGCTGCTCAGTACGTGTGAGTCGGGAGAGACTCTGTCAGAAGCTGAAGGGTCGGTCTGTGGTCCCCAGTTCGCGATGAGCTTCTTTGTGTTTGTCGCTCTGCTCTTCGGGGCTCTTTGCGTCTGTTCGCGCGTTCAGGGTAAGAAGTTTAAAAGTGTCTCCAACACTGGTATAGCCGCCAACGACACGTGTCGTGAGCTAGCCTATGGTTTTCGCACTACAATTTTATATAAGTTTATTCAGTATTTCAACTCAAACTGTGTCGTAACTTTACGAAATAAAAGCAAATGCAGTGGTATATCATATATGTTGCTGTTATAATTTTCTGTGAAGACAGTAGTAGAACAGAAGAAACGTGAATGATGATGTTTCTCTGAGTCTTGAGTGAGATAACGAAATGTATTTTTCCCGATCATCATGTTCTCTCAGCCCATATAGATATAAGTGTTGTTGCCTGTCAGACCGGTGACATTTACCCTGAGGCTGAAGAAGAACTGGATGGAGATGAGCTGATGTACATCGATTTTAAAAAGAAAGACTGGGTGGGCACAATGCCTGACTTTCTTCAGCAGTGGTCAGGTGAAAACATTGTTACGGGTGCACTGGCAAACTATGAGGTTTGTAAGAACAACCTGAATGTGAGTATTGAGGTTGAAAAGCTACCTGAAGAGATCGGTAAGATTTCCTTTGTTTCTTTCACACAACGCACCTGAACTTGACCTTCAAAGCTGTACTTTTATAACAATAATTGCGTTAAAATTAAGATTTAAGGACAAAGGATAGTATTATTATGAGGCCTAAGCAAAGTGTTGGAACTGAAACGGAAAATAATTGACGTTTTTCCCCAGGCTGATGTACAAGAGACTGAAAATCAGATAAAACAAATTATTAGATCGGATTTTTATCTCTAGAAATAATCTTTAAAAAAATACACACACACACACACATCTTCAGAACCACTTGTCCCATATGGGGTCGCGGGGAACCGGAGCCCACCCGGCAACACGGGGCGTAAGGCCGGAGGGGGAGGGGACACACCCAGGACGGGACGCCAGTCCGTCGCAAGGCACCCCAAGAGGGACTCGAACCCCAGACCCACTGAAGAGCAGGACTGTGGTCCAACCCACTGTGCCACTGCGCCCCCCATTTTAAAAAAATATTCAAATTAAAATACTCTTAATTAGTGGGGGGTGCTGTGGCGCAGTGGGTTGGACCACAGTCCTGCCTTCCGGTGGGTCTGGGGTTCGAATCCCGCTTGGGGTGCCTTGCGACGGACTGGCGTCCCGTCCTGGGTGTGTCCCCTTCTCCCTCCGGCCTTACGCCCTGTGTTACCGGGTAGGCTCCGGTTCCCTGTGACCCCGTATGGGACGAGCGGTTCTGAAAGTGTGTGTGTGTACTGTTAATTAAGATTTTGTTTTTAATTATTAGGATTTGAACAATTAACACAAATGAGTATGAGAAAAAGTTAAATTAATATTAAGATGCTCGCTATAACTCCGGAAAGCTCTGCCAGGTTTTAACTGCAGCCTCCTGTTCTCACTACTGATGCTATGTTGCATGTGGTCAATTAATTCTCCAGGGTTGCTATTCACTTCTGATTTCCATTTTTTAAATAAGTGTTTAGTTTGGTATTTTTTTTTTTTAACCTTTTTCCACAACTTTTGAGACTTATTGCAAGTTTTTGTAGAAAGTTCCAGTCTGTTTTGTCTTTTCCTGCTAATGCTGAATTTTCATTTTGCAGCACTGCCTTTGCATTTTGCTTTGTGAAATCTTGTTCAGATTTTAGTACTTGATATTTGGGAACACACAAATTATGTTTGTGCTTGATGGTGAAATATGCAAATATGCTGAGGTGAAAGGGAACATTCCCTAATTATGCTTTCTATTTGTTTTTTCATGGGAAATATAACTAAAATTTAATATGTTAATATACTTTTTAAGTAATTTTGGAGGGCTCTGCATTGATACCTGATATAGATAGTGTCTGTAGCTAGTGCTTGAATAATAAAATCCCTTATGTACAAAATTAGGCTTTATTTCTACACAATATAACTATTTTTATATGAAGAGGCCAGTCTTCACAGGCTCTGCCCTAACATCATCTTACAGGGAAAACCAGAATTAGGTATAATAATTTGCCATCATAGAATAATTAAATTCCAGTTATACTCACATAGTCAATTTCATTAATGTCTTGTCCTGGTAAAAGTCACAGCTGTCCAGAGCGTTTCCCAGAATCACTGGGATGCCGGTTCACTTTAGGGTAGCCACACATGCTCACACTCAATCACCCATTGATATGCTAGGGGAAATTTAGAGACCCAAACCACCTGAACTGCATGTCTTCGGACTGTGGGAAGAAACCCACACAGACATAGGTGCTCCGGTTTCCCCTCACAATCCAAAGACACGTGTTTCAGGTGAACTGGTGACTAAATTTGTCTGTAGTGTGTGACTGTTTGTGTGCCTCTGTGTGTATGGCTACTGGATGCAATGGACTGTTGTCCAGTCCAGGGTGTTCTGTCCTCAGTCTTGTGCCCTGTGCTTTTGGGATAGGTTCCAGATAGTGAAGGATAGATACTGAGTTATTAATGATTCCAGAGTTAGTTTTGACTTATGTCGGAGACTCTTTTTTTTTTTAGGTGTTTGTGCTTCCATTGCATTTTTGATTTCCTCTTTATCTATTCAGTCAGTGTGTTGACCCACTAACAAAAAACAGAATGATACTTTTAATAGCAGCCTTCAAGTTCAAACTGTTCATTATAAATGTTTATTTAGATTTGAAACCCAGAAGATGTCTGTTTTCAACTGACGTGAACATGGGTAAAACAATGACTAGGATATACACTTCTTATACATTCATCATTCAGACTCTCTGTGAGTTTAAACTCTATTTCTGTTTAACAATTACAGATCCTCCACAAGCCACAATCTATCCCAGAAATGATGTTTTACTGGGAGAAAGAAATATACTCATCTGCTTTGTGAACAACTTCTTCCCACCACCTGTGAAAGTGAAGTGGACTAAGAATGATGTGGAGGTGACAGAGGGGGTCACTCTGAGTCGCTACTACCCCAACAAGGATTTCACCTTCAGACAGTACTCTACTGTACCCATCACCCCACAGGAGGGGGATGTTTACTCCTGCACCGTGGAGCACAAGGGGCTTCCTGAACCTGAAACCAGGCTCTGGGGTAAGATTATCTTTGTCAGTCAGCTTCCTTCTTCTTGTACTGGTGAGGGTTGCAATGGGTATTTTGTAAAGTCAGGTATTTTGTAGTTGAGTAAAACATCTGAATAAACACACTTCAAAACTTTTTACCGTAGTTATTTCTTTCAGAAAAAAATCCATTTGTTGTCATCATTTTGTTCCATCTTTCTATTTTCAATAAGCACTTGTCAGTTTCATGGTATGGGGGTCTGAAGCCTGAGGGCGGACATGGACAGGTTGGGACACCAGTCCATCACAGAGCACACACACACACATACACAAAATGTCTACAACCGCTTGTCCCGAGTGGGGTCACAGCGAACAGGAGCCTAACACAGGGTGTAAGGCTGGAGGGGGAGGGGACACCCCGAGGATGGGAAGCCAGGCCACTGCAACACAGGGCAGTCACTATAGGCAATTTAGAATCACCAATCCACCTGAACTGCATGAACTGCATTTGTCTTCTGGATGTGGGAGGAATGCAGGACATTTACATTTATTCATTTAGCAGATGCATTTTTCCAAAGCAACTTGCAATGTTAGGTTACTTACAATTATTTACAGATTTATAGAGCTGTGTAATTTTTACTGGTACAATTTAGAAGTATGGTACTCAAGGAACAAAAGAGGTGGAGGTGGCATTTGACTCAGCAATCTGCTGGTCCAGTAGTACCAACCACTGCAAACACATGGACAACATGTAAGTATTACATAGACTGACTTGTATTAGAACCTACAGTCAAACAGCTCAGGTGTTGCAAGGCAGCAACACTGCTCACTACCTGCATTTAGAATAAATATGAATATGCAGTGGACTGTTTTGGTTAGGTAATACTGGATTTCTGAATTAAAGTAAATAATTGCCATTCAATACTGTAATAGTAATTCATTTTGTAACTATTCGTAAGGGTAGCACATTGAGTAGGGCTGCTGCCTTACAGCACCTGGGTTGTGTGGAAAAAACATAGGTCTCATCCCTGCTCAGTGTGTGTGGAGTTTGAATGTTTTCCCCATTTTTTCATGACTTTCCTCCAGATGCCCCAGTTTCATCTTAAAGACATGCTGTTCAGGTGGACTGGTGACTCTAAATTGCCTGTGTGTGTGTGTGTGTGTGTGTGTGTGTGTGTGTGTGTGTGTGTGAGTGGCTGGATACCCTGTGATGGAATGGTGTCCTGTCCAGTGTCCCCCCTCTTCCTTCTCCCCAATGCTTCCAGGATAGTCTCCCGATCACCGCATTCCTGCTGTTTTCAATAATAAAGCACAGTTATGCAGGCAGAAGCTAGGATGAAGTATAATGACTTTTCTCTAAATCAGTTTATGTTAAGGTTTTAGAGTACTTACCATGATGTACCTGTATATACTTCTAAATTCCCTTGCAGCGCTTTCTTAGTTGTAATTAACACTTTAATATGTCAAGTTTTGTACATAAGTACCAAAATGTTAAACCTTTGCAAATGGAATATTATTATTGCATATATTCACAGTGAAGCGGGTGCGGTGGCGCAGTGGTGCAGTGGGTTGGACCGGGTCTTGCTCTCGGTTGGGTCTGGGGTTTAAGTCCTGCTTGGGGTGCCTTGCAACGGACTGGCGTCCCGTCCTGGGTGTGTCCCCTCCCCTCCAGCCTTACGCCCCGAGTTGCCGGGTTAGGCTCTGGCTCCCCGCGACCCCGAATGGGACAAGCGGTGCAGACAGTGTGTGTGTGTGTGTGTGTGTGTGTGTGTGTGTGTGTGTGTGTGTGTGTGTGTGCGCGCGCATATATGCATATATTCACAGTCAAATATTTAAATGAATTGAGGATTAGTTCATTTTTTTCTAAGACAGGCTCATTGTTATTGGAACGCTAACTTAATTTACATTTATGCATTTAGCAGACACTTTCCTTCGAAGCGATGTACAGCTCAGAGTAAACAAGTTTATTCATCAACAAGCAAAAGAACTTCAGAACAGACAATTATCAAAACATTGCTTGCTTGTTTGATACATTTTTTTTCTGATACAGACTACGTTACCTGCCTATAAATGTAGCATTGATAGTAAATGTAGGATACACATAATTACAACAGATGGTGGCGCAGTGGGTTGGACTGCGTCTTGCTCTTGGGTGGGTCTGGGGTTCAAGTCCCACTTGGGGTGCCTTGCGATGGATTGGCGTCCCATCCTGGGTGTGTCCCCTCCCCCTCCAGCCTTATGCCCTGTGTTACTGGGTAGGCTCTGGTTCCCCCGTGACCCTGTATGGGACAAGTGGTTCAGAAAATGTGTGTGGTGCTGGACTCATTTGGAGATCAGGATGGAAATGGGCCTGAAAGAGATGGGTCTTGAGACATTACAGCCTCATTCACAAGAGTTTAGAAAAACAGCCATCTTTAAATCCTTTACTCTATCCTTATTTAAATCGTACACCAGGTTACCTGTTCTTTTGTGTCAGGAAAACATTTTGTAGGTTAAATATGCTTCAGACAAAATAGCACACAGCGTTTGTGGATGTAAGAAGAAAATATGTAGCAGTCACCATGTTTAACATTTTTCAACATCTACACAGCTTGTCAGCTGCAGTAGCTAATTCTTTATTAGGCATGGTTTAAACGGCAGTAACTGTGTGTTTCACTGTAGCTTCCTTTATATCCTAAAAAGTAAAGACAAATTTTTAAAGTGTCCCCATGCTTTTTTTTTTGTTTGTCCTTACAGAACCAGAAATTCAGGAAGTGTTGGACATCAGGAAGACCATCTTTTGTGGAATAGGACTGACCCTTGGTTTGTTGGGAGTCGGAGTTGGAACCTTCTTTCTCATAAAGGGGAACAACTGCAATTAAAAAGGTTTGTAGCATTATGATCGGTATGGTGGCACAGTTAAGTAGCACTGGTGCCTTACTGCTCTTGAACTGTGAGTGTGGACATGAGTTTAAATCTGGATCTCCCTGCATTAGTGGGAGTTCCTTTCCACAGTCTAAAGACATGCTTCTGACTGAACTGGTTACTCTGTATTTCCTTTAGTGTGAAAAACTGTGTGTGGGGGGATTTTGCTGCAAGGGACCATTCAGGATGTGTTCTGCTTCACACTACATGACTCTAGAATAGGTTCTAGACCACTGCAGCCGTGAACAAAAATTCAAATGATATACAGATAGGAGAAACAAATATCAGGAACTGAAATTTTATTGAAAGTATTACATTTTAATGCAGTTATTTTGTGTTGCAGTAATTATGTAATTTAATGTGTGGACAAACATTAATCGTACTCCAATGTGCAAGCTGAGATCGAAATCCTTAACGTAGCTACTTGTGTGATGTACGCTGTTTCATATGGTGAAATGTGAGAAATTGACTGTTCTCTGGAATCACATGTCTGCATTTAAATCTCTCCTTCTATTGATGTAATGCACTGTTTGTATTGTTCTCTGAGATGTACCTCACTTTGGAGAAATGAGTAAATGTAAATTTTGATATATTTACATTTATTCATACGGGGGGCATGGTGGCACAGTGGGTTGAACCGTGTCCTGCTCTCCGGTGGGTCTGGGGTTCGAGTCCTGCTTGGGGTGCCTTGTGACGGACTGGCGTCCCCTCCTGGGTGTGTCTCCTCCCCCTCTAGCCTTACGCCCTGTGTTGCTGGGTTAGGCTCCAGCTCCCCACGACCCTGTATGGGACAAGCGGTTCAGACAGTGCGAGTGTGTGTAAGCAGACATTTATTCATTTAGCAGATGCCTTTCTCCAAAGCAACGTACATCTCATAGAAAATGCAATTTGTGCATTACGTTAGGAGAAAGAGAGATTTAGATGCGGATGCATGATTCTTAAGTACAGTTAGTTTCTTTCACCATATGCACCAGTGTTCATCATGTGAATAGCTGCATAAAACTTTATCAGTATATCTGATTCCTAATCACCTTCCTAGTAATTTTTTTTTTTTTTTTTTTTTTTTTTTTTTTTTTTGAAATACATGTAAACATTTACGTTACATTACCGGAGTAGCTGCGTAAAGCATTGATCCAGGCATGATCTTAGTTATAGAGCATGAACGTTTATACTGTACATGAACTTAACAGATCATGGGCGAAGTGAATCTGGAAGAGGTGACTTTTAGGACCCTTTTAAAATGTGGACGAAGATTCAGCAGTTCTGAGTGAGAGGGGGAGGTCGTTCCACCACAGTGGAGCCAGAATCGAGAACCTCCGTGCTTTACCTTCTGTGCGTGGGACCACCAGATGGGCAGATGTGTAAGAGCGTAGCAGTCTGGGTGGGGTGTAGCGAATGATCAAGTCTTGTAGGTAGCTGGGAGCAGTTCTGTTGATGCATTTCTAGGCAATAACCAGGATCTTAAATTTGATCCAGGCAGTTATGGGAAGCCAGTGCAGAGAAGGAAAAAGAGTACAGGAGATACATGCGAATGCTTTTGCAAGTCAAACACAACTCATGCAGCAGCATTCTGTATCAGCTATAGAGGTTTTATGGCAGTAGCGGGAAGGCCAGACAGAGGAGAGTTGCAGTAGTCCAAACGGGATGTCACCATGGCCTGGACAAGTAGTTGGGCAGAGTCAGTTGTGAGGTAAGGAGGGATCCTGCGGATGTTATGCAGGGTGTATCTGCAGGTCCGGGTTGTGGCTTCGATGTGCTGAGAGAAAGACTTGAGTCAATCATCCCTCCTAGACTCTTAGCTGAGGAGGTATGCAAAATGAGTGAGTTGTCCAGTTTGATCAAGGGATCATGACAGGAACACAGGCCAGCTGGGAGGTGTAGGATCTCTGTTATGGAGAGTCCATGTAGAGAGATGTCTGACAGGCAGGCAACGATGTGTGCAGAAATGTCTGATGCTCCAGGTGGAAAGGAGAAGAGCTGGGTATCATCAGCATAGCAATGGTATTTGAATCCATGGGAGGCTATAACCAGGCCGAGGGAGGAGGTGTAGATCAAGAAGAGCAGAGGACACAATACCAAGCCCTGCGGGACACCAGTTGAGAGAGGCAGAGAGAAGAACGGGAGCCCCCCCAGACCACTTGATAGGATCTGTCAGATATGTAGGACACAAACCATCTTGGTGCCGCTCCTTTGATCCAAGCTGACTGAGAGAAGAGTAGAATCTGGTGATTGACAGTGTTGTAGACGGGTTGAGGAGGATGAGGACCGAGGAGAGGAAGACTGCTTTAGCCGACTGGAGAGCATCGGACGCTGCCAGCAGCGCCATCTCTGTGGAGTGATCAACTTTGAATCCAGACTGATATCCATTGAGGAGATGGTTCCAGGTGAGGAATGCAGATAGTTGATCACAGGCTGTTCATTCTAAAGCTTTAGACAAAAAGGACAGAAGGGATGCTGGCATATAGTTTTGGACTGAGTTAGGATCCAGAGAGGGTTTCTTTACCAGAGGTGAAATTAGAACAGTTTTGAAGACAGATGGTAAGCAGCCAGAGGAGAGTGAGGAGTTGATGATCTTAGAGATAAAGGTGGAGAGTTGTGGGGAGATGGTCTGTCGGAGTGAGGGTGGGATCGGATCAAGTGAGCAGGTGGTAGCTCTGTGTGATATTAGGAGGGTTTAAGTTACAGCAGAAGGTGACAATGGGTGCACAAGGAGAGGGATTAGCGGTGAGGCCTGGCTGGAAAGAGATGAAAAAATGATTGGAGAGATGCTGCAGAGTAACAGATAGGACAGGACAGCCACAGTTACAGGAGAAGACAAGGTCAAGGTGATTGCCAGCTTTGTGAGTAGCAGGGGACTGGGACAGGGAGAGGTCAAAGGACTGCAGAAGCAGCAAAATGCCAGTTGCTTGAAGTCACCCAGGAAAATCAACGGAGTATTGTCCCCTGGGAGAGAGCTCAACAAGATGTTGAGGTCATCCAGGAAGCAGCCTGGAGAACCAGGAGGGCGGTACAGAACAAACACAACAAGAGTGACTGGGGCAGTGGTAGAGACAACATGCAATTCAAAGGAAGACAGGTCATGCATGTTTCTTTGCTATTCGCACCAGAACCAGCCAGTTCAGCGCCAGTTTCTTCCCCACAGTCATCACCCTACTGAACTCTACACTTCACTGTTAGGTCACTGATGTCTCACTGACATTTTACTGTTTTTTAATTGCTTGTATCATTTTGCGGTTTTGCTCCACCTTGTACTTCAAGTGTTATCTCTATATAATAGTATTAATTCTAATTGTAAATAGCTGAATTCATAGCATGTTCTAGTTATATGTATGTATATGTACATATGTGTATATATGTGCATATAATATGGATAAATGTATATATTTATATTTATTTATTCATATATATAATATGTATATCTGTACATACATGGTGCATTATCCCTGCTACTGTTGTACATTCTCTACAAATATTTGTATATATACATTCCTACTGCTACCTGCTCCGTAAAAGATAGATAGATAGATAGATAGATAGATAGATAGATAGATAGATATTTATCTTCTTGCTCTGTTTGAATTCTGAACAGTTTTAATACTTTTTTTAAATTGTTTTCGTATAGTTTTCCATGAAGACTGAACACCAAGACCAGGAATGGGGATGTGCCTAACATTACTTCTGTGTCAAAATTTGTTTTAATTTTGAAGATATGTAGAGTTTAAGAATTTTTATTTCCATAAGATATTGTAATTCATGGCATCCTATGACATCTGAAATCCAAACAAAACTGAAATTTTTCATAAGATTCATATTAGTATAATGAATATTTGAACATTTGTGCATTGGAACCTGAATATATGCAAAATATAATGATTTTGTGTCAGTTTTATTAAGGCAAACTGAGAAATTGCATTAACTTCAGCAATATATACAGTACTTCATAAAAATGCAAGGTTTTGTCTTGACTAATCAAGGGGATGTCAAGCTGAGTTTTTTTTTTTTTATTTTTAAGATGTGCTGGTAGAAGGGGGGTGTGGTGGCGCAGTGGGTTGGACCACAGTCCTGCTCTCCAGTGGGTCTGGGGTTCGAGTCCTGCCTGGGGTGCCTTGTGATGGACTGGCGTCCTGTCCTGGGTGTGTCCCCTCCCCTTCCAGCCCTACGCCCTGTGTTACCAGGTAGGTTCCGGTTCCCCGTATGGGACAAGCGGTTCTGAATGTGTGTGTGTGTGTGTGTGTGTGTGTGTACGTGTGTACGTGTACACTGGTAGATGTACCTTGTTCAGGAATCAGTTTATGATCACACACAGTTACGCTGATGCCTGTGGTTTTGAAAGTTGCTGATTCAAATCTTACTCCTGTACTGTGTATACTCTTGAGGAAGGTACTTACCCTTAATTGCTCCTGTAAAGTTACCGGTCTGTATAAATGGGTAAATAATTGTAAGTTGCATTGGAGAAAGCATCAGGTGAATGAGCCCTTTTTAAAAAGTATTTACGCTGCTGTACCAATTTAAATCAAGATGACTGACAAGTTTAATTGTTAAAATCATTGTTTGAAGTACAGTTTCCTTGAAGCTCATAATAACCTCAGGATGAAGCATAAGAAAAGACCAAAAAGTCATGAAAACTATAGATATATTCTGCATGTATTAAATATGCATCACATCTTACCACTAAAAACTTTCTTCTTCCTTGTTTCATTCATTTTTGGTAGCAGTCAGGTAAAAATATATGCATGTAAAATAAAAATCTGCATAGTTGACTATAATTGATTGACAGATGAAAAGTGCATTACAAGTTTAATTTTAATGTATATGTACATGAGAAAAAAATAAAGGTGAAAATGCATCCACTGTTCAAAATTTTCTGTGGTTGTGAAGTTAACTTGTACTATAATATTCTTGATTGCTCAGATTTTCTGAAGTTCACACATAATCTGCACTCAGCATTGTGGCATGCCATGGTGTGTCTGGTCTGAACAGCAATTAGCTGGAGCAGTCTGAAAAGCAAGGCTAGTCACCAGGTCAGGCCATTCAGGGTACTCGCCAGCAGGGCAAACTCAAGGTTAAGGTCAGGTTACTTGGCAGCAGCAGGGATGATTACTAGGAGAGAAGCAGCTGTGTTGAAGTTTGGGACACACTCTAGGTCAGGGACTTGAAGAACACCTGCATCATTGATACGGTTGGGGGTGTTCAGTAGGAAGGCCAGGTAAGTTTATAGAGAGATTCTAGAAAAGCAGTGTAATGGTGAAGAGATGGGTGGAGACCAGGGGTTAGCATGGCCTTTGGGGGGGGTGTGACGCAGCGCAGCAAGCTTGGCAGGGGCCTACTCTGTGGTGGGTCTGGGGTACAAATCCTGCTTGCAGTGCCTTGCCACGGATTGGCGTCCCATCCGGGGTGTGTCCCCTTCATCTCTAGCCCTGTGTCCTGTGTTGCCAAGTTAAGCTCCAGTTCACTGCAACCCTGCTTGGGACAAACAGTTGTGTACATTGTGTGTGTATGTGTGTTAATGATCGCCACAAACTTTAACCAAAATCTGAGCTAGTTTGACCTTTTAACAAAGTCAAAACCTCTTACTGTTTCTAGCAGTAGCAAGGACTAACTGCGGCTTATTTATTCAATCACACCCCTGAAGATGATCCGATTTCATTCACGACTGGAATAGAACAATTTCATGCCATTTTTGAAGGGCCCTCACATACATATTTTCTGATTAACTGACCTGCTCCTCTGTCAGCAGTGATGAATACAAACTTACTGCTATTCAAGCTGCTAGAGAACCCACCTCCTGCACAGATTTTTAGTTAACTGGTAAAAGAATGTGTTAGTGTCTTCTGCATGCTTGAGATGTAGCTCTAGTGGTGAAGCACAACATTCATATATGGTTTCATATGCAGTTTGTCAGCCTTAATCTTGAATGAGCTATACTGCTAGCTAACAGGGTTAAATCAGAATATGTTATCTCAGCAGGTATTTATTTGTACATGGTCTTCAATCCAAACCTAAGGTAACGGAGGAAGTTAGCAAATGCGTCAAATACAGCACAGAAAAAAAGTTTTATGCATTTTCTATTACAGAGCACATGCAGCACAAAACTCAGACAAAGAAAAATACTCTTTATCTGAAGAGGAGAATGTAAACTTCAGAGAAATTTAAGACAGTCTCTTTTGCTGACCTCTTAAGGAGAGGCATTTTGACATGTCTTGAAGTGCGCTGGGAATCAGCTGGAAATTGAGCAAAAATATTTTCAGTTTTCCAGTAAAGACAGTTGGGTATTGCCTGATGTTCTGGAATGGACTTTCAAGTTTAGAAAGATTATTTTACTAACAAATATTGAAATTCTTGATTCACAATGTATAATGCTACTTGGAAATATGTTAACCTTATTGGGATCCTTGTGTAAAATATTACATTACCATAAAATGTACAATTAATACACACACATTTTCTGAACCGCTTGTCCCATACGGGGTTGCAGGGAAGCGGAGCCTAACCCGGCAACTCAGGGCATAAGGCTGGCGGGGGAGGGGACACACCCAGGAAAGGATGCCAGTCTGTGGCAAGGCACCCCAAGCGGGATTCAAACTCCCAGACCCACCAGAGAGCAGGACCCGGTCCAACCCACTGCACCACTGTGCTACTGCGCCCCCCTACAATTAATACACACAGCTCAATAAAACATGCAATCATACAATGCTATCAAATAAAATAAACAAAACTCCATGAATGCATATATGCATGCATAATAAAATTTTACAGTTAGTAAACAGGAAATAAATAACAGGCTCATGAAATAAAGCAGTAAATAGAACTATAAATAGACAATTCATTCTGTAAAGATGGTGTTATGACTTCAAGGCTTTATAGCTGTGTAGTGGGGTGTAGCATAAATTTTATAAGTTATGAGTCATGAATTGACAAGTAGTGTGTACAAACAAGAGTCTGTTTTTAATGTTCTTGTGAAAGAATAAAATATAAGTGTTAAGGCTAAAACCCTAGAGAACCCTTACATCTCTCCTTTGCCTTCCAGTAGCCCCACTAGATTATATCCTGCTCTGTCCTAAATTTCATATCTGCTTTTATTTTTAAATATACAGTACTCCCCAGGCTCACAAGTCTACTCTCTTATTCACAAGGTTGGTCTGTGAGTCTATGGGTCTTGCTTAGTAATGAGGATCTTTATCACTGTGCACCTGAGGCACTGCCAGTCAAGGAGGCCTTGCGTCCAGATGTCATGCCATTTTAGCTGGATTTGAAATCCAGATGCCCAGCTCTAGACCTACCAATGCCCGTATTCCACTTTCTGCCAACAAAGCCCTTTGGAGAGGTTTGCACTTAAGGTGGGTACTGGTGTCAGCATTTGTCTGGAGGGACTTACTTCACCTCATTCTGGCACCGCATTGTACCAACACTCTTAGGTCCTCCTCCACTGTAAGTGTTTCCTGACAGACCACTGGTGTATGAGAGCTTTTACTGGCAGCAAGTGTGGGCCAGGTGATCCTTGCTACCACAGATATGGCATTGGCGAGGGCCTTGTGCAGACCATAGTAAAGTAGCTGAATTCTAGGCATTTCCAGCTCCTCATCTTCATGCACTCCTCCCCAGTGTGACTACTGACTGATTCCAGCCATTTCAGTTTCACTTCTCCCTTTCCTGTCTAAAACTCTGGCACAGGCAACCTATCCAGCTATTTCTATCCCAAGCCCAGAATTATCTCCTGGGTGATTATTAGTCGAGATTCAAAGTGGCCATTTGAACAAAAATGTCCTCCTTGCAGTATTGGATGCTTTGCAGTTAGCTAGAGCAGCCTCCCTCTCTTCAGTCCTCATGCTTCTCAGCTCATCTGTAGCATTTGACACTGCTAACCACCAAATTCTACTCCTGTCTCTTTGAGAGCTTGGCATCAAAGGAATGACACTGAAATGGGCTGAGTCCTACCTATCAGATAGATCTTACCATGCACTCTACCATAGTGCCTAGTCATCCCCTCAGTCTCTCTCAACTGGTGCTCCA
The DNA here is from genome assembly GCF_900964775.1 of Scleropages formosus. Taxonomy (NCBI): domain Eukaryota; kingdom Metazoa; phylum Chordata; class Actinopteri; order Osteoglossiformes; family Osteoglossidae; genus Scleropages; species Scleropages formosus. The sequence goes on along the minus strand of NC_041823.1, from coordinate 14,518,022 downwards.
CAGGGCTTGGTGCTGGGCCTCCTACTCTTCTGTATCTATACCTCTTCCTGAGGCTCTGTCATTGCCTCCCACAGATTCTGCTACCACTGCTGTATTGATGATACCCAGCTGTTTCTCTCTTTTCTCCCAGAACAGAAGCTACAAATGCTCCCTCATGTCTCACTGCTTGTCTTTGGAGCACCTCTGTCTGGATGTGCGATCACCACCTAAAACTCAGCCTCTCCAAAAACAGAGACCCTTTGCCTCCCAGCTGGTCTGTCATCCTCAGAATGCTGCTGCATGATGATGTGTTGTGTTTGACATTCAAAGCATTTCTATGTATCCCCCTTCCTCAACTCTGTTCCTGTAACTGCCAGTTCAAGTTCAAGATTCTGGTTTTGTCCTTCAAGACTATTAACGAATATGCTCCCCGACATCTACGAGATCTGATCACTTAAAACATCAAGAACACAATCCTGCACTACTTTTTGTAGCCATAATTAAACATTTGAAACACTACATTCCTCTAGTGATAAAACTGACCTAGTAATAGATGACGTCAAGTTTTTTTCAGCGAGGATTGGTCCGTTTTACAATTTCGATCGTCATATAGGGCGCAACCCGATTTTCTTCTCACTCCCAGAAGACAGTCATTGCAGTCTGGTGCCGAGTTAAAAAGCGGAACATGTTACTGTTATATTCTTTTGCGCTGATTGTATTGCCATGTTTGCCTGGATTTGGTGAGTAACTTATGTAATATGCAGATTTTTGTTATCCAAAATGTATAGGCTAATATTCGTACAGGTTATATAATATTTTAAGTGCAGTACTTTGAATTTTTGTAAATAATTTTGTCATACACCAGTTCGATAGTTTTTAAGTTTTAGGTTTTTAGGTCAAATAACCGAAATAGGATTAAAAAATGCTGTTTCTAGCGGGATTCGCTGGTGTGTTATAATGATAATTTGGTTAATTGTGTGTCCCGCTGCTCAGCCAGCTGCCAGGAAGCGCAGTCAAAACTAAATCCTTGTAAATTTGAATTGGTGCCTGTATCTGTTTGCGCAAGTAAGGTAGCGTAACAAGTAATCATCATGTGTCTACACACCAACTTTACTGATGAGTAATGCTGATGCGTAGTTACATTAGTCTAGATCTCGTTCGTTGAGAAAGCAAGGTTATGATTTAACTCGGGTACGGTACTGAGCACACGGTTGAGACACTCAGATCACCGACTTTACTTTCTCACTGAACCCAAGTTGAAGTTTTCTTATGAATGGGTAAATGCAATACTTTATTTTTTGCGTTCATGGGGAATCTTCTTGTTCTGGTTGTCAAAATGATTAATATACTGTAAAACTTTTTGCGCTTTAATAGCTAATTGTACGTTTTCTTTTTAAATTTAGTTCATTACTCTTTTTCACCCAGTTTCCAGGGTTTTATAGAATATTATTTCAGAAAGCTATCAGACACATTTTTCTAAAAAATATTTTATTTCACACCACTTGAGAAGCAGAAAATTTGATACAAGTTAAAGGTTCACTATAGACTTATGGGAATATTATCGCTATCGGTCCTCAAAATAGCGGAGTAATGCTATTGTGAAAGGTCATAAAGGTTTTTTCTGCAGTTAGTTTCGTCAGTGATTGATTCATTAATTTTGTGTCCAATTCAAGATTTAAAACAAGAAGTAATCATTGGAAATCAATGTACTGATTTTAATGTTTTATTTTAGTATCAAAAGTATCGCAACTCAAGTGTTCTTTTGATTTGGGAGAAGAATATTGTAACCGTTTATATTAGCAAACTTTTGTACTTGATGGCCTTTTATATGGCTGTATTATGGTTTTATATTTCCTAAAATCGTAATGGAACTTTCACATCGTTCGTACAGTTTTCATATGTAACGCTTTGAATAGGAAGAATATTTTAAGTAAATAATATGCAATTGAACGGAAGGTCGAAATGGTATGTAAATCTTAACCATTGGATTAGTCCATTACTTTTATTTTAGATCTAAGGTTTTTATTGACGTGTCAAATGTGGGCTGTGGTTATGTTTTCTGTATTTGCCATTTGTTAACAATTAAAGGAAAACAAGTTTTATTTTACTTTTCTTTACCCTTTGTTCCAATAATCACTTCATTATGCGACTGCACTTAAAGGAAACCCAAATAAACTGTAGAGAAACCCACGGAGGGTAAGCAGTGTGATTCCAAATAAAGGTTAGTGACCAGTCAGGGTCGTTTACATTCAGTTCCTGCATAAGAAGAAATATACGAAGTAAAAATACAAGCAACAGTTTTTTAAAAGAAGACAAACCTGATGTGCAGAAACGTTGGCGGAAGAAATTACAGACGAAAATAAAGGGATGGAAAGCAATTGTAATGTAACTTTCTGAGTACTACCCGCTTTCATTGGCAGCAGCAGTGTGAATGAAATCCAGAAATCACTCGGGACACCCGAATACTGAACGAACATTCAGTACTACTTCATATATCTGTTAATATATTCACGTAATATTATAAATATTGTGAGTGTGGGGGCAAAAGAGCAAAATGTAGACAAAACAATTCCATTTTGTAGTTGAAATTATACATTGTGTTGCAAAATTACTTTAAAATAAATTACTTTTTTTGTTAAACAGATGGCTATTTTCACCATAACCAAGCTGAATGTCGCTTCACCTCCGGGGACCTGAAAGACCTTGAGTATATTAGCAGGTACATATTTAACAAAGTAGAGTATGCGAGATTCAACAGCACTGAGAAAAGGTTTATTGGATACACGGAATCCGGAGTGAAAGATGCAGAGAGATGGAATCAGGATGGATTAGCAGATCAAACCTATGGCGACCTGGATGCCTACTGCAGGCCCAATGCTGAGTATGAGATACAGAACATACTTTCACATACAGGTGAGTAGTTCTGTACTGTGTAAAAAGCAGACATGAACTTCTCCTAAATGTTTCTCACTTAATCATTTATATGTGCTCTATAAATATTTACTTCTGTTTTGATCATAAAAAGTTAAAGATTTCTAAATCATTTTGTCATGGATCTACATACTGTTTTGGTGTTTGAGCTGTAGAAATGGAAACTCAATACAGATAAAAGAGCAGGGTGTGGCACAGTGATGCAGCAGGTGGCACTGCAGCCTCACAGCACCTGAGTGGTGCGACAGAGCATGGGTTCACTCCCTGCTTAGTCTGTGGCATTTGCATGTTCTGTATTTGTGTGGGCTTCCTCCTACAGTCCAAAGATATGCATTTCATGTGAGTTGGTGATGCTAAATTGCCATAGGTGTGGCTTGAATCCCTTGTTTAGCATCTTTGATCAAGGTACTTACCCTAAACTGGTCAAATAAAAATTGCCCAGCTGTATAAAATGGTAAAATCTTAAACTACTTACAATGATTTAAGTTGCTTTGGAGAAAAGCATCAGAAGAATAAATAAATGTGAATTCTTTTCTGTTTTGTTTCAGTTGAACCTTTGGTAAAAGTTAAATCTGTGAGATCTGGCAGTCAGAGACACTCCACCATGTTGGTGTGCAGTGCGTATGACTTCTACCCGGGGGGAATCAAACTGACTTGGCTGAGAGATGGGAAGGAGGTGAAGACTGATGTGACTTCCACTGAAGAGCTCTATGATGGAGACTGGTACTATCAGATACACTCTTACCTGGAGCTCACACCCACATCTGGAGAGACCATAGCCTGCCAGGTAGAACACAGCAGCCTTCCAAAGCCCAAGATCTACAATTGGGGTAATAACTTTTGTTCAGTATAGTTTATTTTGTATGATAAAGATTTTATTATGCAAATAGTAGTGACATGTCTGCAATATCAGTTGTCTGATATTGAGCTTAAGATTCTTGGGTGGGGGGGCTACATGCATTTGTTTCTTCATTATCCATACTCACCACACAATTGAACAAATGGAAAAGACTTTAATTTGGTTTTGTTATATGAATCAATTTCTTCAGTTTTTAACACTTCTGTGCCTGCTCTACTGCTGACAGCTTAGCGCAAACTGTGGAAAAATCAATGACCCAAACATAGTGAAGCATAGAAGAGCCTGTGTAAGTTTGTTTTTTGTGTGGCATCATAACTGTTCCACTAGTAAAGATGTTCATTAATACGAGTGAAAAATAGCACAGAATTCAGCATTAAGCCATTTTGTGAGTCATCTTTATAGCTCTGACAATTATTGATTACAATGATAATGGACTCATAATTTAAAATGCAATTCACATATCCCACATCTCACTGACACCATTTTTTAACTCATTATTTCTATATAATTATGTGAATGGATAATTCATAGCATTTTCTAGTTATCTTTGTGTGTATGTATATGTGTATATAATATGGATAAATGTATATGTATAATATAGATATGTATATCTATACATGGTGCATTATCCTTGCTACTGTTGTAATCTGTGTGTGTGTGTGTGTGTGTGTGTGTGTGTGTGTTACTACTGCTACCTGCTCAACAATTTCTGTACATACTCTGCCATATTCTATTTATTTACTTGTTGTACATATATTTCTTATATTTAACTGCGCTTGTTCATTTGCACTTCTGGTAGATGCTAAACTGCATTTTGTTGCTGTGTACCCATACTATGCATTGACAATAAATATCTATACATCTATCTATCTATACAGCTGTACAGAAAGATACTTGCAGTACCTATTCTCTCGTCACCTATTGTCATTCTGCAGTTTGTAAGTTCTCCCTTCATTAATGGGTTTTGTAACAGATTTTGGAGCTGTGCTGATAAGTTGAATATACGACTCTAAACCCTTGTGCAACTCTACGAACTTGTGATATGTATGTTTCTGTGACAGACGTGCTCTGTTGCATCTTGAGCTCTGTGCTTACCAGGTTTGTCTATCATCTCAGCTGTTACTGAACAGGCAGTTGATATTAGTGGATGGAATGTTAGCAACACAATCACTAATTTGTCTCTGAGGACTAAATATATGTACAGAAATTTATTATTGCTGCTTAAATACAGCTCTTTACTTTGACAACCATAAAACTTGCAGTAAAGTTTGAGTATATCCAATGGAAATATACAGGTTTTACAAAGTGACAAGAAGTATTGTCAGTTGTTGCCAGTTTTAACTGTGAATTGGTGATCTTTGGGTGTGGTAGGGGAAACTGTTATGTATGCACTAAACATAGTCATCAATGGCTCAATTTTTCCATGTAAAAATCATGCCTGCAGTTCATGTTGAAATGTTATGAATTTTTTTTTTGCAGGTAATGGTGAATACATCCTGGTTAAAATATAAATTTAGCTGCCAGACCAAATTCAATGATGTTCCTATGTCTTTAAAGCAATATATGTGTGCAACCCACAAAAACTGAGCTTTTTCAAAGTACTACATATCATTGAATGGTCAAACCAATTCAAGATTAGACTGTATTGAATGTACAACCATGTGTTTTGTTTAAAATTAACCTTCATGTCATTTTAATTAGGGGGATAATTCATTACATGATGCAAATTAGTCCTAATGTAACAATTACTCAATTTAATTTTCAGATCCCTCAATGTCAGATGGGGAGAGAAACAAGGTGATCATTGGGGCATCTGGACTGGTTTTGGGACTGATCCTCTCGCTTGCTGGAGTGATTTACTACAAGAAGAAGTCCACAGGTGAGATTTTGTTGTGCTGTCTTTAAATAAATATTGCATTAGGATTCCAATAACTGTTAGGGTTATTGTATAAACATAAGAATGAATATATAGTACGAAGCATAAGCATTTGGAGAGTGAAGTAACACTGGCTATTTTTTGTTGCATATTCAAGAAATTTTTATTTTAAATCAGAATATGAATATAATGCTAAAGTACAGATTGTTAGCCATTATTTCATGGTAGTGCTTTTTTCATTCAGGTTAAACCATGTTGGAACAATGTCTCTTGTGTATAGGCCCCCAGTTTCAGCTGAGCATAAGTGTTGCAACCTGTGGGTGACTGGTGTTTCTAAGTGCTCACATGTCATGTTCCCTTAATTGCCCACATATTAAAAGAGCTGTGAATGTGTAGGACTGGTTGTAGCCACTGGAGTTTGTGTGGTTTTGGTTTTAGTGATTTTTATTTGTTTCTAGTTTTGAGGTAAAAACTGAACCAAGATGAAAACTAGAGAATTGACTGATGGAAAAACAAGCAATTTTATAGAGGACGTTAAGGAAAAGGACAGTTAGAACCTTTGTAGCAGCTAAGCATCACAAAATCAGAAGGATTGAATATCTTGAAACTACTGGCAGAAAAGCTATTTGTGGTGACCAGGTTGTCCAAGGAAGACTGCAGTAATTGGTGCCAGAAAAATCATTTGAGCATTGAAGGAAATCCCAGACTGCAGGGTGTGTGCAGTATTCACAGAAGGCTTTGAGAGGAGTGATACAGAAGCTACACTGCAAGATGCAATCCCTTCATCAGAACCATGAACAGAAGGGTCAGACTGGAATTTGGGATGCAAAGATGAGTGAAAATAATTATGAAACAGTTTTATGGACAGTGGAGGTGATGATTATCTGTTATCACAAAAGATGAAAAGGAAAGTCTGGAGAAAGAGAGGGACTGCAAGTAATACTAAGCTTACCAGCTTGTCTGTGAAACATAGAGGAGGCAGTGTCATAGCTTGAGCATGCATGGCTCCATCTGCAACTGGCTCACCGCCAGCGATGGTAGCAAAAGAATGAACTCTGAAGTGTACAGAAACAGGTCTTCCCTTGTACAAAAAATTCCCCCAAACTCGGTTTAGAAGTTCATAATGTAGCAAGACAACAGTCTAGAACATACTACACTTTTATTCTGGGAGTTCATTAAAAAGAAATGCAAAGTTTTAAATGGGTCAAGACAGTTTTCTGATTTAAACCCCCCCCCTTAACATGAATTTCACTTCCTGAAGTGAGGTGAGAGTGAAGGGAATTCAGAAACCTCCCCCCAAAATACACAACACACTTAATTCATACATTTATCTGATGCTTTTTTTTTTTTTTCCCCCAAAGCAACTTACAATGTTAAGGTTACAGTTATTTAGCCATTTACACAGCTGGGTAATTCTAGTGGAGCAACAGAGGGAAAGTACCTTGCTCAAGGGTACCAGAGGTAAGGATCAAGCCTGTGACTTTTGAACCCAGAGGCAGTAGCTCTAACCACTATGCTACCAGCTGTCCCAACACCTCAGTCTGCCACTAAGGCTTGGCAGTGCACCTCAAAGGAAGATGTCAAGAGTCTAGTGATGTAGGGTGTGTGCAACCAAATACTGATGCTGTACAAGTTAGTTCTAATATTTTTGGTTAGCTGGAATTGGGGAGTCTAAACACAATGGCATTGTTCTAACATCAGTTAACCTACATGGAAAAACATAAAGCTGAAATTCTGTACTGCATCATCTTATACATCTTCCATCCATCGTCAACAACCACTTTGTTCTGCATGGGGCTGTGGCAAGCTGGAGTCTAACCTGGCAGCACAGGGCACGGGGGGGGACACACCGCAGTCGGGATGCCAGTCTGTTGCTAGTACCCCAGACAGGGCTCAAGCCCCAGACCCAGCACACAGCGGCCACCTGCAGAACCCGCCACACCACCATGCCCCCCTGTATTCGTCTTTTCATCAATAAAAATTTTACTTCAATGTCACAGTACTTATGCTTCTCACTGACTGTAGAACAGATGACTTCCTTGAAAGCAGTCACTGAAAAGTCATTCAGCATGTTAATTATGTATTCTAGTAAATACTGAGATGTAATCCAGAATATACATTTTTAGTTTATTCTATTATTGCGCATATTTGATATTTTTCTTGTTTTACAGGGAGAATCCTGGTACCAACAAGTTAAGTTTAGGTAGGTTGCAGTTGTTCTTAGGTGTGTTGAATAGTGCAACATTTATACTATTTACTAATGTTACCTTTTTATTTTTACTACAGTCTGTTGAAAATACACAATTATACTGTATAATAGCTAAAGGTTTTACTCTAACTCTTCTGCTTTTCCATTTCATAGTTAACTCTCAACTGTCATATAGAGAGCAATTTTATGGAACTCAGTTGTGGGGACAGGCTTCATCCTTTCATGATGATTACTGTTTTAACTTAATGCAACTTTTTTTTTTTTTTTTTAATATATATATAAATACTTTGAGCATGTATAGAATGGACTGGCATCCTGTCCAGGGTGAAATGGTCCTGGGACAGGCAGTTGTAGAGAGAGAGAGAGTGTGTGTGTGTGTGTGTGTGTGTGTGGTTTTGTATAATGCTATTGTCATGCCATTACACTTAATATACTGATGAATAGTATTAATTAAAAATGTTTTACAATGTTTATTCCTTAACACATATTTTATCTGTGTCCAGTTAAATTGTGTAATCAGAGTTCTAAAGAATATGATCAGATTTTATGTATGGAAGGGCTCTGGGTGATCTGTGAGCAAAACACCACAAATTGAACCACCACATTCCTGAAGTGACTGTGACAATGTACTTGTTTGTCTCATTCCCCATTGTTCTCCATCACTTTGAAGATTTAAAGGAAATTGTTTGAGTCAGGAAACTGTTTGTGACCACAGATTTGTTGCCTGTTGCACCAAAAGAGACTATAGAAGTTGTTGAAACTACAAAGATATTAGATGACAGTGATAAAATGTTTTAAAGTGCAAAGTACTTTAAGTATGAAAACATGACTAGCACCTAAATGCTCAGTTTTTTTTTTAATGATTTAAGTCTATTTGTATAATTGGAAAAATGACAGACACAACCTGCTTTTGCAGTATAACCTTTTTGGGGATTTTAAAAACAGCAAATATAGAATTTTACATGGGTAGGATGTGGTATCTGTATGAGTCACCAGTATTCTTTAAATTTGTACCAGTAATTTTATAACTGAGGCCACTAATGAGCTATCTTTAAGCATTTTATCAAAAATCACTTTGTGCCTGGTTTTTGTTCTTGTTCAGCCTGATTAACGATTGAGTGGATCACTAGAATCTGTTCCCATTTAGACACTGCTTTAATTGAAAGTCATCTGTATGTTAATAAATATTTTTAAATGCACTGTATGGCTTGTTTTGGAGTTTTCTATTTTTCTGAAGTACAACGTATAACTAAAGGTGAAATTGGATGTACAGTACTGTGAAATTTTAGGCACTTGCTTGGGGGGGGGGGGAAGCTGTAAAGTGAGAATGCTTCCAAAAATAATGCTCATAATTAATAAACTTCCTACAAAGCTTAGTAACCATCCATTATCAATTGCTTGTCCCGAACAGGGTCGCAGTGGGCTTGACTAGGTCCTGCTCTCGGGCGGGTCTGAAGTTTGACGCCTGCTTGGGGTGCCTTGTGATGGACGGGTGTCCCCCAGTGGGTTTGCCCCCTCACCCAGAGCCCTGTGTTAGTGGGTTAGGCTCTGGTTGGCTGTGACCCTGCTCGGGACAAGTGGTGTGTGTGTGTGTGTGTGTGTGTGTGTGTGTGTGTGTGTGTGTGTGTGTGTGTACTGTAACGACATACAAAATCCTTACTCTAATACTGTTCCTTTTTTTGCAAAAGGAATTTTTGGAAATGTAAAATATGCTCTTTCCCATTGACATTAATGCAGAAGACATTAAATAACCATCTGAAACAAATACTTTTGTGAAACATCTAAGTGCCTAAGACTTTTGCACAGTACTATATATGTAAATTAAGGTAATTTTATAAAGGTTTAAAGTTTTCTTGTGGCCTTCGTTCCTCTTATTACTCTGGTAATAAAAAGGAATGATGCATACAGTTCTGGAAGATGTTGAGAAGATATAGAATAATGAGGAGACTAGGATTTGATTCAAAGATTTATTGTTGAAATGCTATCCTCATGGGGGAGCATGGTAGCACAGTGAGTTGGAGTGGGTCCTGCTCTCTGGTGGGTCTGGGGTTTGAGTCCTGCTTGGAGTGCCTTCTGATGGACTGGCATCCTGTCCTGGGTGTGTCCCCTCCCCCTCCAGCCTTGTGCTCTGTGTTGCTGGGTTAGGCTCCGGCTCCCTGCAACCCCCATATAGGACGTGTGTGTGTGTGGTTTTTCCTCATGTAACAAACACTAAAAATGGCAGTAGCAAATCAGTCTGACATCAAAACACAAACACTAAGATTTAACACTGATTGGTAAAGTTAGCTAACATTTGCTTTACAATAATCACAGTAACCTGGTAATAGTATTGTCTGTCTTCATGAGAGGCATGGAAAGTACACACACACACTTTCCGAACCACTTGTCCCCTACGGGGCTGCAGGGAACCGGAGCCTAACCCGGCAACACAGGGCGCAAGGCTGGAGGGGAAACACCCAGGATGGGATGCCAGTCCATCGCAAGGCACCCCAAGCGAGACTCGAACCCCAGACCCACTGGAGAGCAGGACCCGGTCCAACCCACTGTGCCACCGCACCCCCCTGCATGGAAAGTAAAAGGTGCTAAATTCTAAGAAGTGTGCTGTTATGTCTGAGTTGTACCAAAAACTACACATTATTTTAAAGCTTGTATAGATGCATTAGTGGGTAAAGATGTGCTGATTAAAGTAAATTCTGGAAATATTAATCTGCGCAACTGCACATTGAAGAAAGATGGCAAAATCAAATGTATTATAAGAAATGTGCAGAGATGAGGCAAATGTGGATTAAGTGGATGATCGTGGGAATATAAGTGAACTCCAATTACATATGAAGTAACTAAAGGTGGGGGTGCGGTGGCGCAGTGGGTTGGACCGCAGTCCTACTCTCCGGTGGGTCTGGGGTTCGAGTCCCGCTTGGGGTGCCTTGTGACGGACTGGGGTCCCGTCCTGGGTGCGTCCCCTTCCCCCTCCGGCCTTCCGCCCTGTGTTGCCGGGTAGGCTCCGGTTCCCCGTGACCCCGTAAGGGACGAGCGGTTCTGAAAATGTGTGTGTGTGTAACTAAAGGTGTGGCGTAACACATGAAAATGCTATATATGAGTGTTAAAGGAGTAAGGTTGGTTGTTTTAAATGAAATTGTGGGGTTGATTATTGAATTTATTACTATTTTGTTAAATTTACATTGTTTATATTGAAACTATAAAAAGTTAAAGAAAAGTCACTGCCAGAACCGTTTACACACTAATTCATGTCTAGTCTCCTTATCACTTTGCAGTTCACTCCAACTCAGGCGGCCCTTGTCTGAGACAGGGGTAACACACACACTGTCCAGATTATTATCGTTATCATTCGTCCACTCATTCAATGTAGAGCCAGGGTGTTCCAGAGTCTTTCCCAGAAACATAGGATATGAGGCAAGGTACACCCTGAATGGAACACCAGACAATCACAGGGCAATCACACTCATTCACTCACATAATCACACACTACAGGTGCTTTAGAGTGTCCAGTTAGCTGAAAAAACATGCCTATTGGCAGTGTGCAGAAATTAGAGCACACAGAGGAAACCCATGTGAACATGGGAACATACAAATTCTGAATGGATTCAAACCCACACCTGAGAACACAGTCCAGGCTCTGTGAGGCAACTGTGGCATTGGTTGCAGCACCATGTCGCCCTCTTAATGGAAAAATTCATGGTAAGTACTTTGTTCAAGGGTTCTGCAGTAGAATTTAACCCAGGGACCTTCAGATTACATGGTAATGGTCTGAATCATATACTGCCTACTGTCTGTTGCCTGTGTATGTTGCTTCAGTGACACCCGCAAGTTTTTGCCACCGAGGACCAGTTAATGACTTATCATCTGTAGGAACAGCTGATTACAGTTGAAACTGCTCAGATGACATTTGGCCCTGCTAAACCATATTGAGAAATGTGTTATATAAAGAAACTGAACTGCATGATAAATTACATTAGATAACATTTTCTAAAGGCCTTCTAATATCTCAAAACACCACATAGTGATTAAATTAAAAAAAAGGTAAGAGAGGGTGCGGTGGTGCAGTGAGTTGGCCTGGATCTTGCTCTCCAGGGGTCTGGGGTTCAAGTCCCATTTAGGGTGCCTTGTGACAGACTGGCATCCCGTCCTGGGTGTGTCCCTTCCCCTCCAGCCTTACGCCCTGTGTTGCCGGGTTAGGCTCCTGCTCTGTGCGACCCCATATGAGACAACGGTTCAGACCAGTGTGTATGTGTGTGTATTTTACTTGTGTCAGCATAGGGGCCACAGCAGGCACTGTTGCACACAGCTTCATTTTTGACTACACTGATCTCTACTGTTGTATGTTTTTGACCCGATGCTGGTTTTCTCAAAGTATGTCAGAAGACAAATAGACATTTGAATAGTGTGATTTTGTCAATTATATGTGAATTTGGTGTACCCCAGTTACTTGTATTAACGGTAATTTTTTTAGAACAGTGTGTTTCTCTTTAAAATGGAAACATGTGGTGTCAAGAAAAACTATGTACTGAGAACATAAAAACCATTAACAAACTATTAGCATGTGTACAAAAATCCTACAATTTCCCAGTAAAGATGCATGGCAAAAAATATAAGGCATAAATATCCATCCATTTTCAATAACCTCTTGTCCAGAGCACAGCTGCAATGAAGTGCGGTCTATTCTACAAGAATTGGGAGCACGGCTGAAACGTGGTACAACCTGGACATGAAATCAGTTCTTCTTAGGGTAGCCACATTTACACACTAAGGACAATTTAGTGTCACCATTCCACCTGAACTGCATGGAATGGTGACACTGGAAACCCATGTCACTATATCCTAGCATAGTGGATAGAGCTGCTGCCTTTTAAATCCAAAAGTGCCAGGTTTGAATCCCACCTCTAGCTGTAGTACCTTTCAGCAAGGCACTTGTTCTAAATTTCTCCAGTAAAATTACCCAGCTGTATAAACAGGTAAATAACTGTACATAGCGTAACATTGTAAGTCGCTTTGGAGACAAGCATCAGATAAGTGCAACACACACACTGCCTGAACCGCTTGTCCCATGTGGGGTCGCAGGAGCCTGACCCAGCAACAGAGGGCATAAGGCTGGAGGGGGAGAGGACACACCCAGGACGGGACGCCAGTCCGTCGCAACGCACCCCAAGCGGTACTCAAACCCCAGACCCAGTGGCGAGCAGGACCCGGTCCAACCCACTGCGCCCCTCATAGATAAGTGTAAATGTATCCTAAACCTAACTTTGAAAACAAAATCCTGAAGAGGTGTGTCTTGAAATTGGATTTGGGGAGGATCAGTGGTGCTGCAGTTGAGATGTCTCTGTGGTACTTATACACACACACACACACACACACACACTGTCTGAAACCGATTGTCCTAAGCAGGGTCGTGGTGAGCTGGAGCCTAACCTGGCAGCACAGGGCGTAAGGCTGGACGGGGAGGGGACACACCCCGGGCGGACAATCTATACAAATTATTCCATTTATTAACCCATATTAATAGTTTCCACTCTGGGAGGAAGAAATGACATAAAAAGTGAATGATATGGTAAAGACACCATATCCAAGAAAGGTAGGGCCCGAAAGGTGGAGAGGAGGAGAGGCAAAGATCTTCATTTTAACCTGGTTCTGATGGAGAATCAATATAAGGTACAGTATAAAGCAAATAGGCATGCTGTGTGGTGGGTCTGGGGTTCGAGTCCTGCTTGGGGTGCCTTGCGATGGACTGGCATCCCGTCCTGGGTGTGTCCCCTCCCTGTTCCAGCCTTGTACTCTGTGTTGCAGGGTTAAGCTCCGGTTTGTAATGACCCCGCTTAAGATAAGCAATTGTAGACACGTGTGTGTGTGTGTGTGTGTGTGTGTGTGTGTGTGTGTGTGTGTGTGTGTGTATAAAGCAAATAAGTAGTATATCTGAAGTGGGAGGTAGAGATCACCAAGAAAGGAGCAGAGTTCTGTTTTAGTTGGGGTGGTTGAGTAGAGTTGGGGATTAGCTGCTAAGAGGATAGGCTTATTTTTTGATCAGAAGAAAATTTTTCTTATTTCTTAATTTTTAATCTGTCAATTTTTATCAGAATGAAATAACAGTGTCAGTTGTTTTCAGTATTTAACGCTTGCAAAAATGTAACCTTAGAACTCACTTGAACAGCATGTGAACCAGACTGGGTGTGACTCTCCTGTGAAGTCCTAAATTTACCACTGTTAACAGAATACTCGCATATCAGGCATTCAAAAACAACAAAGAGCTTTTCTGTTTCACCGGTCCATAGAATGTTTCCCAGTTCTCAGGAGCTCATCTGCACCAGCTACAGGATTTTTTTTTCTTCAGGAAAAACACACATTCTGTTTCTGTAAAACCGGAACACTTCTTCATTAATCATTCTTTCATTACAAGTATTGTGTATTTCTGACTATGGCCACAAGAAGCTATAGTTTATCTCAGGAAGCATAAGGTAGAATGTGGAGGTTCAACCTTACTGGGACCCAGCAAGCTCAGAGCGAGAAACTCATTAAGCAGCCCTCACAGATGGTCAACATCTAAAAATATCACACTATTACAGTCTTGGCATAAACGTTTCAAGCAATACACACACACCAAGTAGTCCGCCTTTATGTTATGACCAATAAGAACAACAAAATCTAATACCACAGATTAAAAAGTCTGTAAAAGCAATAGCTCCACTCATGAAATCGTGTTGTCTATATTGCTCATGTCATGTGACTAGCATAAGCAGACCCTATAAAATCCCTTGATACCAAATATGTTCCTTTTAGTGAATTTTCCATTACTGCAGATTTCTTTGCAAAGTACTTTGTTTAACTGGCAGTTAGACTAATAAGCTTAGCAAACCATTAATTTTAACACCATAAATACACACACACACACACACACACACACACTGTCTGAACCACTTGTCTTGTTCGGGGTCGCAGGGAGCCAGAGCCTAACCTGGCAACACAGGGTGTAAGGCTGGAGGGGGAGGGGACACACCCAGGACAGGATGCCAGTCTGTCGCAAGGCACCCCAAGCGGGACTTGAGCCCCAGACCCACCGGAGAGCAGGGCCCGGTTCAACCCACTGCGCCACCGCGCCCCCCCATAAATATACTGAAATTTAAAATCCATAAATGTATAAATTAGACCAGGGGTGCGGTGGCGTAGTGGGTTGGCCCGTGCTTGCTCGCTGGCAGGTCTGGGGTTCGAGTCCTGCTTGGGGGGCCCTTGTGACAGACTGGCGTCCCCATCCTGGTGTGTGTCCCCTCCGGCCTTACGCCCTGTGTTGCCGGGTAGGCTCCGGTTCCCCGTGACCCATATGGGACGAGCGGTTCTGAAAGTGTGTGTGTGTGTGTGTATAAAATTAGTTTTGTCATTCATAATATCAGATAATTTAACAATTATCTATTTGAAAAAAACAAGGTCGTTTGTCTTGTACCTATGTGTATCATGAAAATACACACACACGTTGTCTGAAACCACATGTCCCAAGCAGGCTCGTGGCAAGCCAGAGCCTAACCCCCCTAACCCAGCAACACGGGGCATAAGGCTGGAGGGGGAGGGGACACACCCAGGACGGGACGCCAGTCCGTTGCAGTGTATCCCAAGCAGCACTCGAACCCCAGACCCACCAGAGAGCAGGACCCAGCCAAACCCGCTGCACCACCGCCCCCCATCATGAAAATATTAATATGTAAAAACCTCAACTGATCTAATTGTCATTGTGATAATATAATGACTTTTAGCCTAAAACTTTTACTCTGTCCCTGTCCAGGTGTGTTGCAGCATTTTTCAGAGCAGTGTTGACACCGAGAACACAAAGTTCAGTTGTGAAAAAGCTCTATACTCATAGGTATCCCAAAGAGGACCTCCAAAGTCCACTGTCCATACAGATGGGAATTCTGACTGGCAGAAACTGTTCAATGACCTAAATGGAGGCTTGAAGCCATTAGTTAAGAGGAAGGCGTGATGGATCGAAGTGTCTGAAACATTCCCGATTTTTATTAAAAAGATGCACATGAACAAGGTAACAGTGAGAACTGAGAATGCTGTGATACTGACAATCTTATTGGAAGTTACCAAGGAGTAAGCTGGCTGCTTGTGCAGAGGAATATTACTTTATACTGATTACTATATAGATTAATTTGAATTTAATTAATCCAGTTGGAATCCTCAGCTGGTCACAGCAGCTCATGTGCAACATCACAATGATGGAACCACAACACTGTGACAGTAATGACAGTAGCAAAGGTTTCAAACTAAAATTAAATAAACTTCAAATTCAGACACTATATATGTATAGTACAAAATGATAAAAAGAAAATAAAAGCAGTACTGCCATTTCAGCACTTCTGGATGATGTTTCACAGAAGACATTCTAGGGTTATGCCAAACAGAAAAAGTGTAGAAGTAAAGCCTTTATTTTAACCTTCAATACAGAACATGCATTTAATGCCTGGGTCAATATGTCAGATACCGGATTGCATCTATTCAAAATGGAAAGACACATGGTGGATCCTGTATTTCTGGAAAAAGAGATGTCTAGAGATGCTGTTGAGTAATTTCTGAAAAACTGAAAAGGATTCTGGAGTTTGGCTCAAAGGGGAAGTTTCTTCTACAATTGATAGACACAAGATGAGAAGACACTTGGTGTGATACCTGGCCTTATTTGCAGGGACTAATCATGATGCAGATTCCCTGTACCTCTGGCATGACTGACATACCCATGTTTACACTTGGAAAGCAATCTAGATCTTTGAGGAAATTAATGAATGATGCCATGGGTAAACCTTCAGCATGTTGAGGACAAGAATTTCTGGGTGCAGAACTGCTAGTCATAATGGTCTAATGGCACATGCTGCACTTAAGTCAAGAGTAAATGAACAAACATTCCAGTATCTCTTGTGAATTATTCAATGCCAGACAGCATTTTTATGATTTTTTTTTAAGTAATCTCTATAACTGATAAGCAGCCAAATTCTTGTCCTGGGGTCCACTGCAGTCTCTTTAGATCAAGGCATAATGTTCAGTATATAAAGGCAAAAATTATTCAGGCTTCTTTCCTATATGACACTTGACACTTGACCGACCAGACTATCGGGCGTCGAATCGACTCCGCTGGTCACAGCACGCTTTCCATTCCTCTCTGGATCGCGCCTTCCTCATCCACGTAGCTCCAAACGTTTTTCTTATGTCGTCAATCCATCGTTTTGGAGGCCTTCCGTGTGGCCTTTTCCGCTCACGCGGATACCACTCGACAATTGCGCGAGTCCACCGATTGTCGGTGAACCGAGCAACGTGTCCGGCCCATCTCAACTTTTGCTTCTTGTACTCGTTGATGACGTCCCTCACGCCGGATTTCTCTCTGATCGTCTCACTCCGGATATGTTCTCTTAGTGATATTCCCAGCATAGATCTCTCCATCGCCCTTTGAGCAGTTACCAACCTTTGCTCTTCTCTCTTCGTGGTGGCCCAAGTTTCACTGCCGTATAACATTGCAGGTAAACTGTGCCATTGAAGAGGTTCGCGCGGGTGGTCTTATCCAACTTTCCTTTGAGCACATCCTTGATGGAGTTAAACGCTTTCCATCCGGCCCTTATTCTCCGCGAGATTTCCTTCTCCATGTCTCGACGCATATTTACTTCTTGTCCAAGGTAGACGTATTCCTCCACCTCCTCTATTTCATCGCCTTGAACCACTATTCGGCCCCTTTTTGCGTAATCTGACCGCATGAACTTGGTCTTCATGCGGTTCATTTTGAGGCCTACTCTTGAGCTTCTGATGTCTAGCTCGGTTAGCATGATCTGAAGTAGATCTGTGGTTTCGGCGACGAGGACGATATCGTCAGCGAAACGGAGGTGGGTCAGTAGCTCGCCGTTGATGTTTACGCCGCCCTTCCAGTCGATGTCTCTGAAGATCTGCTCGAGACATGTGGTGAAGAGCTTCGGAGAGATGGTATCTCCTTGTTTGACGCCCTTCTCGACTGGTATTCTAATCGGCGATGACAACAGAGCGATGTCGGTGGTACATCCGGAATTCGCCTCCCGTAGGAGTTCGATGTATTGCGCCTCGACTCCTTGCATCTCCAACGACTTTAGCACTGCGTTGATCTCGACGCTGTCGAAGGCCTTCTCGTAGTCCACAAACGCGACGCATAGTGGCAGCCTGTACTCTTTCGCTCGCTCCAGCAATTGGGTCAGAGTGAAGATGTGATCCATCGTGCTGTAGGTTCTTCGGAAGCCTGCTTGTTCCCTTGGTTGTTGTCCATCCAAGTGTTCTGATAATCGTGTTAGGATTATCTTCGTGAACAGCTTGTAGATGTGGGACAAGAGGCATATGGGACGATAGTTCTTCAGATCTTCTCTATCTCCCTTCTTATACAGCAGGATGGTTCTCGACTCTTTCCACTGCGATGGTATCTTGCACGTGTTCAGATAATGACTGAACCGTTCGGCGAGGATTTTCCAGAGCTGTTCTCCCGCCCAATTTCAGCATTTCAGATGTTATGCCATCTTTCCCCGGTGCTTTTTCCTTCTTCATCAAGTTGACGGCCCTTTCAACCTCACTTACGAGAATGGGGGGCACATTCTCCTTCCTTTGAAGTGACGGTGGTGGTTCAATCTTCACAGCAGATTTAAAAGCTTAGTGTAAAAGTCTTTACAGATCTTTACCACCTCGCCTCTTTCATCGGCTGTAGCACCATCCGAGTTCTTCAGCTTCGTCACTTCCGATTTATAGAGTGCCATCCCCCTTTCACATTTCTTGAGGCTCTTCCTTTCCTCGGCGGCCTTCAGGAGCTTTTCCATCCGGTATTTTTCGAAGTCCTCTCTTCAGCTGCAGTCGTATCACCCTGCTGAGAATGGAATATTCAAGGTGATCTTCCGCAGTCCTCTTCATGTTCTTTCTCTTCTCGAGAAGTTTTTTGGTTTCTTCCGAGATTCTTCCCTTCTGCTCCCTTGGGCCCGCCTCCTTTGCCTCCCTCAAGCATTCCTTCAGTTTCTCGATCAGTGAGTCATAATCATCGTCAATTCCGTCAATTCGGCACCAGGATTTCCTCTCCATCGCTTCCTGCAGTCGCTTTCCATCGTAGACCTTCACACGTTCTTCCCTCGACGTCAGCTGCAGTGTCTTCTTCTCCTTTGTCCTGTCGATGACGATCTTGGCCCTGAGCAGGCGGTGATCGCTGCCGGTGTTGAATGGAGTTACGACAGAGACGTCTTGCAGAATGCGCCGCTTGTCGACCAGGATGTAGTCGATCTCATTGCGATGTGCAGCGTTAGGGGCTATCCAGGTCCATCTTTTCTCGCTGTTCTTCTTGAACAGGCTGTTCCCGATGTAGATTTTTCCTCGCCTCTACCATAGTGACCAAACGTTCCCCTCTTTCATTTCTTTCTCCAGTTCCAAACTTTCCAACATACCTTTCACCTTGCCTCCCTTTTCCGACCTTTGCATTGAAGTCTCCCATCATGACGGTGTAAGTGGATTTCCGAGCTAGCACCATGTCTAGCTGGCGATAGAACTCTTCCACTTCATCGTCGTCGCTGGCACTGGTGGGAGCGTAGGTCTGGATGATCTTAAGGGTGGCCTTTCCCGAGAGGTTCACGTTGAGCACTCCGATACGCGATGACACAAAATGGCATGAGGCGATCTTCGTAGTCCATTCTTTGCTTATGATGAACCCGACACCCCCAACTGATCTGCTACCATCCGCTTTTCCTAGTCTTACAGCGCATCCATCTTCCCACCTCGCACTCATCTCCTTCTTCTGCCGAGTCTCGCACAGACCCAACACGTCGCATCTGATCTTCATCTTCTCCTCCATCAGGTGGTTCAATCTGTTCCCCCTTGCCAAAGACCTGCAGTTGTAGGTGCAAATGGCAAGGTTAGTCCTATTCCGCGGCGGCTTCCTGGAACCTGAGATTCTTAGCGGCCTCTCGTCGCTCGGATGGCGTACCGCCGCCGTGGCACGGTCCGATTGACGTGCAGGGTACTGAGGCCCATTTCTTCGTGCTGTTTTAGCCAGAAAATGACGCCACCCCGCTGGCTAGGCGGGCAGGCCATTGCACCTCTTCAGTTTAGCTAGCTTCCAGCCTCTACAGGATGGACCATATGCCCGCTTCTGCTAAGGCGATCCACCTGCATGACCGATAGTCCGGTACCAATGCGGCATGGTTGAACTTGCCAGGATATACAGAGTATATCCAACCGCCATAGCTACCAGACAGCCATTGCCACTGTTGCGCCACTTTGAGGCACTGAAGCCGGGTTTGCAACAGCTTTCCTATATATGTAAGATATTTTCCCAGACTTTGACCTGGAAATGATACTTTTGGTTGTATAAACTGGTATTTAATTTTTTACACAATTATTTACGTTGTCATTTACTGAATCAGTGTACCCAGTGATTCATGTAGTTTTGCAGATATTTTTTTCATTACATGCTTTTAACTCCTCTCAGCAAGCTACATATATGATATAGAAACAATTTTGTAAAGGCAATAATATACAAAACTGTTTTACCCTAAGGAGGTGTGGTGGTGCAATGGTGCAGTGGGTTGGACCAGGTCCTCCTCTGTGGTGGGTCTGGGGTTCAAGTCCTGCTTGGGGTGCTGTCCTGGGTGTATCCCCTCCCCTTATGCCCTGTGTTGCCGGGTTAGACTCCGGTTCCCCGTGACCCTGTATGAGACAAGTGGTCCAGAAAGTGTGTGTGTTTTATCCTACCCATGAGGTCAAAAGGTTGATTTCCAGTTGTGGCCTAAAGAGTATCAGTGGTGGGACACTTCAGATATTTTTTAGATTCTCATTTTACAATATATGAATACTGTTCCACCATTTATGAATTTATCTAAATATCTGCCACTACAGGGGCAAAAATAGCAGGTGTATCAAATCATGGTACAGCAATAAGCCATTCAGCTGAAAAAAAATGGTACAGAGAGGAATATACGGGGAGAACAAACATTCATGGTTGGGAACGACTAAACTGTGAAGTGATTTCAATTTAATCTGAAGGAGAGCCAGTTCACATATTTTAAGAAAATTGCAAGTTGGACTCTATTACAGCAAGCAGAGGGTGCAAGGATCCACCAAGATGAAACCCAACAAAATTTATACGAAGGGAAACAGATTCAGTTCAAGAGGAAACCTCACAAACGTACAATGAAAATATAACACAAAGAGTTTGCTTTGGCAGGTGTAAAACTACCACCACAGAATTTCAAATGCAAAAAATTTTCAGCTGGTCCACCATCCTGTATCCATAATACCAGTTGTAGAAGATAAGTGTTTCAGCAAAAGTAACATTTATTTTTCCAAACATGATAAACTTCCTGTAGCTTTCCTGTAGCCTTTATTACTGAATCTCAGAGTCTGTGACTGCAGTTGCATAAATTTTATGTGTTCCGTGTCTATTTGAATTTGTTTGTGTCTATTTGGATTTGTTAGTTTCTCCACTTCTCCCACAGCAAATGTGGCAGAGGAACAGTCTTTGGATTGGTTATGTTCTGCATATTACCAAAGACACTGTTTCCATTATCAATATCAGGAACAACCAGACTATCAGAAAGCCGCAGGACTATTTGAAACTCTGTGAAAAATACGGAGACAAGAACAGAGAGGGGGAAGTAAAAGTGAAAGAAGCAGACAGCGGCTTCTTCACTATGGTAATAATTACCGCGACTGAGCTTGTCTGACCTTTAAGATACTGACAGTGTAAGCATTTCACCTCACATGGGACTGAAGCCACATGCTCTGAAACCAAGTATTAAATGAACAATAGTTGTAAAGTTTGAACTTCCTTTAACCGTGAAGTTCCACTTTATGTTACAACTATACTGACCAATAAGAAATTAGTGTGAAATGGTAAGAACACTATTGTCAGGTACAAGGCAGGATACACACACACACACATTTTCAGAACCGCTTGTCCCTTACGGGGTCACGGGGAACCGGAGCCTACCCGGCAACACAGGGCGTAAGGCCGGAGGGGGAAGGGGACGCACCCAGGACGGGACGCCAGTCCGTCACAAGGCACCCCAAGCAGGACTCGAACCCCAGACCCCCCGGAGAGTAGGACTGCGGTCCAACCCACTGCGCCACCGCACCCCCTTCAAGGCAGGATAGTAATAACTAAAAATAATTTCAAAATAATAAATAAAGACATGCTGTTCCAGTTCACCCATAGCGTGTGAGTGACAGAGAGAGAGTGTGTTCCACTGATGTATGGATGAGTGACCCAGTGTAAGTAGTGTATCTAGCAGTGTAAGTCACCGCGGTGTATAAGGTGTGTGAGCTGATAACACTACATAGAGTTCATTGGGAGTCACTCTGGAGAAAGGTGTCTGCTAAATAATTGTAAGCATATTCTCATTATATTTAGCACATTCCTCCAAAGCTACTTAAAGGTTAAGCGCATATAAACACATACAAACACAGAGACAGTTAAAACAACACAACAATTTACTGTGTATAAGAAGGAAATCTAGAATCAAAGCTTGTATTTCGTTATATTTCCTACTTACATCTTGACAAAATTAAAATTTTAAAGAAGTTGTTCTATAGTCACAGGTGCAGCACATAAATATCACAAAATTATTATTGAGTGCTTACATGGATGTACAACCTTTTATAGAAAAGTCATTTGTTTTTGCAGAAGTGTATTCTGTAAATGGGGGTGGGGCACAGTGGCGCAGTGACACAGTGGGTTGGACCAGGTTCTGCTCTCCAGTGGGTCTGGGGTTTGAGTCCCACTTGGGGTGCCTTGTGACAAACTGGCATCTTGTCCTGGGTGTGTCCCCTCCCCCTCTAGCCTTACGCCCTGTGTTGCTGGGTTAGGCTCCGGCTCCGTGCGACCCTGTATGGGACAAGCGGTTCAGACTGTCTGTGTGTCTGAACTTCAGACCCATAGCAAAACCAGTCTGAGTGAACCTGTACAGAAAGTCCCCAGTTTACCAGCAGTAATAAAACAGCCAATAAGAAAACAAGGAATCATAGCTGTCATCTGTTGCCATGGAACTTCATTTTCTGTTTTATAGTAATACTCAAGAAGTCCAGGGAAAGTTCTTTGGCTCTTTGATACCATCTACAGGGTTTTATCTCCAGAAAGAACAAATACTTTTTCACTAGCTTTCACCATTAACTGTAAAGTATTAAGATGGCACAACACAAGTGTCTACCATGTGGGAGGTTTAGGATACGAAGGTCCACTGTGTACAACTACAGACTTGTAACATATTTCTCAGTTCATAATACAACTATAACCATTCTTAATAGTCCAAATAATAACATAGGACACACATAAGGTAAACAAAAATTAGTCCCATTTTTATTTAACGAAGTAACATTTTTCATGTTAAAAGCTAAATGCCAAAAAGTTCAGAAAATGAAGTAAAGCTCTATACTGTTGCCTACAGAAAGGCTGAAGAAACCCAAGACACATGCAGAGTAAAAGAAAACTAAACATAATGCAGTTTGCTAATGTATTGGGCAGAGCAAAGGAAAACAAAAGAACTTGCAGGCCAAAAAGATATTTGATCATCATTTCAATATTGATAAAGGTGATCTAATTTAAAAAAAAAAAAACCTTGAAAATAATCACATTTTCCTCAGATTTGTACAGAAATGCCATTTCAGTGCAATGAAAACTATCAGCATTGATGAAATGACAAATACTCTTTTTTCCAACAATGAAAACACAACAAACCTTCTCATGCGATGTACTTTCTTTTTCACACCACTGTTTGGGCCTGTTGAAATAGGGAAATGGATGATACTACACCAAATTAGTTTGCTCTGGGTGGATGAGACAAATGTAGAAATGTTTGGCGAAACTAAAAACTGCCTTTAAAAAACACCACATACCACCTGTAAGCATGGTTGTGGAAACATTATGGCTTGAGGCAACATTTCTGCCTCAGGGCCTGGCCAGCTTGCCAATCATATCCAAAAGCTAAAACTGAACTGAAAGTGACACTTAGAACAAACTAGTGACCCAAATGACTCAAATAAATCCTCAAAAAACGGCTAAAAAAGAAGAGTGTGAGAGTGTGTTTCACTGATGTATGGATGAGTGACCCATTGTAAGTAGTGTTTCTAGCAGTGTAAGTCACCTTGGTGAATAGGGTGTATATGTATGTCATCCATTGTAAGCTGCTTTGGAGAAAAGCATCTGCTAAGTGAATAAATGTAAATGTAAATGTGAATGTAAAGAAATGGAAGGTTATGGAATGGCCAAGTTGTAGACAATTGCAAGACACCTACAAGAAGTGATTTCTATCAAAGGGTTCAGCACCAGCTATTGAAGACAGTGGGTGTAGTTATTTTTTCCACAGCAGGCAATTAATTTCTGACTTTTTTGTTGTAAAGCTATACTAGACAATCATGTGTCCTTATCCAAATCTCTCCTTCCCTTGATGTCATGCACTCTTTGTACTGTTCTGAGAGATATATGGTGCTTTGGTGGAGAGTGATTGCTAAATTAACAAATGTAAATATCAATGTAAATGCAAGTATAAAATGATTGAAAGAATAATTTATATTTTGAGATTCTTTTGATTGTTGGCACTGGCATCAGCATGGGCAATAGAGGTGAAGGTTTCAGTCACTTATTCCTTCACTCGGCTTTGTTAACCACTTGTCCTGGTTTGGGTCACAACACTCTGGAGTCTGTCCTGGAATCACTCGGAGCTGAGGGGGCACCTTGAACAGGACACCAGTCCATCACGGGGTAGCCACACATGCACACATTCACATACACAGTCACACAAAGTCACATGCCAGGAACAACATAGGGTCTCCAATTCATCATAACTGTATTTCTTTGGACTGTGGGAGGAAAGTGGAGCACCTGAAGAAACCCACATAGACACAGGGCAAACAGAGGCTCCACACAGACTCGGTTGTATCAGTACAACTTGTTGCATCACCTTGCCACCAAACTTCAATAACTTCAAATGAACCACAATTTTTGGAACTTCTTGGAGGGTATTTTGCAGTCACGGCTAGGAGTCGATGATTTAGAACTGTAACGTTCCTAACTGGAACTGCCAAATATGAGCACTATGTTAACAGGCATGCTGTTAAGAACTTCAAACTTCATTGGTGTCCAAATGTGTTGCTGGTTTACAGGGGGTCTAATCTTAGAGCCTAAGATCTGTCTGACAGTGACCCAGGCATCACTCTGTGGAGGAATTGGTGAACTGGCATCTCTATGTGTGATGTGAACCCAAGCACCACCACTACCTGCCATTCATTGCAGCAGTTACCTAGCTGTAATAAAGCAGCAACACGGCAATACAATAACTAGTTTTCTAGGGAGTTCTGCTGCTGTATGGTTTTGATGTCCTAAATTAACAAAGCTGATTTAATCTATTGAAAGGAGGTATAGGTATAATCTTAGTTTTAGTTTGGTAGATGAGTTGGAGAAGTCAGTTAAGCTTCTTGGTCTCAGGTCATGAAGATATTTGTTGGCTATGCTGGATGTTCTCTATGACTTTGGGTTGGTGGTTGGACTGGGACCTTGTGTACAGCCGTTTGAAAATATGCACAGGGTATAACATCTTTTCCTGTGTATCTTGAATGTGTTCACCACCTCATGGAGGTGATGTGTTCCTGGAAAACCCTTCATAAATCAAAGACCTAATCATCTCATTAGTTTCAATGATAAAAGATGTGTTCCTCAACTGTGTTTTCCCAAGCTGTATAGGTTGAATCAGTTAGGTAGCAAATGGTAAACTACTTGGATCAAAAACTTTCCATGATGGGGCTCTACTTTTCACAGTTCAACATGGGCCTTCCTTTCAAGTACTTGCTCCACCTTATCATATCATCATGATGGAACACTGCCCAGACAAACCTCTCCAGCTTCCACTGCCTCCACCACCACACTGTGTTGTATCCAGGACTCTGCTTGCCCCACTATGAACAACACACTGAACTTCTTCCTTTCCTCACCTTAATGTCTGCTTCAGCAGTCCTAGGATCACTTGAGCCCCTGTATAGCAGAACTACAGACCAGATTACTTTAAATACAAAAATGAAACCAAAAATTTAAAAACAAAAAGTCAAAAGTATTGGAAAGCAAAGTAGAACAAAATCTCTCAATCCCAGAGAAACATCACTATCAGTGATACTAGTATCAATGTCAGATGATATCACTATCATCACACACTAATCGTTGTTTTAGTAATTACTGTACTGTCCTGCGCCGTTTGCACAGGTTTTGCACACTTGCACTTATTAGTCCTGTGTAAGTAGCTCAGTCTGTGTTGTTTTATGTAGCACCATGGTCCTGGAGGATCGTTGTTTCATTTCACTGTATAATGTAACAGAACACAGTACAGTGGCGTAGTGCACTTAGTTATAGTCGAAACACACTCCTGAGTCCTGGCTCTCCGGATCCCAATGGGACTGATAGACCAAGCGGCACCCGGGCTGGACAACATTCCAAATGATCTGAAACGACCGGCAGGACGGATTGAGAGGCGGACCGGGTCGACGGCTTTTGGTTGCGGCGAGCCCAGCAGATCAACAGCCCGAAGGAGAAAGCGCGGGAGACAGGGAGGAATCAGGAGGAGACTCCGGTCACAGGGATCCAGACCGGCACTACCTGCTATAATCCTGGCTAACCTGCGCTCCATTCAGAATAAAATGTGTTTACATAAATGAGCGGTGGTGTCGTCAATATTCTGTTAAACTGGTCTTATGTAATAATGGCTTTGAACTGCTGGGTATTGGGTTGAAACCATTTTACCTCCCTCGGGAATTTGGTTGCATCCTGCTGTTTGTTGTTTATGTTCCACCAAGCCGCGGCAAAGTGCATCAGGCTGCTGCTTCAATCAATAGCGGATAGTGTGTGCAGTTTACAACTACAATTTCCTGATGCTCCCACCATTCATTGTCCTTGGTGATTTTAACACCTGCAACCTGAAGAAAACTTTGCCAGGATTTCAACGGGTTGTAGCATCCGGAACGAGGAAGGACAACATACTGGACAAATGTTACATAAACATTAGTAATACCTACCAATCTAGAAGCAAACCCCCAATAGCCAATTCTGATCATAATGTGGTGCATCTTATTCCTACTTAACGGACCAAACTAAAAAGCAATAAACCTTTGAAAAGGGTGGTAAGGCACTGGACACAGGACAGCAAAGAGGGTTTGGGAGCCTGTTTTGACTGTACTGACTGCGAGGTGCTGAGGGAGGGCACTTTGGACTCAGCATGCTCAGTTACAACTGATTACATTAATTTTTGTGTTGAGTTTATTGTTCCTATAAAAACAATTAAGGTGTACCCTAATAACAAATCCTACATAACTAAAGATATTAAATGTATAATGTATCAGAGGAAAATAGCCTTTAAAAATAAGGACAAGCTGGAGCTGAAAAAGAGGGACAAGGAGGTGAGAGATAAAATTAGAAAGGCAAAGGATATTCATAAGAGATATCTCGAAGAGTCTTATAAGGCTAATAACCCCAGAAAAATGTGGGAGACCATGAAAAGCATGGCAGGTATGCCCAGCAAACAACAGGAGTCGTTGGTAACAAATGATGAGGTGGCCTCTGCTGTAGAGCTGAATACTTTTTTCACCAGGTTTGAGACCTCTGGGACTGTAGAGAGTTGCAGTGATGTGCTGAGATCAGTACTTATAAGGCCTGATGACAGAGTGAAAATCTCAGTAGGACAGGTGGCCAACGCATTTAGAAATCTTAATGAACGTAAGTCCACCGGCCCCGACAACATCAGTGCCTCTGTTTTGAAGAACTACAGGGAGGAGCTCGCCCCTGTGTGGCAACCCATTTTCCAGCAATCGCTGGATACACACACGGTCCCCAGAGCCTGAAAAACTTCCCATGTAATACCACTTCCTAAGAAAAAATGTCCTAAAGAGTGTAATGATTATCGACCTATAGCTCTTACTTCTGTACTGATGAAATCTCTGGAAAAAATCATCTCCCATTTGCTCTCTCAGTCTATTCAGGGAAAATTAGACCCTTACCAGTTTGCTTACAAGCGCGAGCGCAGCACTGAAGATGCAGTAGCCACCCTCATGCATCTTGTTTTAAAGCATTTGGATACACCAAAAAGCAAACCCTATGCTAGAGTATTGTTTATCGATTTTTCTTCGGCATTTAATACAATCAAACCAGACTTGCTGCTCTCCAAAATGCACCAATTGGGGATAAATTCATGTCTCATTTATTGGTACAGTTCTTTTCTCACTAACAGACATCAACTGGTTAAAATTAATAACACATACTCCCCCTTGCGTATAACAAGCACTGGCGCTCCTCAAGGTTGTGTCAGTTCACCGCTGTTATTTACTATTTACACCAATGATTGTGTCATCAGAATGCCTAATCATTATCTCATCAAATTTTCTGATGACACAGCATTGGTAGCACTGATGACCGAGGGGGAGAAGCCAGATTCCTATTTTGACAGTGTGAACACAGTGGTCCAATGGTGTACCCAGAATGCCCTTATTTTAAATCCCATCAAAACAGAGGAAATACTTTTTGGATCCACAGAGTTCACACCAGTCTCAGTCACCATTCACAACAAACCTATAAAGCAGTCCTCAACTTTCAAATATCCGGGAGTGTATGTGGATAATGCCCAGTCTTGGTCATATCATGTGGATTAGATATGTAATAAGGTCCAACAGAGAATCTACTTTCTGAGGAGACTCAGATGTTTTGGTGTCAGCAAGGAGATTATTTATTTATTCTTTTGTTCCACAATTCGCAACATTCTGCTATATGGAAGCCCGGTTTGGCTCTGTGGCCTCTCTGTTCAGCAGAAAAGCAGAATTTTAAGACTGCTGAACATTTGCTCAAAGATGGTGGGTCATTCTTTGGTAAATTCTTTCTTTGACAGTTGCACTAAGCATACCCTCAAACTGGCAGAGAAGATCAGTACAGACCATTCTCATGTTCTACATGAGGAGTTTCAGCTTCTGCCCTCTGAGAGGCGTTTTAGGGTGCCAGACTGTAAGAGGAATAAGTACAAACATTCTTTTATTCCTCATTCCATCACATTACTGAATCAACAGAGCAGGTCAAGGAGGTAACCCCCCCCTACCCTACGCACCCATATTTGCGCGCGCGCGTGCACACACACACACACACATACATACATACAAGCAGATACACCTCATTATTGTTTGGATTTTGATTGATGTACCTGCACTAAATGCAAATGCATATTTATTCATGCTGTTTCTGTGGATTTGTATTTATGTAATGGCTTTTTATTGTTTTGTGTGATGTCTGAGGTAAATTGATTGCTGAGCTGGTGAAGCAAGACAAATTTCTGTGCAAACAGACAATAACCGGAACCGGAGTCTACCTGGCAATACAGGGCGTAAGGCCGGAGGGGGAAAGGGACACACCCAGGACAGGACGCCAGTCAGCCGCAAGGCACCCCAAGCAGGATTTGAACCCTAGACCCACCTGAGAGCAGGGCTGCGGTCCAACCCACTGCGCCACTGCGCCACTGCACCCTGCGTGAGAAACATCATTGTGATAATGAATAAATGAAACAATAAACATTAGCAAAAGACATTGTTCCACAGCCAAGATTAGGAACAACCAGATCACCAAAAATCCCCTGGAACCTTTTCAAACCCTGTGGTTAGTAAGAAATGCCCATCTAAGAAGAGAGATGGGGAAGAGAAAGTGAAAGAAGCAGAAAGGCTTCTTGGCTTTTACAGTGATTAGTGGAATTGAGTAGCTTGGCTTAAATTTAAGAAGTTTATACTGTAAGCACTTCACATAGTGGATTGGAGTTATAGGATGTGAAATCAGATATAAGCTTTACAGTCACTTTAATGTTTCAGCTGATTTGGATTAGGAAAACTTTCTCTTACTTCACCACTATTCTGACCAATGAGAAATTGGATAAACTGATGATAACACTGTTGTCAAGTAGAAGGTATCACAGTGGGATATCATTGCATATATTATATGATATTGAAAAGTTTAAACTGTAACTACAACATTCACACCCCGAGGTGCGCTGTCACAGCACCAAACATTTCAAATCTTTTGTTGTCTTTTATTGCCTTCTTCTGAACATATTTTACTTTTTTGTTTTCATTATGTTTTGTAAGAGCATTAGTACATTTTGCAAACCACACTTAGCCCATTGCAGCACACTCACACTCATACTCACACTCACTCATTGACTGTCAGTACTGCTGATACAAACTAGAATGGTGGTGATCCACAGTCTATGGGGTGCGAGGCCGAGGATGGTACACATTGGATGTGATGCCAGACCATCACAGGCCATTTCAGCACAGTAAATACAAATGGACATAGCATATATTAAGATATCTATAACTGTTGGTTGATTATTTGACAACTTTTTTAAGTAAATTAAAACTGAACTATATGAAGTTTGACTCTGAAGTGGAAGGATTAGGTATTTCTCTCAAAAACATTCTTATTGTTTCTTCAAGTTTCAAGTTTATTTTCATAGGTACAAGTACCGCGTACAAGTATCATGAAATTCTTCTTGAATGCTTCTCCACAGACTATGAACAAAACAATAGAAATAGTGCACAAAAACAGAACAATAACAATGACAATGAGTAATGCTAAAAAAACAATAACAATAAATAACGGTAACAATAAAAGAACAAATAACGGTAGACAGCCAGAGACTCAGAACATGAGAATGCTTAGAGTGACAGTGTAATCTACCAATGGGCTTGGGTCGAGCAGTTCAACTTGTTACTACAGGTGGCACATTGGTGAGTGTTGTATACTCTTACAGCAGTGGGGTAAAAGCTATTCCTGTACCTAGCTGTGCGGGTTCGAATAGACCGGAGCCGCTTAGCAGACAGCAAAGAAGAGAAAAGTGCCCGTGCGGGGTGACTATGATCTTTCATGATGCGTATCGTCTTTCTGAGGCAGTGTGTGGTGTAGGTGTCCTGGACTGCTGGTACCTGTGTGCCGATGATTTCCTGAGTTGTTTTGACCACCCTCTGTAGGGATTTCTTGTCCCATATGGAGCAACTGCCACCCCAGGATGTAATACACCCTGTGAGGATGGACTCCACAGCACACATGTAGAAAGTGGTGAGGACTGTAGTGGACATCCTGGCTTTCTTCAGACGCCTGAGGAAGTGGAGGCGTTAATGGGCCTTTTTGATGGTCGATGCTGTGTGCTCAGTCAATTTGAGTTTGGCAGTGAGGGTGACCCCTAGGAATTTGAAGCTGTTGACCCTATATGTATATGAAAATGAGTTACTTGTAGTTTTATACTTATATTATCATAAACATGTACAATTTTTCCAGTATTTAGTCACGAAGAAACGAAAGTGATCACATCAAAGTGCTTCTCCAATTTAAAAAGAAGAGTTGAAAATTCCCAGTGAGTTCATTAAAAGTCTCTAGTGGCACCTATAGAACAGTTGACGGTGCCCAAGGAGAGCTTTGCGAATCACTGCCACCAGTGGTGAAGTTTTTGAAGGTATTTATTTTGTACATTTAATTTAAGAGGTTTGACATGAATGAATCAAAGCACAGTAATCCGTTAGGAAACAAATGAAATGGGGAGGCCAAATATTTAAGACAGACATGAGTTGAAGGTCGATGAGGTATTTAACCTGGTCTCATTTGGCACTTGCAGGTTTAAAACTAAAGAGAGGTTTGTGTGTCTCCAGGGCCACAGACTAGCAGATATAGAGCAGTGTTCTGTTCATGTCATGATCCCTGGGAGCAGAGACTGTCCCTCCTCCACCAAGGGACTGTTCACACTTTGTCACCGTTCACTCTGAACACTCCTTATACGTAGGGATTGTCTTCTTTGCTTTTAGACATTTAGTGTGCACCTGTTTATATTCTTGTCTTGTTTTTGTCGTGAAAGTCAAATCAGTATCAGTGTGTTTTCTTAAACTCCACACCCAAGTCCACTATTAGTCCTGTTCCTGCATGACGTCTTTACTAGCTGCAGTAGTTACAGTAGTGAGGACAAGTCAGCACCAGGGCCTCGACTCCTGGCTGGATACAGTGATGTCAACAAAGGGCCTGATTTTGTTTGTTTAAAGACACAGATTTATATTTCTTTGTATCTTCTACTGGGGGTGCGGTGGCGCAGTGGGTTGGACCGCAGTCCTGCTCTCCGGTCGGTCTGGGGTTCAAGTCCCGCCTGGGGTGCCTTGTGACGGACTGGCGTCCCGTCCTGGGTGTGTCCCCTTCCCCCTCTGGCCTTACGCCCTGTGTTGCCGGGTAGGCTCTGGTTCCCCGTGACCCTGTATGGGACAAGCGGTTCTGAAAATGTGTGTGTGTGTGTGTGTGTGTGTATCTTCTACTGACTGAATCTACAGTCCACACTTCACAGCAAGCTTTAAAGTGCTTTAAATATTAAACCTTTTATATGCAGTCATTCTAATCTAAACAAGTCAACTGTTACAAGGGATTAAATTCTACATGACGTTGTGGCCTTTAAGTTTTTTCCTTAAAAACAGAAAGGAATTCAAAAGGTAATGCTAAAAATTTTTATACTTGTTCGTTTTTAACAGACTTATATCAGCACAGCTCAGTTCTACCATCAGTCATTCGAATCGGGAAAAATTTATTCTATGAACTTGCAGCCTCCTATAAAACAAGTCTGACCGAACCTGTAAAAAGTCCCCAATTTCACAGCAATAATGATAACACACACACACACACTTTCAGAACCGCTTGTCCCATACGGGGTCACGGAGCCTACCCGGCAACACAGGGCGTAAGGCCGGAGGGGGAAGGGGACACACCCGGGACAGGACGCCAGTCCGCCGCAAGGCACCCCAAGCGGGATTCGAACCCCAGACCCACTGGAGAGCAGGACTGTGGTCCAACCCACTGTGCCACCGCACCCCCTACTAATGATAACACATTTTAGCCAATAAGAAAAAAGCAAATTAAATACGTAATTTGTCGTCAGGTAGTTTGATTTTCTTTTCAATATCTAAAAAAGTCCAAGGCAAGTTCTCGTTTGCTCTTCGGCTCCATCTACAGTCTTTTTTTTTTTTCTCTCCAGAGAGAACAAAATACTTTTCCAGTGGCCTTCACTATGAATGAATGAATGATAGTTTTTTTTCATCACAGAGGGAGATTGGTTTAGGCTGCAGCAGAAGAAAACGAACGACATACATATATGTACACATACGTACGACATATACAATAGAAAGAATATTAATATACATACACATAAGTAACCAAACAGAAAAATAAATAGAAGAATATTTTACCAAATGAAATAAGAACAAAAAATTACGTGAATTAGTATGCAAACATATTTAAATGTAAGCGAAAAATGCTATTATTAATTGTATTAATTGTAAAACATTAACAGGCACAACAACAAAAGCTGAACACAAACGAATCATAAGATGTTTAGGATACAAGCCAAGGGTTCACTACATAAAACTACAAACGGTCATTTCCCCGTATAATATAATTATGATCATTCCCCTTTTTTTTTCCAGTTATATCATAGGACATGCGGAATCTAATTAAAATAGCTTTTTGTTTTAAAACCTAAGAAGGAAAACAGAGTTGAAAATGTATTAAAGCTCTCTACTGCCATCTAGAGGCCCAAGCAATAGCTCACAGATGCATAAACAATTCACCAATAACATTTATTTGTCCATATTTTCTGAAGTACATTGTGTCTTAAATTAGGGATTTTTTAAAAATATTTATTACACTCATTTTATAACGCACGTGGATGCATCAATGGTATAACCTAGATCACTGCGTGTTTTAGGTTTTTCGACATCAGATACCCACACCAAGGTATCCCAACCAGGACTGATGGGAGACCCTTCTCTGAATCCCAGCCTGCATCCAGGTAGCACCACGTTGAACCAGTGGTTCACCTCTCCTGATCCACAGGTTTCAGAATGCAGCTCCAGGGCTGTAACCACTATGCCACCTGCTGCCCATTTTTTTTTTCACTTTTCTATACAACATCCACAAATCCAAACCAGCATCCTGTGTAAAGACACATATTAATATAAATTTTGTGTTAATACAGTTTTGCATATCTGATAGGAATTTTATTTTTGACAGGGATTTATCTTTTACGCCTCATATTAATTGTCTCAAAGGATTTATTTCTTTTCATTTAAAAATATTTTTAAATTGAGGAATTTTACCTCTACACAACTGGGAGAAGAAGATTGATCTTAGCTTTAATTATTCGTAAGTCCAACCATTATGTCACTACAGCCAGTTTGTACAGTCAGTTATTAAGTTGACAAATTTTCCAGCAATATTAAGTCTGGAAAAGTTTCCTTCCTCTTATACCCTTCAGGGTTAGGGTGCGCTTCTCCAGCTCACTAACTTTAGCTAGCAGTTCTAAAGCTCACTAAACATTTCTTGGCAAGTAAACCTGGTCGTGTGATCAGAACAAAGTCATACAGGCAGCATGGCATCGCAGCAAATGTTCTGCAGAGGTCCAACACACAGTGTGGCAGTGACACACACAATAGATTATGTGGATGCATGCAAGATGCCGAGTCAAACCTGACCCACAACGACCACTCGCGTGATTTTCAAGGCAAGTCAAGGGAGGAACACAGGTGGGTAATAAATGATATAATGAAACAAATGTGCTATTTCCAATAGTCTGAAAGAGTGGTGATGGATTAATACAGCAGTGAAGCACTAATGTATTTGCTTCCACTGCTGTGTTTTATGTACTTTTTTGCCATTTATTATAATTTAATGTTGATTGTTTGAGGCATCAATTTCAGAATAAACGTGTATCTTCAAAACTCAAAAACACAATGCAATTAATTAGGGAAAACATGAAATATCATCTTTATACTGTTTTGTTTGAATATAAGTCAAAGTAAATATCAAAAATCACTCCTTCTTGTTTTTATTAGGATTTTTCATATGTCCCAACTTTTTTGGAATTGGGGCTGTATCTGGTAATGATACCCAAAGTAAACCATTGTCTACTATATAACTATGAAACCAACAAGACTGCTGGGGAAAGGTGTTTTGGGCAGCACGGTGGGACAGCAAGTAGCACTGCTGTCTCACAGTGCCTGGGTGGTGTGAGAGAACATGGGTTTGATCCCCTCTCAGTCTGTGTGGGTTTCCTCCCACAGTCCAAAGCCATGCTGTTCAGGTTCTCCCATAGTATGTTAGTGACAGAGAGAGTGTTTTCCACTGATGTATGGATGAGTGACCCAGTGTAAGTAGTGTATCTAACAGTGTAAGTCACCCTGGTGAATAAGGTGTGTGGGCTAATAACAGTACATAGAATTCACTGGAAGTTGCTTTGGAGAAAAGCATCTGCTAAGTGAATAAATGTAAATGAATCCTTCTTTCTGGAATATTTGCTTTGTATAAATCCAATGAACTGCGTATACCCGCTCATGCATGTTAGTTTGTCCCACAGCATGGTTTTTTTGGATGACAGCAGCTTTGTATTTTGAAAATATACATCTTTAGTCTGCTACTTTGATTAATGGATTGCATTCTTTACTTTCAGTATTTATTTGACCAAATGTTTGAATGTACTGGACCTTTTCAAAACATGGTAAGAAAACATATTGATAATTGATGTCATTAACAAAAGTATTTCGAAAACAAATATTACAATAGGGAGAAACATTGTAACTTTTGGCACTGTTGGCACAAGCTTCTTCGAATTCTGTGAAGTCACATGACTGAGGAGAAGGTAAATGTGAGGACACCTAGACTGACCAATGAGTGGGACAGAAAGCTCTGCTACTCTATTGAGCAAGAGTTGAGTTATTTGCTGAAAACACAACCAATTCATAATTGTCACTCATGTTTGTGGAGATGTTTCTTTACCACTCATTACTGAGCTTTTTACAAAAACCTTGTCAGTCAGACAACTGTCAAAAAACCCAATTTTTTCACATTATTGCAAGCTTTATCTTCAAATAATCTTCCCTGTGCTCATGTAAATGTACTAATTTTATATCCTGTGCAAGACCATTTTCATTACCACAAGGCAAGAAACACAACTCATTATGGCACCAGAGACCTCTGAAGAGCTGAAGGTTATCAATAAATCAACACAGTGAGAAGACATGATAGGACAGGGGTTAACGGGGGTTAAATATTAAGGTGGGAGAGGTGGTGGGGGGTGGGTACTGTTTATAAAGACTGAGTCAGTGCCGAAACTCATCAATGCGGCTCTACCAGGACTGACAGAGACTTCCAATCACAGCCATGGAGTCTCCAGTGGTTCTACTGCTGTGCTTCAGCTTCTCTGTAGTAACTGTTTCGACACAGGACATGTGAGTATTATTTAAATAGCCATGAATTTGAGAATCTTTGTTTCAGTTACATGGGACATGCTTGGCATATATGCAGCTTTAGTCATATTATTTTAGACAGTAGGAAAGAAAATTTTTTGTTTAAAAGATGGCTCAGTAGCAATGTTACCCACTTTTAACCCATGTTATGTGGTTTAAAACTCAGTTTAATCAATAAATATCCTTTTGTTGTTTGTGTGGATGAAGTGGTTTCAAGTAGTATTTTGACAGCTCAGATTTGTGTCAAACCAGGGGATTACCTGCAATCCATGCAAAATAAACTTAAGTTTAAGATACAATACCAAAAACCAGATCATAATCATATTCAGTAGAATAATTTCTTACACCAATAACTGATGAGATCAATATTTATTTGGATAACTAATTTTTATACTTAAATAAAAATGGATGAATGAACTTTAATTAGAAATGGACTAAGACTCATTTCAACATGTGCCAGTTTAACTGAGTTGCTACTGAATTTTGAAATGCACCAAAACTGAAATACTTGAGCAATTCACTTGCTCCCTCGTCTTCCTCCATCAGGTTCCTGGTGACGGCTCCCAGTGTGTTTCATGTGGGAGTGAAGGAGCGTGTATCTGTTCAGTTACCCTCCAGCCTGCTCAATCAGCCTGTACTTCTCTACTTGGAACATGAGACCAGTGGGCTGCTGATGTCCAATAGGGCTACTTTTCAGATGACCCAAGAGAAACAAATTGGAGTTGTAGAACTCGAGGTATTAGGATCTAATAACTCCCTGAATAAATATTAATACAGGATTCTGAGACAGTCTGAGTGAGAAGAACTTTTTTGTTAAACTGAAAAATGTTTATATAATTTCCTATATTTCAGGCTCATTTAACATATGAAATTAGAACAAGTGATTAAAAACCAAAAGTCAGATTTATGGACAACTCACCGCTCACATCTAAGTTACGTTGGTGAAACTTTATGTACTCCTTACATCTTTTATCTCTCTTTGATTCACTTTATATGATTATAAAATATGTCAAAGTGCTATGATGGTGCACCATGTAATGATACTGCCTCAAAGGGACGAGGTTATGATTTCGCATCTGGACTTGAATCCAGCTCAGTTTGAGAGCAGTTTGTTCTCACCCTGTTCATGTGGGCTCCTCCCACAGTCCAGAGAACATCATGGTAAACCACTTACTATCCCTTTCTTACCATGGAAACCATGCAAGTGATTGCCATGAATCAGCTTTTACCTGATGCAAATTCCTCTTTCCTAAACAAAGAGAATAGAAAGAATTAACTGTTCATTCTACAACAAAATGTTGGCTCAGTCCATCATCTACAGTCTCAGTTACAACTGAGTCAGTGTTTTAGAAACAATATATTATAGACAAAAATTAACTATTTGTCACTAATTATGAGATTTTTTTCTTTGCAGGTGGACAGAGAGAAAATGTCAAGCCTTCCTACGTTGAACCCAACACCGTTCTACTTGGCACTTGTGTGTGAGATCAGACCTGGTCAGAGGGAGATGGTCAGAGTGCTGGTTTCTCAACACAGGGGCTACATCTTCATCCAGACAGATCAGCCTGTCTATACCCCCACACAGACAGGTGAGCTCCCACAACCTGCCTGCTCACAGCTCTAATTAATTAACCAGCATTATAACCTGCCAAAGAAAGTCATCCTAATTTTAAAAACATTTTCATTACAGAGGGATTTATACAAAAATAGGTATAAAGGTTTTGCAGAAAAATTTTGTAGTACAGCCAGACATGAAATCTCTGTAATAGCAGGAATTCTGTTTGTGGTGCTACAGCACTGAACATTTTCACAGGGTTTTCCTTTGGATGGTCTGGTTTCCAAACACAGTCTAAAGACTTTGACTAAACATCCCAGCCACTGTGAGGCACCACTGCTATCAGCTGTGCCACTGAGCTGCCCTCAGGTTAAAATTTACAAAACAACATCCTTATAGGGTTTTTGTCTTGGTTAGAAGTAGATATAAAGTCAGTGAGTATACTGTGGCCATTGTGGGACACAGGGGGCCACGTGGACAAAACAGAGGACAAGTTTTCTCCAGCAATTTTTATTCCCAAGCAAAGGCAAAAACCAGAATGGGGGAAACGGCCCCTTTAACTCCACATACCAGTAAGAACTAAAGAAACACAATACAATCCAGCAATGGGAGCACAAAAATAGCCCGCATATCACCAACCTGGGCCCATCTTTTTTGAAGCCCTTCTCTTCCCCATCCAACTCCCTCAAACACTCTTCTAGACTCTCATGGCATGCACACACACACACACACACACACACACACACACACACACACACATTGTCTGAACTGCTTGCCCCATACGGGGTTGTGGGGAGCTGGAGCCGGAGCCCGGCCTGGGAACACAGGACGTAAGACTGGAGGAGGAGGGGACACACCCAGGACAGGAGACAGTCCATCACAGGGCACCCCAAGGAGGACCTGATCCAACACACTGCGCCCCCCCCGACTCATGGCAGCTGCTTTAAATGTCCTGGCTGCTTGCCTCCCACGTGAAGGCAACTGGTCATCATTATTCCTTTGAGGTGAGGCAGGGGTGAACAGTTACAGGACGGTCTATCAGTTCGAGCCCTGCCCCATCCTACAGGTATACCGTCCACCAGCTCACAATATATAGAACACATTGTGTAGGCCAGTTTACTAAATGAATAATGTGCTGAGTAACACCAGCCAGTTTATTATCATTAACTTCAAAGTAAGTGTGGTATTGTTATGAAATAATGCTACAATAAATATAAAAAATAATAGTAGAAAAACTACTGCTAAAAGTAGTGTAAGTAGTAAATGGGCTATTAAAATGACATAATTGTCAAGAATTCATATTTGACAATTTTCCCTAAAGGTTTTGCTGGAATTTTAGTGTTTCAGCTAAAAATGAATAGTGTTTTCACTATTTCCTTTTCTGCACAAAAGTGATGCAGATTAAAATATTATATATTGGTAGCATTAAGTACCATCATTGCGTGACATAATACCTTTGTATTTTTGTACATTTAGTAATACGTTAGTAATAGAGTCTTCTGTGTTTTACCGAATCAGTGAAATACAGGATTTTTACCCTGGATCACTCCATGAGGCCCCATGCCGAACCCATATCCATCTCTGTTTTTGTAAGTATATTTTATTATCAGCAGAAAAGATAAATTTACTGCTTTTAAAATGCCTGTCCTATTTCCTTATGTGAAGTGTTTTACTTTCAGTGACTTTGCTGTACAGTTTTTTGTACGGAGTCAGTGGTTCAACTGTGATGAATAATTGCTGATCCTGACAGACAGCAGTGATCTCAGTGACTGTCAACACACTGTCTGACATAGTTTCAGCATTGATAATTAGACCATATTTTGTAGTTTCCATCCACTAAGAAAGCCTTCTGCTGTTGGACTGACAGAATGCTGGTGGGAACAGGGTGACATCGTGGACTGTAAGAGAAGCAGATGGGATCTACTCCAGGAAACTGAACATTCCTGATGTCTCTGAGTGGGTTATCTAAGGACCAAGTCACATCCTGACATGCTGAACATTTAGCCCTAGGATGAAGCTTTTAAGATATTGACTGTTTTATAAACAGCTGAGTTATTTATATTGTTTTTCTAAAATAACCAATGTTTTAATGGTAATTGAATAATACACTTTATACATAAACATTAACTTTGCATTACGTTTGCATTGTTAACGGTAGCAGACTGGTACCAGCCTAAAATAACATTTTTACAATTATTCTAATTTCTAAAATCAATAAGTGATGTACAAGACATCATAATCATATGTGTATTCTTAATATTTCCATAGTAATAAAGTGTGCAAATTAATCACAGAAGATACAATATGACTTATAAAGCCATAGAATTGTGATGTAATGCATTATAAGACATATCTTGGATGTACTGATTATAATACACTTTAGACCAGGTGTGTGGAGGATTGTGGCTCACTATCAAGGGGATGAGAAGAACGCCGCCACCCGAGAGTTTCAAGTAAAGAAATTTGGTGAGGAAGACATGTGTCGTGCTCATCTTCCTACGCCTTTTATACTGGTTTTTCCCCCAGAATAAAAATTTGCACTCCATTAAAGCACACAGTACATACATCCTTTAGAGCTTTACAATGAATACTTAGATATTTATGTTAACTCAGTGTGCAGTTAAGTTTTGTATATAATTTCTTCTGCTGGTTATTTGCTTTGCTGTGTCAGTCATGCCAGCTTCGATGTGTCCATCAAGCCTGAGCAGAACTACTTCCTGGTGACCACGGAAAATTTCATTTCACCATCCACGCCTCGTAAGAGCACATGGATCACTTGACCTTCTAACCAGTGTTAAAATCCAAAAAAGTGGCACTGTATAGTCTGTGAAATATATTATCCATTATAGCAATATGAACAATATTTTAACAATTTTATATTTATATCCCTCATTTATTATGCCTCCTGAAAATCCTTCTGTCAAAATTCACTTTCCTGAAGGTACTCATATGGTGAGACAATAAAAGGCGCATATCACTGCCGGTTTGGAGTGAGACAAGGGCCACAGGAGATGCAACACCAGGAAGCCGGAGACCATCATCATCAGGGGGTTGGAGAAGTCTGGATCGGTGAGGGGGAGGCAGCTGGGGAGGAACGCAGGTGGTTCCATTGTGAAAACCGCCTCTGATACAGCGCTGAATAACTGGACTTCTTGTTCCTTGACAGGTGAACAACGGGGAGGCAGAGTCACTCTTTTCAGACTCCAAATAGAAAACCTCCTGAAGGAGCGCAGTGCTAACTTGACACAGTTGGCTCTGGACAGAACGCAGCTCTACGTTGCTGTGACTGTCATCGACATCGCCAGTAAGGAGGGCTTACTGGGTGTCCGAGGGCAAGCGGACAGGAATTTTGTGCTGGTTTGTGGGCTGGGAGTCAATCCGAAAAAGAGTTGATTCTCCGATTCCAAGCGGCAAGGAATCGAGAGTCGACTCTATGCTTGGAGTCGATCCCTCACAGTGAAATTAATCTCACATTTGTGTTGTCCCACAAAAGTAGTACTGCTCTGCCCCACCACTTAGACGACATGAAAAGAGAGAAGTAAAAGAAGAAGTTTGATTCAGATTTGGCTGTTGTTTACAAATGTTGCCCTCCACACAGCGCATATTAATAGTTTGGCAGTACTTTAGACAAGTCGAAAAACAAAGTAAATTGTAATATTTGTAAGAAAATGCTAACATAGAAGAACATCGCCAATGATAAAATACGTAAAGGCTACGCATCACAAGGAGCTGACAGACAAAGTTAGGTACCGACATACCCACATATTGTCCCTACATACCCACGTTTAGTTTTTCTGACCAAATCTTTCATTTATCAAGGTAATTGATACCAGTCTTTTCACACACACACACACACACCACCTGAAGTAGCTTGTTCCATATGGGGTTGGGGGAGCCGAAGCCTAACCCAGCAACACATGGAGTAAGACTGAAGGGGGAGGGGACACACCCAAGACAGAGCACCAGTCCCTCACAAGGCACTACAAGCTGGACTTGAACCCCAGACCCACCAGAGAGCAGGACCCAGTCCAACCCCCTGTGCCACTGCAACCCCCTAGACCAGTCTTATCAGAATGTTTTATCCTTAGATTTGTTTACATCTTGTCTTATTCTCCATCAGGTGGAGAACTGCAGGAAGCAGAAGTTTTCATTCCCATTGTTTCTCAGAGATTCTCTGTGGACTTGTCTCGCACACGGTCCTACTTCATTCCTGGGGTGCCCTTCCACGTCTCGGTGAGGAACGCTAACCATTCTAATGAAACCATTGACACAGCACCGGTGAAATACTATGAAAAGCTTTGATTACTGATTTGATTTTCTACATTTATTTTTTTCCAGGCTGTGGTTCACCTCCCAGATGGCTCTCCAGCAGCGAATGTCCCTGTGGATGTTCATGTGACTGGTTCTTCAGCGAAACCCCAGAGTGTACAAACTAATGGAGAAGGGGCAGCACACTTGTTTTTAATAACATTCCTAATGATCGGCCAGTGACTGTTAAAGTGAGTTTCAACTGACACCTCCTTTCAGCTTTGAGTATTATACATAGTACCCTTCAAAAATTTGGACACACCTATTCATAGACAGGTTTTCATTAACTATTTTCTACATTGGTTCCAGACCTTCTGTTTTATTCAGGTCTAGATTTTCACTGGGCCACTCATGAACATTTGCTTCTCTGTGTGGGTTGTTCTGTTGTTGCTTGTCCTTATTGTCATTGTGTAGTAGTTAATTTTCTCACCAGCTCCAGACTGGAACAGGTTTTCTTCCAGAATTTGTTTGTATTCGACACCATTCACCTTTCCCTTGATCTTCACATAATACACCATTAATCTGTCTGATAACATTTCTATGAATAAATATGTTGTCAAAAATAAGTAAGTTTAAAGGAGCTTTGTGAATAACAAATTTGTAATTAAATGTAAAACTTTTTGGTGTATAATATTTTCTTTGTTTCCTTTTCAGGTGACAGTAGATAATCATCCTTCTGAGAAAACCGTGTTTCCTTCCTTGTCATCAAGCAATAATTACCTGTACATCGATGTGAGCTCAAAGGTTGTTTCCCCAGGGGAGGAGGTCATCGTTAATTTCAATGTCGTCGGAAGCAGTCTGGCTGGTAACCAGATTTACTACCTGGTGAGAGATAGAGTTATTATAATAATTTGTTCTTGAGGTACTAGTGGGCATGGTGGTGCGGTGGTGCGTGGGTTGGACTGGGTCCTCCTCTCCGGTGGGTCTGGGGTTCAAGTCCCGCTTGGGGTGCCTTGCGACAGACTGAGGTCCTGTCCTGGGTGTGTCCCCTTCCTCTCCAGCCTTATGCCCTGTGTTGCTGGGTAGGCTCTGGTTCCCCATGACCCTGTATAGGACAAGCAGTTCAGAAAATGTATGTGTGTGTTCATTCTTGAGGTATTACATGTATGTGGTATTAGTAACACCATAGTATTTTATGATTGTAAGATATATTCAGCTCTTCCTTTCAATCAAGCAGTCCTTTGTATCTGTAACATTGAGATAACATTTTAATGCATTTTTGCTTTTTTACATCCCAATTTATATTTGTCCTGCAGGTTCTTAGTAAAGGAGTCCTCAGAGCACAAAACTCTGAACCATCAGGACCATTAGTACAAATTAGACTCCCCGTGAGCAGTGATCTGATTCCCTCTTTCCGCCTTATTGGCTACTACTATGACCAAACAGGTGACATCATAGCGGACTCAGTGTGGGTGGACGTTGAGGACGTCTGTGAGGGAAGGTGAGAAAATACCACATACAATCAGTATTAGTACTGCACTGAAAAAAACTGCCTGAAATCCTATATTGTACTGATACGGTGTATTGCATTCAGAACAGGAAGTGCTTTAGTGAATGATATTCTAAAAGCGTAAAGGTTCATCATATTAATAGTAAACTTTTTTCATATATGCTTTTTGGATGCATCTTCACAAGGCAGTTAAAGAAGTACAGTTAAAAGAAAAATATGTAGCGTTATGAGTCTGTGTGATCTGCATTGGCTCTACATTACCTCTAGTTACCAAAGAAAGAAAGAATAATTTTTGTGAAAATGTTCCATTGATATCTTGCTGGAGATGAAGCAGTTATTACATTGTTGTGACATTATTAACAGATTTTGCTGAGTGCAAAGGAAGAACACATACCAGGCAAGCTAGCCAAGCTGGATATAAACCTGGAAGGGCAGAAAGCCAAAGTAGCCTTACTGGCTGTTGATACAGCCATCTATGCCTTGAACGTCCACAACAGATTAACCCCCAAACAGGTAACTGTAAGGAATGTAGTTATATATCCACTATATTTCTGTAAAAAAAAAGGTAATTGTTAAAAAAAATATTATCAAAATGTTAGCAAGAATGAACACTAAAGAAAAATCGGGGCCAGTGTATACAGTAGCAGATAAATACAAGTATTTCTAACTTATACTGTTTAGATGGAAATCATTTTGTTGTTTTTTGTGGAAAGAAAACAGGTCAATTTTCTGTTCTTTAAATGTAAGACAAAACAACCAGGATTGATTACAAGATTATTGTCCGGAAGTCTTGCTGCATGACTATATCACCTTACCAATCACTGTCGAGTTGTTCCACAGCAGTTAATTAACTGTGTGTGCAACACAACGGAAAACTTTTTAGCT
Source organism: Scleropages formosus (assembly GCF_900964775.1). Lineage (NCBI taxonomy): Eukaryota > Metazoa > Chordata > Actinopteri > Osteoglossiformes > Osteoglossidae > Scleropages > Scleropages formosus. The sequence goes on along the minus strand of NC_041823.1, from coordinate 14,473,668 downwards.
GTGAACAAATTAATCTGATACAGCTATGAAAAGAACAGCAGCGATTCAATCATAGGTTTATGTTTATTTACAGTAATACACTCTGGTATATCATTGCATTGAATTGCAACATATACTACACACTTCTGTGTAGAGGTAGTCATTGCACAAAGCCATTTTAGCTGTACTGCTTGTACTTCTCCCCAGGTGTTCGCCTCCATGCAGTCCTATGACCTGGGCTGCTCGTATGGAGGGGGCAGTGACACGGCTAATGTTTTCAATGATGCTGGGCTGTCCTTTATTTCTCACTCTAAGACAGTCAAATCAAGGATGAGAATAGGTATGAATCTGTGTTTTTTTTAATTCCATAGCATGAGCAATGCACCTATAAGCAAACAACAAGTCACAAAATAGCAATTTATATACAAAATGGAAAAAATGAGAAAGGCCTTTCTATCCATTTTGGCTGCTCTATGAAGAAGTCACTACTAGAATGAATGTTTGCCTGAACAGGACTTCTGATGGTATATTCTGCTTACAGGCTTTGGTTGTGAGTCTGGCTTCCGACGCCAGAAACGTTCCCTTGACCTACAGCAGCTCATGAACTCCAAAGGTCAGTCCTGGCCGCAAATATTTACTTAGAGTTTTACTGCAATAACTGTTTGCTGGTGTTTTTTTATTAAATCTCCATAACATTTTCTTCTATAATATTTTCTGATTAAATATTCCTTATTTTGACTAGTCTGCTGTTAATCATGTTTATAGACTAAAATGACACGTACACTTCATTGTTTTACCAAACTCATTAATAGAACACATATCTACCATTTCCGAACTCCCATGTTTACACTGCTGTGAAGCGGTTTTCTTTGTTTTGGAGCTTTTTGGTGTTACATTTCAACAGATTTTTTTCAGTTCCAGTAGGATATGAATGAGGCGTCAGAGAGAAAAATATCACATCAGTATTGTTTTCATGGGGTGCGGTGGCGCAGTGGTTGGACCACAGTCCTGCTGTCCGTGGGTCTGGGGTTCAGTCCCGCTTGGGGTGCCTTGCGACGGACTGGCGTCCCGTCCTGGGTGTGTTCCCTCCCCCTCTAGCCTTACGCCCCTGTGTTCCTGGGTAGGCTCCAGGTCCCCGTGACCCCGTATGGGACAAGCGGTTCTGAAAATGTGTGTGTATTGTTTTCACTTTGGTGTGGAGATAATGACATGTGCATCAGAGGTGTGAAAAAGTCATTGCCTTATAACATTAATCACCTCAATGAATGGAGTAATAGAGTCAGCTTTTTAACACAAACAGCCTGCTTTAGCCCAGGCCTGTCAAATGCATTTTCATACATTTGAACCCCCACCAGTCAAAGTCAAGTTTGCAAAACAAAGATTTGAAGAGGCACATCAAGTTGCACTCAAACAAAATCTCTGAAATTTCAGAAGATCTCTTGCTGAGTTGAGGGAGATACAGTGGTGCAATGTGTTTGGCCGGTGCCTGCTGTGTGGCGGGTCTGGTGTTTGAGTCCTGCTTGGGGTGCCTTGTGGTGGACTGGTGTCCCTTCCAGGGTGTGTCCTCTGGCCTTATGCCCTGTGTTGCCGGGTTAGGCTCCAGTCTGCTGCACCCCTTCTTGGGTTAAGCGCTTCTAGACATTGTGTGTGTCTTGCAGAACTTCATCTTTCTTGAACCATGGTTAAAATCATACTCATCAAATTGAGAAAATTTGGATCAGTGGATTACTGAAAGGTGACGATCCTGGCAAAATCTCTCCATGAACAAGGAGGAAAATCACTGATGAGCTCAAAAAGTACCTAGAACATATCCAGGATTCCAAGCTTCTCTTGCTTCAGCTCAAGTCAATGTTCCACGATTTTACAGGCACTGTGTAAAAATGGTATACCGTGAGATTGCCAAGGCAGAAACCACTGCTTGCTCGAAAGAACAGGAAAGCTTGGGCCAAA